>NC_050488.2:3365293-3668323 GCF_012460135.2 Molothrus ater | reverse complement strand
CTGACAGGTTTGGGGGCTTGGTTTGTTCAGGGGCTTGGGGGAGTGTTGTTCTGATGCAGAAGCAGTTTCAGACTGAAAACAGTTGGGGTTTTAGTTTTTGTAATAGCCAATAAAGCTTGTCAGTGTTTCAGTGTTCACTTGTGAACACTGGCAGGGGAAGGCAGAGCCCGCCTTGGCACTGCTGGGGTGTTTCTGCCTGGTTCAGCTGGAGCTTTGAGCACACCTGGGGGTTCTGCACCTTCCTGGGGGCAGGCACAGTGAGCCCTGGCTGTCCTGGCAGTGCTGGGAGCAGCAGGACACACTCTGCAAACAGTGGAGCAGCAGCCTGGCAGAGCAGAGGCTTCTGAGCACGTTTTTCCATTGCTCTGTGAGTTTCACCTTTACACTAGGAGCAAAACCCAAAGCTGCTTCATGATAACTGTGTGTTAGTTGGAATAACTATAAATAGCTGTTCTGTGTAACTCCTGTGCACTGGTGGACTGTACCAAAATTGTAAAGACTCTTTGAAGTGAACCAACTTCCTGGCACTCAGCTTACAGAAAATTCTTTTATCAGTATTGAAAATGGCTATGCCTCCTGAATCACTGGCCTGTTCAGGTTAATGAATACTGGGCCTTGCCCTCTACTTTTACCTGGAAGTCAGCTGGTTTTTAGTGACACAGTGACATGGAAATCCAATTTGTATTGGTTTGTGAGGTTTGTCACATCAAAAATGTCCAGGTTTCATCTTCTGTGAAAGCAAGATTGCTGTTCCTAAAGTAACTTTGCTTTATTCTTGATGGAGAATAAAGGGAGATGGTAAATGATGGCAACCTAACCTCATTCTTGATGACCCAGTCTAAGGTCACAGCACTGCTTGCATTTTTAAAGACTTATTTGGGATTTAGCATTTTGTCCTGTTTCATCTCACTCTCCTTTCTTCACTGCACACACTGCACCATGTCACTCTTCCTTTTTCTCCTTTCTCTTTTTTTTTGGTGTATGTGTGGTTGGTTTTGTTTGTTTTGTTTTGTTTGTTTTTTTAACTTGCTCTGCTTTCTCTCCACATCAGCACAGTCCTCGTGGGTTGTAATGACAGAAACCCAGGTGTGCTCCAACCTGCTCACATCACAAGGATGGAAATAAAAGGATGGAAATGCCCACAGATGCTCTTTCTGTCTGGTAGGATCAGTAGAAACTAGCAGAAGGGAAAATTCAATATACTTAGGACATGTAATGGAGGAACAAGACCAGAGCTGATCAGAGGACACTGCTGGAAATGCTTCTGGGTCCATTAATTTTACATCAACATTTACATCAACATAAGTAGCATGTAATTAAAAAAATAATTTGGAGGCAGAATTAGGGTTTAATTTTCCTTTCAGGTGCCACTGTTAGATGGCTGTGATCTCTTACCTGCACAGCCATGAATGTTAGGAACAGGCTGTGACCCATTTGGGTGATCTTGTGCTGTCTCTACCTTCCTTCTCCACATCCATTTTTAGTATTCCTTTTTTTATTGTTCTGGATAATATCTAATCATTGCATGAGAGAATTTATCTCTTGGGATCTTGAAGGGGGGGAATGTTTCCTAGTAATTTTTTTATTGAGGTTTCTTAATGCACTTCTATAACATTATCTAGGTTGGACTAATAATAGTCTCTTGGCTTGATGTGATATTCTTCAGGATTTATGTGCCTCAATTAGCTTCCCTCTTAAATAGCTTGTTACACAAATGAGGTCCCAGACCACTGCTGCATAGAGGAGCCACGACCAGGGCCCTCCAGAGCTGTGTCACAGCATCTGCTGTCCCTGGAGGAGTTTGGATCCTTGAATCCTGATGTTGTTGCCTCTCACCTGGTGGCATTCCAGCCCTCCTCCTGCCTGGAATGTGTGCAGCCTCCAGGAGCTCCTGCTGGGGAGCAGGAGCCACTGACACAACCCAGATCCATTGTTCTGTCCAAAAATCACAGTGCTGGAGCTCAGCAAAATGGGGACATCCCCCACCACACGGGCACAGAGTTGTGTCCCTCCCCACTGAATCTCTGGGAGCTGCTTTGAGCTCCAAGGGGTTTGTTCTGCCCCAATTCCACCAGGCTGGGATTCTGGTGGCACCCTTGGCAAGGGCAGGGCCTGGCACTGAGCAGGGCTGAGGGCAGAGGAAATCCTCAGGCTTGGCTGAGCTGCACCAGCAAATTCTGTGACAGGAGAGCAGCAGCACTGCTCCTGTCAGTGCAGTCCCTGTCACTCCTCAGGAGCCATCACTGAGGGTGGGCCAGGCTGCTCCAGCCCAGAGTCACCTCCCTGCCTCCCCAGGGTGGCTGCAGCACTCAGAGCTGCAGTTCTGCCCTCCCCAGGGTGGCTGCAGCACTCAGAGCTGCAGTTCTGCCCTCCCCAGGGTGGCTGCAGCACTCAGAGCTGCAGTTCTGCCCTCCCCAGGGTGGCTGCAGCACTCAGAGCTGCAGTTCTGCCCTCCCCAGGGTGGGTACAGCACTCAGAGCTGCATTTCTGCCCTCCCCAGCGTGGGTACAGCACTCAGAGCTGCAGTTCTGCCCTGCTCAGGTGGCTGCAGGTGTCCTTTTGCAGTGACTGTAGGTGTCCTTCTGCAGGTAACTTCCAGAGAGAAGAATGGTTTTAAAGAGAGAAAAAAATGAACAGGTTTCTCCTCATCCTGCAATGAGTTGAGTGGCAGCTGATGAACTTTTCAGCCCTTTTGCAGCTCAGAATCTTTCTGATTTCTGCCAGCAGCAGTGAAGTTCAGTGTCCTCCTCATTACTGGTTAAGTACAAAGCAATTATTCAGTCTGTTAAATAATTTCTTGCTCTTTATGTGATTTCTTACAAGCTGGACTTTTAACACTGATTAAACAGATTGAAAATACACTGTCTGCAGCTGCATTCCAAAAGGTGGCCTGCAAAATAGCCTCAGATAATTTTCTTTCACATTTTTCTTCCTCAGCACCATCCACACACAGGAGCAGCTTTGCAGGGGGAACACAACTTTGCTGAGTTAATTTTACTCTTGCTGTGCTGTGAGTGGTGGGCAGCTGGGGTTGGAGGGAAGGACTGTCATCAATTATCTAATGTTTTCCCCAGTGAAAATGTTTATGTAACAAATATAATTATAGCTTTTATGTAATTGAGGGGGGAAAAAGGTTCCTATTTCAGTATGTCTGGATATTTCAGTTAATTTCCAGCCTGTGTCTGTACAAAGTTCTAATTAGGGGGTCACAAAGCTCCTCAGAAACTTTGTAGTTCCTTGTAGATGGAATTAAAACTGTTCCTAAAGATATTTAATTTTTAAGACTTTCTTGGGAATTCTGTAAACACTGTCCTAATTCTGCAATTTGTTCTAGTTGTCTTTAGTGTTCAAAACAGTGAAAACAGCTGAAACCTCACAGGCAAGCAAAATGTACCCTGGCACTTAATATTTGCTGTGTGTGATCAGGTGTGACAGCTGGACAGCTGTGCAGGGGGTGCTGCCATGGGACAAACATCCTTCTGTTTTCTAGGCAGCAGGTTTGCAGAGGTGAACACTATCAAAATACAGACCTAGGACGTGTGTTCTGTGATGAATGTGCTGGCAACCCCCAAAATCATGGGATCTTTGGGACTCATTGCTTCTGGCCGTGTGTGCCAGGCAGGGAAGTGGGAGGAGATGAGGCAACGTGGAAAAATTGAGATCTTACACTGCAAATCTTGCTGGTGATACAATCTAAACAAGGATGAAGGATCCTGAATATTCCTGAAGGCAGTGTTTGTAAGATGAAAAAGAGAAGTTGCTCACTGTGTCAGCTGAATCAGCCAAAAGCCAAGCTCAGGCTCTTGGAAAGCAAAGGGAGCTGCCATGGATTAGTAATTAAACAAGGACCAGTAATTCCATCTTTTTGCCAAAGAACACAAGTACCAAAAAAAGCAAGTGCTGTGCTGCATAAACAGGATTGTCTGGGAGATGGTGAAGTAATCTTTCCACTCAGTTCCTGATAAAGCTCCTCCTGCAGCCCTGTGTCCAATTTTGGGAGCCCTGCCATGAGGAGGATGTTGACAATTTAGATGGAGGCCCGTGAGGAGAATCAGGAATAAGGTCTGGCAAAGATGTCTTGGGAAAGATTGCAAGAGTTGGCATGTTTATTCTGCAGCAGGGAAGTCTGAGGGTGAGATGGGAGGAGGCTTCCAGTAAATAAATACTAATTGCAAAGAGAATAGGAATGAACAAGGTTTCAAGAGGCTTGCAGTGAAATGGGGTGGGAATTTAGGCCACACAAGAGGGGAAGCTGCCTAAGAATTAATCTGTCCCTAGGATGGGTGGCCTGAGAAAGTGACAGGGTTTTTCTGACTCACTTTTAAAATTTATTTTGTCACTTAAGGAAATGATGGATTTGCAAAAAAAAAAAAATCCTGATGAATTTCAGCCTGTCATTAACTCACCCATAAAAATTTGTGAGTACAAGGAAAGAAATTGGTTGTTAGTTCTAAAATGCGGTTTTCTTTGGCTATCTCCAATAATGTGTTGATCACATTGATATCTGAACTCCTCTGTGGCACCCTGTGCATCCTCATCATCCCACTGGATATACAAGCAAGATGCAAAAATGGATTTTGCTGGCAATATTTGGGTACCTTCAAGATTCTGTCATTCACTTGGTGTTAAACACCATGTAACTTAGACCAGCTCTGTAAGAGGAATCAAAGTAACAGAAATAAAGCACAGAAAGGAGATTAAAACCCCAGAACAACACAGGTTATATTTATTTCTGTGGGTGATGACTGCTTGCCCCAAAGGGCAGTGGAGGGGACAAGCTCAAACTGGAACATTTGCCTTATGCTGCAAATCCCTGGATGATCCTGTTAGTTTGTGGACTTGGCAGGAGCTTACTCCTGATCTTAATTCTGCAAATTAATTAGAAAAGTGTCCCAGGTTCCTCTTTTTTAATGGTCTTTGTAAAAAATGCCTTTCTCTGCTGCTTTGCCCTCGTCTCAGGGACATAAACTCACAGTTCAATACTAACAGAGGAGATGAGCTGGTAAACAGCCACAGGTGTTTCTATTTCCACCACCTAAAATTAAATTAAGGAGTAATTGAGTATCTCTTGGAGGCAGAAAGTCCCAAAGCAGCTGTGTAGTGTGTGTGCCACAGCCATGGCTGTAAGCACTGGTGCCACGGTACCAGCACATCCCTATTGACTTGCTCCAGCTCTATTGATGGGCTGCACTTGGATTCTTTGCTCACCTCTCTTTGCTGCTCCACTGCCTGAATTTTACAATGCAGAGTTCTGAATCTCAGTTCTACAGAATGCCTTGAACCTCTTCCCCTCCATGGCTGAGCCACTGCCCTGCAAACCTGTGCTTTTGCTTTGATGCCTTTTTGGGACTACCTAAAACCAGAGGCCAGCCAGAATTAAGGGAATAAAAAGCAGCTCTGTTTATTGAAGGGTCTGCAGGTACATTTTGGGCAGACAAAACCCCCCAGGGGCTACACCCAAAATGGACAATGGCTCACAGCTTTTCACACTTTTATCAGTTTGTACCATTTGCATATTGGGGGTTCATCTGCCAATTCCAGCTGCAGGTAATGAAGTCATTGAGCCCAAGTTTGCTCCCCCCAAGTCCCTTTTGTTCCCATCTCTGGGCCCTGGGGCAGTGAGGTGTCCTTGATTGCCAGGCCTGGAGAGGAATTGTTGTGTGTGCCCAAAATGGGGAAGCTGCAGCTGACACTGGGTGTGCAGTTTGGAGTGACACACTAAAGAACTGCAGGAGTACAAATAGATGGAAAATACAAAAGCTAAAATGCATCAGCTTTTAGCACTTGTGTATATTAGCCAAAAAACACTGGCTATTTCAGGCTGTACATATTCCAAAGAGATGCCTTCCTTCCCCTGAGGAAAACAGCAAAGAACCAGTAACATCCATCATTTTAAAAATGAAAAAACCTACAAAGAGATACTGCAAATAGAGACTTAATGGTCTGTTTCCAAATCCCATTTTGCTGTTGGTACCATCACACACAAGACACAAACTGGGAAGAACAAGAGCAGTCTCAGAAAACAGAGCTGCACAAAATTCTCACATATTTAGTTTGACTTGGATTATTGTGTGAAACTCTGCTTTCAGCTGCTCTCTTGGTGGGTGCACAGGCCTGTCTTGGGTAGATGTGATAGATGTGCTAAGCTGGGGTCGCACAGCACAGCTCTGAGGATCCCGAAGCGTTGTTTCCCTGCTCCCTGTTTCTCTGGCTGCACCTGGGAATGTTCTTTGAGCTGCTTCTGGCACACTGGACTTTCATTCCTGCCTTTCCATTCCAATTTCTTGTGTGTGGACCCCAGGGATTCTCACTCAAAGCTTGTCTGTGCTGACACAGAGAGGCACAAACGTTGTCACTGCTGCCAGAGGGTCCAGCCTTAGCACCTTGGTTTTTTTTCTCCCCACCATCAGTGACACACCTGGAGCTTCTTGAGGCTGGTACTTACTTTACTTTGCTGTTTGCCAGAAAGGCCTGCTGCAGCTGAGAGTTCAATAATGTGTATTTATATTTTTGAACATTAAAATGTCTCCTTGAAGACCAGGCTCTTGGTCTGCCCCAAGGCAATTCCCACTTTCAAATTTCTTTTGTGATGTGCTGAGAAAAAGTTGATAAACTCATTAATTACATCATGCATAAACAGTGAAATCATTGAGGGGGAAAAAAATCCAAACCCAGGATTTCTTTTTAAATACACTGGTTATTTTGTAGGTTTGCATTTTTAGAAGTAAACACAAGAACTTGAAGCCTGTGAGACTTGTCCTGTTTTTCCTTAGCTCAGTAGCAGAGTGCAGGCTCTGGCTGCTGGATCCTCCCAGAGCTGCCATTCAGAGCCTGTATCCAAATTAATCTTTGTTAGATGATGTAAAAACAGCAACAGAGAAACTGACCCAGGAGTCAGTGGCAGCAGGTTAATTCTTGAATAATTTCCATCACAATAGGAGAGGGAAGGGAAAAGGAGTGAAGTGGTGGCAAAGTGAGAGATTTTCATGCAAGTGTATATAATAAAGAGAAAGGGAAGATAAGGGCACCAGACACAGAGTGCATGGAGTCTCTTTATTGCAAGGTTGTCTCCTTAAGCTCCTTTTTTAAGGTATTAAGAGTTGCAAGAGGCCAAAGTAATTTATATGGGGCAATAATATCAAACAGGTTTTTTACACCTTTGTAATAACATGCCTGAAGTATTGCCAGTTTAAAGCCTTTTCTTGCATGGAATAATCACTTTGAAAAAATGTATTATTCCCCAGCAGTAAAAGCATGGAAAAGCTGCAATGTGTTATATTAATTCAGACCTGACAAAAATAGAGAGCATGATACAAAGAGGTGCATTTGGAGGAATAATTTTTTATAACTCCTGGTCAGACCTACATAAGTTAACCAGGAGTTTATCCTTTGGAAATCAGGAGCTCTGTAATAATGCAACACAGCACAGTGATGTGTACAAACAAAGAGACTGTACAGGTGAGGAGACATCAAGTCAAGGAAAATTAATAGTTCCACAAATTAAAAATATTTTAAAATTAAGGTTTGAAGGTGAAGGACTTGAGAGCTGTGGTTACTGATACATGTGCACTTGTCTGAGTGTCATATATGGTTTTCTGTTGCATAGTCTGTTTTCCCCAGTATAAGAATGATATTAAAAATCACTTCCCACAGTTTACCTGTATTTACCATTTTGGGAGAAAACCATCTAACATCCTTTATCCTCTCATTGTATGCACCAATTTGTAAGGAAAACTTAAACCTGATCTGTTTCTGTCAGCTGAGGGTGAAACATTGTCCAAGAGTCCTTAGGAGAGCTCAATGACTGAAGTAACTTTTAAATATTTTATTAAATATTCTATATTAAATATTTTATATTACATTTTTAAATTTTATTAAATTTTATATTAAAATTATTTTATATTAATTATTCTACAATAAATATTAAACATTTAAATAATATTTTATTAATTTTATTTTATTGTTTTAGACTTTTTAATATTTTATTTAATTTTTTCAGGTATTGCTACAGGAGAATGTGATTTTTTTAAACTCCTTAAACCATTGTCTCTTCCACAAATGGATAGACAGAAGCAATTCTTACCCTGGTGTTCCTTGTGGGCATGGAGGGTTGGTTCATGGTGTGTCAGATCTTGCACTGTCACGTTCTCCAGTGCTACACAAGAACAGGGAATGAAGAACGGAATAAAACATTCTCTTTGTGGTGCTGGGATGGGCATTTATTCTGTCCTTGGTATCTCTATTCACTTCCTTTTTGCTTTGCCCTGTTAAAATGAGATGTAACCAATGGTGGAAAGGCAAAGTGAGCTGGAGAGCCCTCAGGTTTGTGTGCAAACCCTCAGCCTGAAAAGGGTCAGAGGGTTGGGGTTTTCCTTCCCCTTTTTCACCTCCTTCTGTCCCCTCACTCCCATTTGCTCAGCTGTCAAATGCTGCAATATTTCACAGTCATAATGACAAAAATTGGTATCTGGGAACCTTTGTTTGTCTTTGCTCCTCCCAGTTCAGACCAGGATTTATTGTTGGCTGAGCCTGGTGAGGAGCATCTGAACACAGGAGCCCCACTTTGCCATGAGCAAGGAGGGTTTGCTTGTCTTTGCACACTTCAAACTTGAGTCATGTCCTATAAATACACTGCCTATAACGAGGATTTAGGCATGAAACAGTCTGTACTAGTGTTTTAAGAAGCAATTTTGTGTTTTTCATACACTTGAAATCCATGCCAGGCTAATCTTAGAGTGCCTGTTCCAGCTTAGCAAGGTCACATCAGTGCTTTGTGCAATCACACATGTGAGTTGTATGTAAGTTTTTATTAACTCCTCAGTGTGCTGAAACCATGAATAATTCATTTCCTTGCTGTTTTTCTCTAACCATATGATAAATGAACAGGAGAGGGGGGAAAAGATGAGAGACTGGTGAAGCTTTGTCATGAATGCCAGGCACTGAGAAACCACCAGCCCTGCAGCTCACAGATCCCAGTAAGTTACATAATGAAAGGAATATTAATCTGTACTAAGTACATCCACCTCAACACCCCCTTAGAACTGCAATAATTACTGCTTTAGCAGAGACTCTGATTAATATATGTCAGTGCAGCCCATTAAAAGTAACATGTGTATGTAGTCTGAGAGAGTTTCTAAGGAGTAGATGAAGATTTCCTGGGGGTTTTTTGTTTTCCTTTTTTTTTTTTTTGGTTTTTGGGGTTTTTTTGCTGGGCTATGGAAGGTGGTTGTTTTCTGATGTAGGTTTACTCCTGTAAAATAAAGCAACCTTTTAAAAAATATTGTATCTTCATACCTAGGTTTGCTTTCTTTGATCTGAAATAACGGAATATACCCTTAAACCTGTCCTCTGTGCATATAGGCAGGTTACAGGATGGATGTAACCTCTGGGCAGGTGCTCTGTGAGCTGATTTGCTGCCTCGTCTAAACCTTGAACATTTGCCTCAGTGCAGAAATTCCTGGATTTTCCCTGCTGAAAGTCCCCTAACGCTGATTCAAACGTGTATTTTCAATTTTGCCAATTGTTGGAGACTAAATGCAGACACAACTAATGAGCATTGGTTTAACCAAGAAATAAACCAGAGACAGGAGAGAACTGAAAGAGGAAACAGAGATAATTTAATTTCCAGGACCAAGGCCTGGCTGCCTCCTTCCTCTGGGAGCAGCACAGTCCATCTTTGGGACCTCCCTCTGTGCAAAGAGCTCACTCCCTTCTTCCTCCCAGGGAAAGGAAAAAGGCTGGAGGAAGCAGAGCTGCTGGGGAGGAAGTGATGGTGCTTATCCCAGCCTCAAACAAAAGATGGAGCTGCAAAGGGGAGGATTTCTGAAAGGATTTCTGAAAGACTCAGGGAGTTTTCAGTCACCCCAGAGCTGTTCTGGTGAGTGCTCATGGAGCACTGGCAGCCCACCCACCCACCAGGAGCTTTTCAAAGCTTCTTCAGCTTTTGTTTTCCAGCACATCCCAGTTCAGTCCTCTGCTGAGCCCCAGGATTCCTGAGCATAACTGGGACACTGCCTGTGAGCAGGAACATTTGTGCTGCCCACAGTCAGGAGAGATGGGACATCAGGTTTATTTCTTTCTTTTTAAATTCTCCTACTCAATCAAAAATTGTTTATTTTGGTGAGAGTTTTAATGGTAATATGATACATAAAAGGGATATTTGCCTCACTAGGAAGTGTTTGTGAGTGAGGACAGAGTGTGCATCAGCCTGGGAGTGAGAGCAGCCCAGCAGAACAAGACCATTTGCACTGAAGCCTGAACCATTCCTATATATATTTAAAAAAAATAATTAAAAATTAGATAATATATATTATATATTACATATGATGTATTACTATATTATATAATATATGTAATATATGCTATATGCTATATGATATTAATATATGTTATATATTATATGATATAATAAATATATATTATATATAAGAAATCTATAAAATATATAAATATAGAAATATATATTTATAAAAATATAAACATACACTAAAATATGAATATACACATATATATACATATATATACATATACATATATGTGTATATTTACATATATATACATATACATATATGTGTGTGTATACATATATATATATATATAATCCCATTGTAAGAGAATAACACTTCTCCCAAGAACTTGTTTGTCCTGGATTTCACTTACATATAACAAAAAGTTTAAACCACCTCTAAGAGGTAATTAAATGTTAAAACTTCAGGGGCTTGGGGAATATTTTTGTACAATGCACTGGCATTCTGTGCCAAACACTATTCCCAAGGTAATTTTGATCCAACCAGTACTGAGAAACACTAAAGATAAGGGAGGATTTTCAAGATCAAGAAGTCTGCAGAAACTCAGACCACTCCAGAAAAGTATTTTAAAATAAAATTCATCCCAATGTTTATCCATGGTTAATTAAAAGTTGTGTAGAAAGTTATACTGAGAGAAAAACTGTGGTTGGGATGCACTTTGTCAGTATATTGTTGTTGACAAAGTTCAGGTTTAAAGCTTTAAATGACAATTTTACTATTTATAGGAATAAGAAAAAATCAGAATTTATTGGCTGAGAAAAAAAAAAAAGCAAGTAGTTTATAACTGGGAGTAGTTTTTTGTCTAAAAGTTCTAGATCAATATAAATCAATATGTTGCTGAAATGCTATAATACAGAAGGTTGAATGAAAAATAAGAGGTTTGTAATTCCTCCATCTGTAATGTAATCCACATGCACACTTTTGCCTTTCTGCTGTTTGCACTCATCACTGTAATTTATGCCCAGGATCATTAGACAGATATATGGATTTAATTATAAAACAGTATCAGAGGTTAATTCTTAATTAATCCTTAAGTGCATCATTTAAGTGTGTAGGCACCTTAAATTCTCTCTCCAGATAATGGAGAGGTGGAAGGGGGGGATACTGAGGGAGATCTGGAATTGTCAGCTGGGTGTGCTTATTTCTGTTTTCATTGTTTTAGGTCTGTGAGTATACATAAATAAAATACTATAAATATAAATATACCTATAAATATAAATATAAATATAAATACCTATAAATATAAATATAAATATAAATATAAATATAAATATAAATATAAATATAAATATAAATATATCCCACTCTTTTCAGAGCTGAAGGCTGCAGGTGAGGCCACACAAATGCAGATCTGCCCCTGCTGAGCCGTGCAGGGCCTCTCTGCTGTTGTTTAACTTGAGTTAAACCTCACCAACCCTTGGGACAGCTCAGACCATCAGGACTTGGGTAATTCAGGGATTAATTGGGGAGTGCTGGGTGATTGTGGGGTTAATTTGGGGATGTTTTGTACCTGAGTCTGACGTGTTCATCTCACCTCAGGGCTGGCTTGCAGTGAGAAGAGAAGATCCAAGGTGATTTTTTATAAAATGCAGTGAGAAATAAGCCCTGGGTTCATTAGCAGGAGTTTTGGCCAGAAGCTGGAGAAGTGAAAAAGCAGATTTCACTGTTGATAAATTGCAGAGCATTTTAACAGCATTGTTAACTTCCTTCTGCAGTGCCATGGCTCTCCTGAGTGCATCCAAGGGCTTCCTGATGGTTTTTCCTGGCATCTATGGCTTGAAGCAATCACTAAAAATGCATGCTGACAGATCTGCCTTGCCCTGGTGCTGGTGTTAATTAAGACTTGAAGTAGGAAAGGTAAGGGGGCTTCCTAAAAAACCAGCAGGATTGTAATTTACAGCCTTCACTCCAAAGGAGATAGTGTAAAATGTTGTTATTCTCCAAGCCAGTGAATTATTCTTACCCAAACAGCAGCGAGTGAAATCTGGCATTTATGAAATGAATCTGGGACCACATCTAGGTTGGTTTGCCTTGCTAAATTCACTTTATTTGCATTAATTTTATGTTATTGATAAATATTTTAGGTATTTTTGTGGAGTATTTTTCTGGGAACTTCTGCTGCAACCATTGGTGAGGACAAGTATTTAAATCAATTATTCTGCTTCCCCTTGGGAAGCTGCTGTGGAAAGCAAGGACTGACTTTTAAATTTATAGGAATGTTGAGACAAATTTGCCAATACTCAGCTGGTTTTCCAGCACTGACCTTTAGCTGCTGCTTTGTTTTCACTGCTTTTTTTTTTTACATTTGATTTTACTCTTGTTTCTGTAATGCCCTACATCCCATGTCCCAGGATTTAATGCTCTGCCACTTTGAGGATCTTTGGTACTTGCACTAATTTTGCAAACTGGTGCCTATTTCAGTCTATCAGGATTGTTCTTGGAAAACAAAGTAAAAAACATAGTTGAAAAATCAAAAAGAGAGGATCATGTTTGAGATTATTTGTGATTATTATACAACTTGAAGTTGTCTTTTCTGTGCTTAACTGTAAAATAACAGTGCTGTGACTTAACATTTGGTAATTCACCATCTTTTGCCTCTCAGAGTGTTTTCAGAGTTTTTAATCCAACACTTGAGCATTTTCCCTCGTGTACTTCAATGTTAATAAATAAATAAAACACAATATCTAAGTTGTTCTCAAAGCAATGTCATCCCTTACTAAAGCTTTTACTTTTGCCAGCTGATTTCTCACAATAATCTGTGGGATGGGTGGTATATAAAATTTGGGATTTTTTACAGCAATCTTGCTGCATCACTTAAGAGGATTGTCCAGGTGTGTGGCAAAAAGGTTTGGATATTGCAAAAAGCTCTTTTGCACAATTTACCCTGTGTAAATAAAAGAACTGTGTGACTGCTAAGGAGTGCAGGGGTCAAAAAAGTTATCCTGCCCCCTTCTATATACACATAATTAGCAGATTATGACAAAACAAGTCAGATTATGCATCTGGCAAAACTCACTTGTGGCCCTTTCAGAAAATATATAATTATAATATCATGTTGTCACTATTCACCATATTCTTCTGATTCTTTTGTTGTGGTGGCTTCAGGTTGACTGGTCAGGGTTTTTAATTTAATTTTTAATTTTTTTTTTTTTAGAATAAAGGAGCTATGGACACCTCCATCCATTGAGTTCTAATTGTGGGAGAAAATGGCCTTTTATGCTGTTCCTGCTTTTGGTTTAATGTCATGTTTAACAAATTACAGCTTGAGAACTGCTTCTGCCAGGAAAGCACCAGATTTCTTTTGATATTTGTTAGCATTGATAGAGAAATCCATTGGTAACTTTTAGCCAGTTTTATTTCTGGCCAGGGTCAGCAGTAGCAGCAGCCTGGGAGCTCTGTGCCTGACCTGAGGAATTGCTGAGCATCAGGTGCAAGTGGAATTGCCTCTGCTTTTTGTGGGGCTGGAGCTGGGCCACAGCAAGGTCATTTCATGTCAGTGCAAACAAAATGTGCCCTTTGCACTTGACCCTTTTTGCTTTGATACTGAATTAGAACAGCAAAAGGATGGATCCAGAATATCCCAATATACCTAATAATCCCTCTGGTCAACCTGTATTTTTTCCAAACAAAGCAGAGAGCAGGTTTTTGTTCTCTTCTCCTGTTGAAACATTAAATGTAAAAATCAGTTTCCTCATGCTGGTTGCTACAAGACATCATGGCAGTATCACAGAGTGTTTTCCTGCCACAGCCTTTGTCTGGCATTACTTTTGCTCTTCAAGCCAGCAGATATTTAGGGCTGCTTGGCTTTTCACTGGCAGGCTGGTGTGAGGGTGTGAAATTACTGCAGGAGATCTCGCTGAGATTCACAGGGATACATTTTCTACTCTATCAGATGCTGGACTCGTGCCACACTTTGGTGGCATTTGATACCATGGGAGTTTTTCCTCAATAGAAGCCATGGCTGGGTTTGAACATTCTGCTAATGAAATGTCCCAGTTTGTTGGAAAAGCCCCAGTGAAATGTCCCAATGTCTCAACTTGTTGGAAAAGCCCCAGTTTGGTAGCTGGGAGTGCAGTGTGGGCACCCCAAATGTCCTCCCTGCTGCTCGTGTTTCACTCGGGGCTGGGTCACCACTCCTGGAGGCAGCACCTCTGTGCCTGAAGGATGAGCACAGCTTTTAGGGCTGCCCTTTGCTCTCTTGATGCACAAACTGCTGGTTTTGGCAGATTCAGTGTTCTTCCCTTTCATTCTCAGTGCTGCCTCTTGGCACCAGCAGCAGTTCAAAGATAAACTGTGAGTGCAGGAGGGCTCATGGGATGGAAGATGTTCTGTTTATATGTGGTGTCCAGACATCACAGTTGTGTCCTTTCACACACACATCTAGTTGTAGAAATTTCCCAAAGGAGGCTGAAATACCAATAGTTTCTCCAATCTAACATAATACAGCCAAAATCCAAGCTGCTGAACTGGCATCCATTGTCACTTCCTTTCTGAAATTTCCTTGAAAATCCTCTCCTGTTTTGTTGGTGTGGAAATTAAGCTCCAGGTTGTGAAAATGATGTGAAGCTAAAGCCTGAGAAGAACTGTCTGAGAAGGAAAAGTCACTGTTAGGTTATTCAAACTTGAGGCAAGCATAGTGCCAGAGTTTAGTGATTGCATGATCTCTGATCCTTTGCATTCTTTTGGTGAAGGAGGTGACCCCCACTATGCACACATTCCCCACTTAACCAGGAAAACGAGAAGAATTTTAAGGAATCTCTAAGCATCACCTTAGGTGAGAGGAGGTGCAAGGAATTTAGGGAAAAACACAACACAAACAGTCCTAATCTCTAAAATATAATAAGAAGTGTTACATTTAGTCATTAGTTGATGTTGTTACTGTTAACATCACACTTTAAGTGTTTTTAAAACCTGTATGCAAGAAGTTGAGTTCCTAGAAAAGCTGTAGTAACAGAAAAGATGTGCTGAGACCCCTGTCAGGTACTCTACAAACACATGGGGACAGCTTCTAAAGCTGGCAGAAATGTACAAAATTCTACTTCACTGTCTGCATGGGGAGAGATTTTCATAGGCAGGAGATCTGAAAATGAAGAAATCTGTCATTCATTGCTTATCAGAAGTGATAAACAGCCAGACACTTCTGCTATTTCACCATGATTGACAAAATCAGTTGTAGGGGCTAAAAACATCTCAAGATGGAGAGGAAGCAAGGACAGCAATCATTTGTTTGTGCTGCTGTGGTGTTACTAATTCCAGCTGCAGTAGCTGACCTGCTGAGGATGTTCTGATGTGAGAATCACACGATGGAGACTGTCCTTCTGTGGGAGATTTCAACCCTGAGCTCTGCACTGGGAGCCTGGGGATGTAACAGGTGGAGCTGGGTGTGGAATTCTGTATGTCTGTGAAAACAGTCTGGGGGATGTCATGTTTTTGTGCAGCACAGAATTACCAGTGAAATGCATTTGCAGGCAGCTAGTAAGGATGCACATCTAATGCTTTTCAAATGGCACTCCAATCATCTGCTTTAAATGATTAATAAGCATAGGCTGAAAATAGCACTGCATTTACCTAATGTTTGCGTGATTATTTTTGTAAACTTTTCATTCAGGCTTTCTCTGCCATCTTTCTAAGCATTGTCAAAACAAGAAACTGCTGCTATTCTTGATTAGTTTTTCTCAGTTGGTTTGATCTTCCTCATGACCCAGGGAAAAGCACCCTCCCTTGTTCACTCTCACTTGACAGTAGGCATGTGGTTTAAGATCAGATGAGAAAACCAATCTAGATATTTGCAGAATACTTACAGGTTTCTGATTTTCTTCCAAAGCTGGTAACTGAACTTGGTGAGACCTACAAGTCTGGATTTTGTTAACAAGCTTGTCTGAAAGCTCTACAAATATACTGTAACATCTTCTCCTGGCTTTCAATAAGTTAGAAAGAGTTTTAAAAGATGTGGAGGGATTTGTACTTTCATGTTGCCTGTCCTACTTTTTCCTTTAGTCCTTGCTGAGATAAGGTTAAAACTGGAATTTAAATAGTGTTAAGGAAGAAGCCAAGATAGTAATCAGAATATAATTAACAGTGTATCATCTGTCAAACAACCAGGGCTGGGCAGCGCTGCTATTCACCAATAGAAAGTAGTGGAATACTTCCAGTTTTCCAAGTAAAATGCTGGTGTTGTTCACTGTAGCAGCCTGCAAGTGTTATGTGATGTGTGTGCATCCCTCACACCACACAACCCCCACCCCACCTACCAAATACACTTTTCTGCTCTTCAAAATCCCCTCTTTGGGGACGTTTGGTAACTGGTTTTAACTCTCAAGGTGAAAAGATTATGTGGCACAAGAGAACTCTTATGAAATCTAACTTAAGCCCATGTGTAAAACCAGAACGTGTTGGTTAAATACCCGGCATTAACTACTCTGGCAGCATTTCAAAGATGCCATCCTCTTTGCAGACAGAAGTACTATCTTCAAATCTAAGTCTTCAAATATCTTCAAATCTAACCCCACGGGGTGGGGTTTTATTACTAATTTTCTAAATCTGGAGTGCTGATGCTCAGTCTGTGTAATGCACATCACCCGTACATCGTAATTCCATTTTTTGTACTTCCTCAGGTGCTGTATCCCAGGGCAGCACTCTCCAGCTCTCAGAATCCTCACCAGGCTTTCCCCTTGAGACTTTTGCAGAATTCTGTCAGAAAAGCGCCGCGCGTTGAGGAAAAATAAAAGCCAAAGGACGGTGCTGGTGTCAAACGTTCGGTGCTGAACAGACGCGAGGCGCCCCAGAGCCGCGCTCACCTGCGCGGAGCCTCCGCGCATCCCCCGAGCCCGCGGAGCGGCCGCGCACCTGCGGAGCCCTGAGGGAGCTCTGAGGCCTGAGGGAGCCCTGCGGAGCGGAGCGGGGCGCGGCGCAGCCTCTCCCCGCTGAGGGGAGCCCCAGCCCCGCCGGGGGAGGCTCGGCTCGGCTCCGGCACCTCGCGGGGTGGGGAGAGAGAGGCGCTGCCCGCCCCCCCCGGGGCTTCCCCGCTAAGTGTGACGGAGCCGCCGCCTCCCGGCGCAGCGCAGCGGCCCCGGCGCAGGAGGAGGCGCCGTGCGCGGCCCGAGTCCCCGGGCGCTGCCGCCGGTGAGGGGACAGCGCCGGCTCCGCGCTCCCGGCGGCTCCGCTCCGCTCGCCGGCTCAGGTAAGAGCGGCAGCGGCGCCCCCGGGGCTGCCCCGAGCCGCGGTGACCTTGAGGGGGCGGCGGGGGCGGGAGCGGGGCCGGGGCCGAGCCCATCCCGGCACAGCGGGGCCGGGGTACCGGGATGCGGCCGGAGGATGCGCTCGGGCGGGGATGGAGGCGGCTCCGCGGGGCGGGCGGATCGGGCAGCGGCTGCGGGAAACCTCTGCTCTCAGTCCTGCCCGAGCCCGGAGGGCTCTCAGGGACGGGAACGGGTCGGGAGGCGGCGGTGGCCGCGCTCTGCCCCGGCCGGGGGCTGGGAGGCGGCGGCGGAGCCCCCGCCGCTCCCCATAGAAATATGAATTGGAGAGAGTCAGCAGGAGGTGTTTGCCCGCAGCCCCGCTCCCCCGGCGGGGTGATGGAAGGAGAAGCCCTCCCGGGAGCGCCCAGCTCCTGCGGTGCCGCTGCGGCCGCGCTGGGGCTTTTCGGGTTTTTTTCTTCTTCTTTTCCACGGGGGGATTAAAATATTTTACAAGCAGTAGTTTCCAAAGCCTCGCAGTACTCCAGCGGAGCGTTTGGAGCGGCTGGAAGCCCGAGGAGAAGGCGGCGGGAGGGAACTTTGCCCGCCCAGGTGCCCTGGGATGCCGGCTGGGGTGGCCGCTGTAGCCCCAGCCGCCTCCACCTGGGCATGGATGTCGTCAAGATGTGCTTTCCTACCGTCACCGACCAGAATGGGCTCTTCTGCTGCAATCTTGGTTTGGAGACTGTACTAGAAACGTGAAAGGAGGGGCACTGTATCCGTTCTGTATCTTTGAAAGGCCTCCTGTATTGTAGGGGGAGAAAACCTCTCGTTTACTGAATTAAACTGTCCAAAAGTTTATTTCTTTCTGTGTATTTCTTGCTGATTCTTTTTGCTTGTGTTTTTTTTTTTTTCCATCTTACTGTGCAGTTTTATCACGTTACACCAACCCGATTCTGTGCTAATACTTTCTTCACTTTCTTTTTAATTAAAGCGTATTTTGTAGTAAAGTGCTATTTGAGAAGCATGGGTACCAAGATAAGGTGCTGGGAAGATAGGCAAGCTGAAAGCAATGTAGAGTAGGGCTTAACTGCTCCCAAAATAAGCTAAAATGTAAGTTTTTAACCAGTGTGAAAGTTGATAGTGCTGTAACTCAACTCCCAAAGAGTAGAAGGGAATCTTTTAAGGAATTCTGTGTGTGGCTGGTAGATACTGCGAGCCCTGGTTACGTAAGCAGCTCTTTGAGTGGCTCTGCACACACACTGTCATGTTCTCAGCAGCACTTTGTTTCTGAGCCTGTCCCCTCACCTACATAGGGCTAATTTTCACGTGCTGACTCAAACAGGATTCAGCATTTTCATGACTTTTCTGTGGAGAAGAAGCGGTTTGTCTGTGGTATCTTGCTAGAAAGCAGCTCAGTATCACTGCAGTGACTTCATGGTCTGACGTTAAGCTCCGTTTTCAAAGTGAGCATTGCTGCAAGCTCTAAGCAAAATAATATGGATTAAATGTTCAGTTTAGTGTCAATATTAACATAGTCACTTTAACACTTAATGGAATGAATGCAGGGTATTCTGTTACCTTGAATTCCTATTTGATACCATTAGCAGCACTGTCCTTTGCCCACATGCTGTACATCCAGGACCACAACCTCTCGATTATCCAGGCTGTTGAGTGTGATCCAAAGGTTTGGTGTGTCTCTCTGTCCTGTAGGCACACAGTTTGGGGTGATTGGGAGTGGGGCTGTGACCCATCCTCATCCCTTAATTGGCTACAGCTGGGAGCAGCAGGTGAGCAGCATTGACTGTAACGAGCCAGGGCTGCTGACCAATCACCAAAGGGAACAGGGGGCACACAGGTGCAGTGCATTAACAAGGGGATAAAAGGCTGGGCTAAGAACAAGAAGGGCAGACATTTGCAGCCTTCTGAAGTGGCATGGTGTTCCTCTGGATGGGCAGACCCCTGAAGCCTTCTGAAGTGGTGAGCTGTTACTGTGTATGGGTTGGAGATTTCTGAAATTGTGTGGGGATACTCTGTGTATTGTGACCATCTCTGCTGCAACATTATCCCAGCCATACCTTTTAACCATTCAATTGTCTGTTTCCTGATCGTGCTAAGTACCTTTGTATTGTTTTTGCCAAGCTCCATGGGGAGATAATGGGGATATTGATATGGTGTCCTGTGGTGCTGTGACCTCAGTGGGTTTGGTTTGGAGGAGGCAGAATGGAGAACTATCACAGCCAGTGGGTTGGGTTTGGTCTGGTTCCCCCTAAGAGGTGTTTGGTGTTACTGCGGCTGCCTCAGGGCTCCTCTCCTGGCCTTTGTCACTGTTTCAGAGGGCTGTGAGTCTCCACTGTGCCCAAAGTCACGTACCAGGCACCTCTGACAGTGTTTGCTGCCTTTTTGGAGCTGCCTGAGTCAAACCTGGTGCATTTGTCTGGCTCCTTATCCTTGGTTATCCAAGAATAAAGCACCTCAGGTCATTTACCACAGAAACTTCAGTGATGTGACTGGGGAGTTGGACTGTTTGTCTGAATATTGATAAAATCCTCTAAGTGCTTGGAGTTTATCTGCATCAACAAAGCCTGTGTATTCTGGTTATTGTAGGCAGTTTAAAGGGGAGCACATGAGGTTAAAAAGGAAATTCTGATACTCAAAACCCTCTAAAACTTGGATTGTAACTTAAGGATAGGTTCAGGATTGTAGCTGGGGAAAAGTCATCTGCGATGATCAGAGGAAATAGCAGAGTAATTGTACAAGAGATAAGTGATTGTTTTAGTGGCAGTCTGATGGGAGATGATAGTGAAGGAGATAATTGGGAACAGAGTGAATGTTTACATTTAAACAAAATTGTGTGGCTGCTGAAATCTTTTAAAACAAACATCTGAACAAAGTTCAAACTTCTGGTGATGCTTATCCTTGGAATGTGTGTGTCAGGCATAAGAATTCTGTTTCCAAACAGCTTTACATTTAATGTACACTGTGCAGGAAATGGTTGCAATTTGCAAAGTTCAGAGCAGAGCTTAAGCTGTCCTTGAAAAGAAAAAGTTGGTAAAAAGTAAGTTAAATAAAAATTTTATGAATAGAAGTGGCAAATGCAAGAGAATAAATAGTTTTAATTATCTGAAAAGAAAAATATAAGATATTTAAGAAAGGAAAAGTGAGAATGAACAAGAAATATTTGTGTGTAACAGGAGGACAGAGGTGACAACAACAAGTGTCACAGTCACTGAGATCCAGGTTGGTCTCAGTATAGTCATGCTACAAAATTATCAGTTAAATCAGAATGGCTTATTTATTGCCAAAGCCTACTTTGAAAAAAGTTTCATCTTCATAAATGGACTTATTTAGTAGTGAAATATTTCAGACTTCCATTTTATGGGTGTGACCAGTTTTGCACATCTACGTGGTCTGAGACAGCATTTCCTAAGGGATGTGTGACTCCCATATTGCTGATGACCCCAGATCCAGCAGCATGGGCTTGTATCTAAGGGTCATCATGTAAAAGGCTGTGTTTTCACCTATTTTGGAAGTTATGCTCAGAATTCTTGAATATCTTGTAACATCTAAATAAAACAACTGGTGTGCTGCAGGGGCGCCCTCCGCACACTGGAATGTAAACCAAAAAAGCTTTAAGTATTTCTAGGAGGCAGAGATTGCTACATCTTTAATTAGTGCAATAGGAAGTGTGTTTTGGGGAGTTCATTGAACACCTTTAGTTGTGCAGAAAAGGCATTTCTGAAGAGCCTGCTCAGCTCAGTGCCTCCAGAGCAATTCTCTGTGGATGCTTCTTTATCTGCTTCCAGCCTTTCTGTCCCCTGACCCAAAGGCTTGCACTGCTGGGTTT
Source organism: Molothrus ater (assembly GCF_012460135.2). NCBI lineage: Eukaryota > Metazoa > Chordata > Aves > Passeriformes > Icteridae > Molothrus > Molothrus ater. Next base: position 3,646,994 of record NC_050488.2, on the reverse strand, counting down.
TACAGTCCCTCCATCGCTCCTGTTCCCATTCACATCCCAAGAACTGCTCAGCTTCTGAGGCTGCCACGTTTTGGGGTGCCAAAGGCTTGGGAAGGCAAAGTTGTGGTGCCAGAGCTGAGCCCCTGTGAGGGAGCAGCAGCAGTGGGGCCGTGTGTGGGGTTGCCCAGTTGCCATAATACAGGAACCTCTGTTTGCACAGTGAGTTTATTCCCTGGGTGGTGGAATGCCCTTAAAAAGTCTCAGCAAGGGGGTTTTCAGAGCCAGACCTGCCTGATTTCATTGATGCTCTGAGGGATTTCTGCCTGCATGGAGCTGTGGGGTTGTGTAAACACAGAAACTGGCACAGGGGCTTGCAGGTTAATCAAGGATTGATGTTAATTGTTGAAGGGATGGGATTTGGAGCTGCAAGACTGAATCACATTTCCCCCTCACACTCCACAGCAGAGTGACCTTGGATGCACATTTCAAGTTTTGAAAACCTTTTGTGTGTTGTGAAGCCAGAATAATGCAGCTGTCTCTGTTCAGAGTTTCTATTTCTAAGATTGATAAATCATTAATTCCACAGTGTTTGGGGAATTGCCTTTAGCCTGATTTATTTATTAAAAAGGCTCAAATAGCTTGTATTGAACTTATGAAAACTATACCTCCTCTAAAATCATCCATCAGGGATGAGGATTGCTCCAAGACACTGCAGCTGCTGTCCACTCCAGCTGCAGCTCTTCATGGGATGCTTTAGGGTTCAGGAGTTTCCTGGAGAACAGGATTTCTCCTGATGCTTTAGCAGTGAGCCTAATGCCCAGCACATTCCTTTTGTTATCTCACGATGAGCAGGAGATTCCAAGCCTCTGGACAGCTTTCCTGTGCAGAAAAAGTCACCTTGAAAGCATTTGCTGATCCTGTGTATTCTGTCCTGCTTATTGAACAGCCATTCTTCATTAGGGGCAGTTATTCCCACTGATGGGAAATCTTCCATCCTGGGAGGGGTGATTGCATTCAGCACAGCAGACAAAACAGGGCCATATTTTAGATGATCCAGCATTCCATTTTTTGTGACTCAGGTAATTTGTTCATATTTTAAGCTTTTTTGTGCTGTTGTTATTATTTAAAGAGGTTAATACCGTGTAAGAGGATTGAAATAATAGGAATTGTGTTTTCAGGGAATGTTCCCTGTAACCCATACTGAACACTTCCAATAGGTTGATGATGGGTTCCTAGAAAGTATCCCAATGGGTATTTCAGAGTACTTTTAAGCAGAAGTATGAATGAGGAGATTTATGATAATCAAGATATGCTATCAGCAGTTTTCTTTGCAATTGCTGAAGCTTCAAGTAATTACCAGAAAAATTAAGAATTACATTCTTTGTCATCTGATAAAAAGGATATGTGCATTTTTAGGTGCTGGCCTACAGTTACAGGAAAAGCAAAATAGAAATTTTGAGAAGAAATTTCATTATTTAAAATGAATTGGTGGCATTATTAGGTGTATTTACAACTGCTTTGCTGCATTGAATTTGTGGCCTTAGGTTCAAATGCAGTGTTAATGCTTTGCCTTAGTCTATGAAGTCTGCGTGTTCACCAGCGTTTTTCTCATGTGTGGAGTATTTTACAAGCTTTAAATCAGTTTATGTGAAGTAAAAATAGATGGCTGGCATGAGTTTTAGCCTATAAACAGTAGAAAATAACTACATGAAGACAAAATGTTAAAATTCTACCTGGAAAAGTTCTATTCCACATCATTGGGTTTTTCTTAATTACAGGAGGTGTCCAAAAGCCCTGACAAGAACTGGGCCCATTTTCTAGTTGAGCTTGAAAATGTCACAAGAATCAATCTGGAAGATGTAGAATGATTCCTCTAGAAAGGTTAAATACTCTGAAAAATTAATGTGTTATATACAGCAGCCCTGGTGCTTCTGTGTCAAGTGCTAAAGAATTGGAGAGCGGTAGGAACAGGGAAATGCCATTATGGGCTGTGAAGGTTGGTGTTAATGGGTGTGTTCCCTGCAAAGATCCACTATTACACTGCTTTTTGTGTCACCCTGCACTGCTCCCCTCATATTTCCCCTTGGCACTGCTGACATTTATTGCTCCCCAGCTAAATAGGATGACAAGACAGAGTTGCATTTACTGTGAATTTTCTTGTGATTTTTTTTTTTCTACTCGTGTTCTGCAAGTTTCTGGACAGTGGAGAAAAATGGAAAGGTTACTGTGTGAGTGGCAGTCCTGTTAGATATCCTGGCATGAAATATGGCATTTTTAAAAACACCATTATACTGTTTTTTACTTATAGTCAACTGTGGCTTTTAGAACCCTTCCAACAGAACTCAGCTGATCTCTATTTAGTGTTTTTCTCAATGTCTAGATTTGCACTTGTTCTGCCTACACCTCACTTTTCAACAAGTCCTTCAATACTTTAAGTTTTAGTTTGAATTTTGATCTTGTTTTCTTGTGGTTGGAGGTGATATGAACCCTACCTGTTTCCTTCACAAGCATTTTTCTCTCCTGGCATTTTCTAACATGTGCAGTGAGTTGTGAGATGAATTCCACTGGCAGAGAGTTTTAGTAATCATTTTTAATTTGGCTGGGTTTTGATTTTTTTTTTTTGTTTTGAAGAAACTGCACCCACTAAACTGCAATTTTCTATCAGTCCTTCCCCCCCATGAAAATACCATGTTGGCCAGTTACAGAAAGCCTTACTGCAGCCACTCTGGTACTGGGGTTTCCTTCTGTAGTGGCCCTGTTACCACATCAAAAAGGAAATTTCATTACTTTGACATTCTGATGATTTTAAGGCACTTAATCCTTGAGGTACCCACGTGGTGATTTCACTTGTTCCAGTGTCCTCTGTGGTATGAAAGGGAGGTGGTTGGGTTTGCAGTTTCTTCAGTTTAGCCTTGCTTCTCCTTTTGGAGCTGCTCACTGGTTTTGCCTCTCCACCGTCCTTTGGGAGCTCTACCTCCCTCTGTGCATGATTGAATATAATAACTAATGTTTGGGGATGGCTTTAGGTAATTCCTTAGGTACTCTGTGGTGAACTTCATCATTCTCTAGCAGACTGAGTATGTCTGGCTTCTTTTGATACTTTTTAGCCTATTCTTTCTTTTCTTCAGGCCTCTGGTCCTGTCTTCTCTGTGAAAATCACTTTAGAAACATTTTTGCTTTTCATTATCCTTTAGATGGAAACATAAAAGAATATGAAGGAAGTACTGAATGCTTCAGCTTTCTCTTTGCCATCTGTTATTTTCTCTCCTTTCCCATTAAATACTAGAGCCTCTGCTTATCTTTTTTCTCCCACTTACTTCTGTTGTATTTATAGATCCTTTTCCTATTGCCTTTTTATGTCCCTCATTAGTTGTTGATCCTTTTGTGTGTTGGCTCATCTGGATCAGAACTGAGCAGTTTGTGCCTTTCTAATTCTTGTTCTTTGTTAAATGTTCTTGTTTCACCTTTTGTACAATCTCTTCTGCTAGTCAAAGCCTTTGAAGATTCTGGGTGTAACAGCCTCTTCCAGTGCTTCCTATATTCCCCCTGCACTGAGATAATCTCTGGCACTATTTTATACACTTTTCATTGGTAATTGTCACTTTTCCTGAATTCCTCGATCCTCTCTTTAAGAGATGTTACAAATCACTTGACTGAGTTTGCTGCAGTTGCTGCCCTGAATTCCACTTCTTTCTTGTGCTTCCTTTCAATGTGTCACCGGTCAGTTCTCTTGGCTTGTGATGATGCTCACTTGAAATGTATTGCTGCCCTTAAGATCCCAGCCAGTTCCTGTTAATCAGAATAAAATACAGCTGCAGCCTTAGCAGTGCTTCCATGCTCATCCCTTTATCCTGTTAGCACGGCTCCAGCTCAGTGATAGCCTGGGTTTCCTCCTCGTGGAAAGGATAAAAAAATGCAGATTTTTGAGGGCTGTGGCTTGGGATGGGAGAACCAATTGTGTGTGTTACCTGCTTTGTTAGGGGACACTTTGTGCCTTCAGACACTTGGCTTGTCCTTGTGGGCTGTTGTTTCAGATTTACCATTCAGCTGTTACAGAGTGCACATAACCTGCCTGCTTCAAGGGTTAATTAATCACTACTTGTAAAGCTGCTGGGAATTTTGGATAGAAAATGCTGCTGTAAGCACAAAGCTGTGGTTGTACGTGCAGGACATTTGTAGTGTTGTTCAATAAGAGCATTAAAGCCATTTACTTATGTAGAAGTGAAGTGTAATGCGTTCTACACATACACAACCAACCAAGTCTCTTCTGTACATGAAAATACAGGGTTTTTTTGCTGCTATTCTTGAGGGCACCTTTCTGAGAACCTTTGCATTTCAAATAGAAGAACTTGCCTAGAACCAAATTCCCTGTAGCTAAAATTTCATCCAGCCTTAGGGAGAGAATCTGTAGACTTAGCACCAAGGGTTGTGTTCTTGTCCAGTAACATTTATGGCCTGATTGTCAAATAAGTTATAGATAATGCAGCAGGAAGGTTTAATGTATTAAGGGCAGGATTTTTAAAAAGGGGAGAAATGGAAGCCAAATGGAATTTAAAGTCCTGTTGGCTTGTCAATGGGATTTGTGCATCCCTAAGTTGGATGTTTTTGAAAATAACACTGTAAATTGGTGACTAATAGAGATCTTTCCATGATAATGGCTTACAAGTTACCATTAATAATTCAGCTGGAGGTTATTGCAGTTGGACTCAGTACCTCCTGAAAATGGTGAAAAGCTTCTCTCTGTGATTTTAGTGGCTTTGGGTTATTGGGCACGCTGATGAAATAATGTTCTTTTGAGGGATGATTTTGCCCCTTTCAATGCATCTTGGCAGTCAGAACTGACAGTCAGGCATTACAGGAGAAATGGATGCTGGAGCCTTCTTTAGTGCTGTTCACATGCCAGTATTTTCAGGGATGTGTAAGATCCTGTCCCCCTGAGCTCGGGAGGAATCAGGCAAAGTGAGTTTCTTGGTGGAAGACTTCCACAGGCAGAGCTTGGCAGTGGATTTCCTTGGGAAGTGGGGAAGTGGCTGTTCTGGCTGTGCAGCACGGGTTCTGCATGGCATGGCCCTGTAATCCCTGCCCGTCCCTGCAGAGACCCCCCTCCTCTTCCTGCATCCATCGCTACCCGTCCCATCCTTGCATCCCTGCAGCCTCATCCCATCCTTGCAGCCCCCATATCATCCCCTCAGCCCGCATTCCCCCCCTCATTCCCCATCCCATCTCCCTGCATTCCCCCATCCCGTCCCATCCCATCTCCCTGCATTCCCCCATTTCATCCCTTCCCTTCATTCCCCCATCCCATCCCATCTCCCCGCATTCCCCCATCCCTTCATTCCCCTATCCCATCTCCCTGCATTTTCCCCCATCCCGTCCCATCCCATCTCCCTGCATTCCCCCGTCCCATCCCATCTCCCCGCACTCCCCCATCCCATTCCCGCAGCCCCTCCCCGGCACAGCCGCCGCTGGCTCGCACCGCTCCTTCTCCCCGTCTGCCTCTCCTCTGTCCCTCCATTCTCCACGCAGTCGGCACGGATCCTTTCCCTGTAATCCATTTCCATCCCTCACCTTCCGTTCGCTGTCGCTCCGGCCGTTCCCGGCCGCTCTCCCCGAGGGCTGCGGGCTGACCCCGCCGCTTTCCTCCGGCCGGGTTTGCAGGGATCCCGGGAGCGCAGCTTTGGCTGATCTGTGTGCAAATGCACAGAACCCGTGTGCGTTTTTATGGGGAACATAAGAGCTGTAAAACAGCAACAATAATATATATATATACAAAATAATATATATATAAACACTACATATATAGTGCTTTTAAAAAAGCAGACGGAATATTGTGAGATTTCTGAGGCGATGTGAATTTTTTGTTATTATACCAATATCTGTGAAAAGACATTAATTAATCAAAACGGGGATTGGTGTAAACACGTTCATTAACACTGAAAGATGAGCTGATAGGTCCAGATGCCTCTGCAGTGGAGAGATTTATTTTCCCAAGTGAAAGCACAGAGGTGCTGGTGTTGCACTGGAGTCGTTGGGAAGTATTTCAGTATTTTCACTCGGAGCCTGCTCGCAGTCTGCCTCTGCAGCAGCACGGGCTGCTCAGCACTGATGGCTTCTCAAGCTCAATAAAATCGTGCCTCAGACCTGACTCTGCCTGAATTTCTCCATGGAACAGAGGATTGCACAGCAAAGGGCACTTGGGGAGGTTGGAATGAGCATTTCTGGGTGCACACATCAGTGTTTGGCTCCTCTGTGAGTGCTTCAGTGCTGGGGTGGGATGGGATTTTTCATCCTGTTATTCCATACCACTTTTGGCTTCATGACTTTCCTACCATTCAGCCTAACTTTGTTTTCTTTCTTTGCATATTTCTGTGTAAATATGATGGAAAAAATGATGTAATTGTGGGGGAGCTTACTATATCCATTCTGATTTGAAATCTGTGACTTCGGGAAGGAGACTGCAGCCCTAAAAGGTTTGCTGTGTGAGGGGAGGGCATACAGCAGGAAAAGCCATAGGATGGCTTTAAGTGTTGAACAATAAAACCGGAACAAAAAGCTTGCTATAAATAGCAGCCTGGTCCCAGCTCAGTGAAGTACTTAAGCACATGCCTAAATCCCTCCTTGTTCAACAAAGCACTTACATGTGCACTTGAGTTCTGCTGGAAAAAAGCATTGGACATCAGGCCTGAGTGCTGGGTGGAATTAGGGGCGGTGGGGACACACAGACCCCTGAGAAGGGTGGCTTTTTATAGCACATTTCTGACCCCAGAAAAGAGTGGCTTCCCCCACAGCCCTGGTGTGCTGGGAGCCTTTGTGGGTCAGTGTTTTGTAGGGAATTTCTGACACTGTGCACTGACCAATTAACTTGGAGAATTAAAGTGTTGCAGAGCAATTGTGTTCTGATATTCCAACAATTGTGTTCTTGTGTTGTTTGCCAGTAGATCAGAGTTAATGATAACTGCTCTTTTGTGGTAGTAGGACCTGTATTATCCACTGAAGTGAATTTCCATTTTCTTTGTACAACTGATGCAGTGAGGATTTTCCTCCTGACACCAGAGGCAGCTGCACTCAGGAGTTCAGAGCATGGGCTTCTCCACCCAGGTATCCCAGTTAACACTCTCAAGGAGTCTTCAGGTACATCTAAAACCCATCTGGATCTCAGTTTTAGAGTTACCTGCACAAGATCTCTTACAAAGGCCTAATTTCTCAAAAAATACCATCTCTTTTCTTATAAGGAAATCTAGTTTACCATTTCAGTTTTTCAAAGTATTGCCCACTATTCTACAGGGATCCTGACTATTGACAGCTATTTTTAGTCATCTTATCTCTGGAAAGGCTCCACATAAATTCCACAGTGGTTGTTGTGGCTGGCTGGATCCATCAAAAAGTGAGAATTAAAAACTGTATCTCAATCAGGTGAAAATAATGAAAATACAATATATCCTGCGTTTTTACAGCATGGACATTTACAGTGAAACAGACTTTTTTTTTTTTCATTTGTAGGAATAAGAAGGTTTTAAAACTTATATCTCCACTGAGATGGAAACTTCAGTGTGTCAGTCCCTCATCAGGGATTCCGAGGTACAGATTGGCTTTTGAGAAACCTGCCCTGAGTCCCTGCTGTGACTGACAGTGCAGCTTTCACATCTCAGATCACTCCAAGTTAATCAGCCCAAGATTCCCCAAATGCATTTCAGAATATTGGTTATCTTTCACCCTCACAGCTGGAATAATTCTTAAAAAATTTTCTTTCCAATGGAAATCTGGTTGAACTAATGAGTGTTTGGACTTTTGATAAAGCAAAGGTTTGACTACAAAATGTTCTGATGTATGGATGAAATAGAGTTACCATGATGATTTAGTGGAGATATTTATATAGATATATATGTGTGTATATATATACACAAACATATCTGTCAAATGGATCTAGAAGACCACTTTCAAAAATATTCTTTGAAGAATGTGGCTGTTTAAAAAGAAGTCTGTAGAGCCCAAGTCATTCCTGGTGCTAATTGTCAGTCACAGTGCTGGGGCTTTGTTTACTTCACTCTTTCTCTGTTGAGCAAATCTGTGTACCTGTTTTGTGGGGGTGCCCTATATCTCCACCAGGAAAAGCACACTGGAAGAATGGTTAATTCAAATGTTATATGTTTGAGCTGATTAAAGAAATTCTAATCTGGATCCTTATGTAGGAAGTTATAAAAGGCTTTCATAATTTAAACCAGATCAAGTCTATAAAGTCATAATAAGCTCATGTAAATCTCCCCAGTGTAATAGTTGAAAATTTTTCAATTCTATAATTAAAAACACCCCTCTGTAAATATTTGAGTGAAAGTCCTTGTTGCTTTGCATTCTGTTTGATTCGGGCAGATTGAGGAAAGGCCATTTTGGGCTGGTACAAATCCCATCAGTGTCAGGATGGGCTCTGGCTCCATGAGCTGCCCTGGGCACTTGGAGTTACACAAAATGGGCTTTATCTCTGCGAGCTTCAAACTCTGTGAGTGGCACTTTCTGTACCAAGGATCAAAATGTCTGTTAGAAACGGGATCAAAACACCCAAATCAGGCTGTAGAATGACACACAACTTCTGTTAAAATTAATGCAGTTTCACTATGGGATGTAATTAAGCAGGTTGGTGGACAAGAAACTAATGAGCTGATCTTGATGAAATATGCAGAGAGAGTAACTTCCAGTAGGAGATTGCCAGGGAAATGACAGATTAGAATGGAAATAAACTGATGGAATATTTGATGGTCTGATGTTGAAATGTGCATGCAATGAAGCAAAGGAGTTCTTCAAAGTAGAACTCTCAGGCTTCCTCTTTGCTGAAAAGGACTGCAGTGTTTTTAATTAAATGTTCTGGAGCTGTTTTGTTAAAGCTTCATGGCAAATAAATTCTTTCATTATTTGGTCAATGGTGGTGCCAGAGGCCTTCAAGTCTTGCCTCCAGGAGAAGGGAAAGTATTTTAAGCTATATATAAGTACCATTACTAATTTTCAATACAAAAATGTTCATAATTTTTATCAAGAAAAATTATCCAAGAAATGGAATTGCCTTCTGTTCCTTTTAAAGGAAAAAAACCCCAATTTTTCAAAGACAGAATTTTTTATGTGTGAGGGAATATTGTGAATGAAGTTGAACAAAATGGTCATGCTTATTTAGTTAACAAAAATATCTAATGAAGGAAAAAGCATTGGGGAAACATGATCAGTCATTAATTCCTTTGCAGTGCCTTCTGTGCATTTTTTCTGCAGAAAGCTTTCAGCCGACTTTAAGCTAAGTAGGGCTTCATCACCTGGATATCCATCCTCCTCTTCCTCCAGCTCCTGGGGAAATTGAGATCAAATTGCATTGTGCAGCAGATTAGTGGTGGGTTCAGTGATCAGCTTGCAAGGCAGTGGTGAGCTGGAGCTTGCTTGGGAGTGCTCCCCTGCCCCAAACCCAGGGCTCTGGATTCTCCCTCCATCCTTCCCTTCTGTCCCAGACAGCCTACGAGGGAACCTGGAAATGCACACACAGGGCTGAGCATGGGAACAGCAGGCAAAGGGTTCTGAGGGAGGGAACATGGATCTGTCAGCTCAGAGCAATTTATTTGCTCATTTCCAATTCCTCCTGGATGTGGAAGGCAGGTTTCCTCTGGCCACACTCACAGCTCCTGTGTGCCTGTGCTGGGCTCCTGCTTTGGGCTTTAGGATTGGTGGCAGCTGTTTGTACTCACTTTTCTCATCCTCACCCAGCAGCTTTGTAGATGTTGAAGGTGCAGTGGCAGTGCTCAAAATAGCTTTGGTCTGAGAAACTCAGTGTATTTTCAAGTTGGTTTTTTTTCTCTCTCCCCTTAATCTATTTTTTTCTGTTTTGTTATCCAAGATGCTCTTTTAGCACACCAGGGCTTGTAGGAATTGAAGTTCTTCACAGATTAGTCCAGCTGTGGAAATCTTTGCTGGATTCATAGAAATAACACAACACTGTTGTTGTTAAATAACTATTCATATAAATAACATATAACATATTCATATAAAATATTCATATATTTAAATAACTATTCATATAAATAACATTGGTTATAATGATCTCATTCAACTATTCATATAAATAAGGTCACAACTTTTATATTTAAATACATCCTATGTTAAATATATACTTCCTAAGATGCTTATTAATATGCACAATAATAGCTTGGCTTTCTGAGGTCTATAAATATTTGTGAAACCCATGTCCAGCTATAAATAGGAAGGCAGGCTGGAGATGTGATCTTAGGAGACACCAGATCCAGTGAGAATGGTGCTGGAGTTCTGGAGCCAGTGAGGCACCAAAGAGGTGCTTTTTATAGATGAGTATTTGGCCCTGATGACACACACAGATTACTAAATTGATTAATTTTCTGTTTCTGGCACAAGATTTTCTCTGCATCATCTCCATCATATGTGATGTTTTCCTGTAAGTTGTAGTTCCTGGAATCAGATAATACTGCAAAACCACATTTTTCTTTTTTTTTCTTTGACTTTCCTTTTAAAAAAATCCCTTATAATTGTGTAGAAAAATGTTTTGAAATGCCTCAGATGTTGACTTAAAAAGAAACAAACCATCAATTTTTCTTCCTTTTTCCTCATTTTTATAAGGAATTACCAGATTAGGATTTTTTAAAAAAAATTCTTGGTAATAATGTCTTTACAAGATGAATCTGGGCTGCTTTGGAAGCCAGTTCTCTGCTACAGTAGTCAGCATTAATACAGCTGCATGAAATTCCTAGAGTGTATCATTGCCCTTTTAATGTTCAATTGAGAGTGAAAAATAGCATTTAAACTCACTGGGGCAGCAAGTGCAGGAAGGTGGAGTATCCAGTGCCAGCAGGTTTACAGACACAGAATCATTTAATAAACTTGAAGAAAGTAGCTGAAAATGAAGAAACTGCACATGAGGTTGAATCCTTGGTGTGCTCTGTGGTGCTGTTGTACTAGAGCAGATTACAGAAATCAAGTAGGAACATTCAGAATTTTCCTGTATTTAAAAAGAAAAAAAGAGAGCTCTTTTCTATAGAAATTAAATCCCAAGTTCTGTTAGATAATCTCAAACTTAGTATTGAAAACTCATGAACAAACCATTCTTATCAGCTGTGTTACAGGGAATTTCAGTGTGATTATGGCAAGCAGAAACTGGTGTTGGAATAAATCCTCCAAACAATAGCTCTTAAACTTTCAGAGGATTCACCTTTTAAAAATAACATTTTCTGTGTACAAACTGCTTTTTAGGGAGCAATGAGGGTATAAATGAGATAGTCCCTATAGTGTCTGTCTTCTGGGCAGCCTGGAGGGTGGCAGATCCCAGCTGAGCTGGTTTTTCAGCACAGCCTGGATGATTTCTGTGTGTGCCTGTGCTGCAAACACCACAAGGATCTCTGCAGGCAGCAGAGCTCAGTGCACTGGGGGTCTTTGCTCTTGCTGGAGAAGTTTCAGCTCTGATGGGTGAAGTGGATGAAGTCAGAAAAAATGAATTGTGCTCCCAGGGCTCCTTCAGAGGAGCGTGCAGGGAAATCCTTGAGCCTGCAGCTCCTCCCAGGTGAGGGATGAGTATCCCTCAGCATCCAGCTTCATTGCCCCTGACCTGCAGCACTGGAAACTGGGAAAAAATCAGGATTTTGAAAGCTGGGATTGAATAGGAGCTGCATATTTACCTGAGGCAGCCAGGCCAAGGCAGCTGAGGGAGATGCCCTGACCAAGAGAAAGTTAGTGGTGTAGAATGGGTGGAAAATGTTCTTTGTTGTTGTTGGTTTTTTAAATCTCAACTCAGATAGAAGATAGCCAAATTATCCAAGAACTGGATGAAAGGAAAATAAAGTCATAGATGCTGAGAACCTTTTGAAAATGTCTTTATTGAATTGTTGACATGAGTGAATTCTGAGGAGAATAAGAGGAAGAGGCAGCTGATGAGGCAAAGCCTTCTCTGGCCATCGTGCCTAAAACTCCACAAAAATCCCTCACAGAAGCAGAGGGGAGTGGCAGAGGTTTAGCTGCAGCTATTTTTGTGCTGGGTTTTCTTTTTCCTGTGTAACTCAAGATGGGCAACTGCTTAAGAGACCTTTGTGGGGAGAATGACAAACAGCTGAAACGTGTGCATTGCACTCTCTCCTGTCTGTGTGTCCAGACTTACTCCAGGTGTGGCTTTTCCATTTCTTCAGTGCTCTGGGCAGGCAAAATGCAGATAAAGGCACATTCCTGTGTGCCTTGAACTGGGTGGGCATGCTTGATGTCTCCTCACTGTTTATGTGCTTTGGTGTTTCTGATAAATCAGTGCTTTTTATCAGCAGAAGTGTTTTTCCTAATCTGGTAGTTTATAAAGTCATCAGAAGGTCTGCAGCACAAATTAACAATCTACTGTCATGTTATTGCATTAGAGAAATCAAAAGTAATATGAATAAATGTTATCTTGGACAAATAATTAGTATATAAAGTATACAATGGACAAAATACTTACCTGAAAATAAGCAGTTACCAAGAACAATGATATTGTTAGGCAGAGACATTAGTAGTGTGTGTCAAAATCACATCTTAATTACAAATGGTTTTTAGGGAACTTCAGTGTGTTGTTCTCCTGTTGCCCACCCTCCTGATGATGTGATCTTCTGTAGCTCCCACAAAAAAGCAGAGAAGAAAGCAGTCATTCAACAGCAGTAGGGTGGGAACATGGCAATTAGGGCTGAATGCAATTCCAAGATATTGAATATATAAACAGAATTTTCATACCTCTTATTTCTAATGGTGACCTGCTCTAAGTCTGTACAGATGGACAGCCTGTTTCTCCCTCCTTAACTGTTCTTGCAAAAAAATAAACTTTCCTTTCAATTTCGGCTCTTTAGAGTGCATTAAGTACCTTTACTTTTCAGTATAGTTCCTCTTTATGTAGCTGTTTTGCAAGATGAGCTATAAACATTTATAAAATGTAATTATAGAGACGTTTCATTGCTGTATAAATAAATGGGTTTGAAGACAGACACAAGAATTCTCCATGGAGTCACTTATGGTGTGCGTTGACTCTCAAATTGATTTTCTGAGTTGGAGTAACTGGCTCAGAAGTGCAACCAGTCCCAGCACAGCAAAGCTTTAGGGGTTGCTGTAAATCTGTCAGTGCCTTTTAGCAAAGTTTGTAACCTTACTTTGGTTTAGTGCTGCTCCAGTCCCGTTGTTAACCCCATGTCAATAATTCAAAATGTTTCACGGCGGCGCGGGCAAATTTAGAAATGCCAAATTTTCAAGGAAATGATGTGAATGAGAAGAATTATGGCTTGTATGAGCAGAGGGGATAAACCTCTATGGAAGTGTTCAAATGACCCAAAGGCCTTATGAATTACAGTTGCCAAGGCAGGACTGTGCTGTTTGAAGAGTTAGCAAGTATTAATTGCAAACTTTTCAACCATGACAGATTTAGGAAAGCCTAGAACCTGGTGCATTTGGTCTTGCTCTTAGCTGATTTTCCCTGTCTGTTTGATCTGGTTTTCAGAGCTCTTTGATTTTGACCAAGATAAGTGTGTGTGCACAGAAGCACCAAATCATTTAATTACCACTCAGGGTAAGTGGTGGATGTGTACATGCACATAAACACACACATGCTGTCCTCAGTATCATCTAATTACTACCCAGAGCAAATAATCTTCCTGGTTTTTGTGCCCTAGGGCACAAAAGGAATGTTTCCTTCTTTTGGTTTGTTTTGGGGGCAGTAGGCTAAGGGTTTTTCTGGAAGATGTCATTTCATGTCTGAGCACAGAAACATAGTGCAAGTGACTGTGAAAATTAGCAATACATTACACTTTGTTGGCATTTAAATGTTTTGTTTTGTATGAGATTGATTTGTGTGTCTCCCTTGCATCCTGCTAAATGTTTGGCATTTATATATACAGCACCATGATTAAAAATGTTTTCTTGCCTAGACACTATAGAAATATTGTGCATATTTATTGCTTGCATGTGGACATATACGAAAGTCTATGTGTATCTAGATTTCTGTTTTTCTTATCTGTTTTGGCTTTTCACATTTTTGTTTCAAGGCTATTAACAGAAAGAATAAATATAATACAGCTCTTAGGAAATGCCAAGTTTGGCCCATTGGATGGGTAAAGGGACCTTGGCCAGTTTACCAGTAAATAGATGTTTAAAGCAGGGAACTAAAAATAAGATTAGAAAGTGATCACTAATGGGCATCCTGTAGGCTGAGCAAGAGACTACAGAGACAAAAATAATATTTCTGTGGTGCATGAGTACCACTGCAATAAAAATGAATAATGACTGAGCTGCTTTCTCATCCTTGGAGGGGCCCTTCCCTGCTGGCCTGGAGGGCTCTTTGTGGAATTCTTGCCCTCTGTGGACTGCCCCAGCTCTAGGTAAGCAGGAGACTGCAGGCTGTACAACCTTTTAGCCTTGCTGAAATATTAATTCTTTCCAGCATTCCAGACTATGCACAAAGGAATCAAAGTACAAATGCTAATTTTTGAGGAAGGAGGAGGCTGTGAGAGAAGAGCTCAGAACTTGCTACACCAAGCAAACCTACAGCAATGTTGGCTATTTTCCTGTCCCTTCTCTAGCTTGGCCCTTCCTTTCTCTGCATTCCTCACTAAGAGCTTAGAGGCTGGAGCCTTTATATTTTGCCCTTTCACTACTATAACTATTTAGGAATGGCTGTTGTTAATAATGAAAGTCCTTTGCCTTAGTTATCCCTGCTGAAGCTTTGGGTTTGAGAAGGTGAATGCTCCTGAGTCCTGGAATTTGCTTTTTCCTGCCAGCACAGGTCCCAGCTACTGACCATGCTCCTGTGCTCTCTATGGGCCCCTGCAGGATGTCAGTGGATGATTTTACCCAGCTGTGAGGAGCAGACTTGCATTCCACACTGGACTAAAATCCCTGTGAATTATTCCTCAGATGAAGTTGGTAAATTTTGTCTGCTTTCATATTTGTAGTGGCTGAAACAAAAATTTTGAAAGAAACAAAATCAGAATTGAACTGAAATGACAGTTGTGGGGTTGTTGGCAAAACACTGCATAAGGATTTGCTTTTCAGTCTAAAATATTTGCCAGCTCAATTAAAACTAAATGTTTTCCAGGTTTCCTTGAATTTAGGTGAATTTTGAAATGAAAACCTAACACTGTGAAAGATTTTAACATGAAACGTTAAATTGTCAAAAAAAGAAGCCTTTTGCTTGGATTTCAAAATGAGATCTTTTACATTCTGCAACTTTTGCTCTCACATTTTTTCCAGCTTAGCCTCTTGCTCAAATACAACTTAAAGGGGAATTGGCTTTAGTCATGACCTCTCTCCCCTGCTCCTGCTCTGCCTAGCTCTCCCCAAGACAATCCTATTTTTTCCTGCTGGCTGTGTTATCACTGATCCCACTGACTTCTGCAAAATGTTCCTGTGCTAAGTGGATGCCATTTGGGGAGTGACTTGCTCTTTCCTGAGGTTTTCAGTCAGCTGCAGCTGGACTTCTCAAGAAAGCTGAGCCCATTTGCTTCCAGCATGCTGCTTGATAAGTGATATGGACAGCCCCTTCCCTAAGTAGTGAAAGGAGGAAAATTGAAGATGTCTGTATCTGTTTGTTCATATTCTAATTCTCTAAATGGATTAAAAGTCTAAAGTGTGCATTATTTTTAGGTTCATCAAGAAAAGCACACATCCATAATTCAGATTAGAGCAGACCTGTGCTCTGTGGCAGGGGCTTTCATCTCAAATAAGTGCAGCTATTTCTTCATCCAGGACATTTCCCACCAGCTGGTTATTGCAGTAGCTGTATGTGCTATTTATGATGTGTGTAGGAAAAACATGTGCTTTTATCTGATAAATAGTCTAAAAGCTTTTTTTTTGTTTGTTTTACAGTAGTTAGAAATTCTACCGTTGCAGACTTGGATTAAAATTGCTTAATTTTGGAAGAAATACTTTATGAAAAGTGGCTGGAATTAAATTTGAGGTGGTAGAGGATGGGAAGAGGTGCATGTACAGAGCTTCAGGCTCCTCTTGTGCACCAGTGACCACAGTGCTCAGTGGCATTTCTGTCATTTGCTCTGGAGACTTCTGTCTGTGTTAATGCTCATCTGGTAATTTTAATCATCATTCCTGGTTTTAAATGCAAAATCTTCCTGCTTTGATCTCCAGGCTCTCCCACAGCCCTGCCTAACATTGCTCTTGAGCAGGCTTTTCACAGGCCAGATACTATTTGTCAAAAAAATCAAGAGAAAATGTCTGCCCACAAGTTTCTCATTTGCATATTCATCTGGGCATATTCCTGGCTCAGCCTGGGCTTCTCGTTCTTTTCCTTTCATTAAAATCTTCTGCTGTGCAATGAGCTCATCACAGCACTTTTCCTCTCCCTGTTCCTTCTGGAGAAGAATTGCCTGTGTAAATCACTGAAATGGCATCACTGATTGCCACAGTCTTGTAATGTAGCTGCAACTCTAAGAATGATTCATCCTCGGATCTGCTCAAGGTCTCCAAATATGAAAGAAAGGAGAAATAGTTTGAATTATATAGAGGAAGTTCTGCTGAGAATTCTCCACAGCCCTTGAAGCCCCCTGACTAACTCCTGCAGGTGATCAATATTGTCTATCAGGGTTTTTTTACCCAGCCATCCAATTAACTTTGCCTCCCAGTGATACATGGGAGAAATGAGACCAGAGTTTTGCTGGTACCTTCAGACTCTGCAGGTATGTTTTACACCAAAATCCAAAAGAAAAAGTTCAAATATGAAAAAATAAAAATCCTATCACAAGAAAGGCAAAGGATAAATGACTTCTCTAGAAGACTGAATTAGAATTTACTTCAGGAAATACTTCCCAGACACCTCTAGGCCTGACAGAGAGGAGGAATGGCTACCAGCTCTATCAGATAACCCAGAAAATGCTATGGCAAAATGCAGCTGCCATTGCCTCTGTGTTGGAAGGCAATTACAGAGAATGGAGCAACAGGACTGTAAGGGAAGTGTAGAGGAGTTGTGTAATCTTCCCAAACCCCACAGTCAAACAGGGGAAGCTGTCAGAAAAAATCCCTGGCACGAGTGTGTGGTGGGCAGTGGGTGCTTGCTCTAGTAAATGCTGATACACTTCTTTTCCATGAGCATTGGAAATAACCCTCCTCTAATGTGCCACACTGCTGGAAGTGCCTCTTCTCCAAAGCACAACACCTACAGAGACAGATTTAAAGACCTAAAATTCTCATAAGAGCTTTAAACAATGTCCTTTACTTATTCTCCAAAAGTTCTTGAAAAATGTAAATGCATGTCCTCATATTCCTCTGCCTGCAAACTGAAAAGAACCCAAAATTTCACTGCCAATAAAGGAGAGAGGGGAGAACTGGTTCTGAGGGAAAAAAATGTTTTGGTGAAATAGGATTAGTTCTTAAATCTCAAAAAAGCTTGTGGAGTCATGCAAAACAGAAAAGAGAGGTTTAGCCTGCATAGAAACAGAATCACATGAGTGCAATATCATTCAGACTTTCACTCATGTGACGTTTGGTTGTTGTTGGAGACAAATCTTGGAGAAAAGAAGTACAGTAGTTTTTATAGATAAGGAGCTCAATTTCCTTAGGTTCTTGCAGTACGTGAAATACAATTATTGCAAGAGGGCTGGAGTGGGAATATGGAAAATACTCTCCTAATTTGGCTGCACGTGTGTTTTCTTTAAACAGTGAGTTGTTGTTTTCTTGTTTGGGGGATGTGTGTTGATTTGTGGGCTCTAACACCAGGTGCAGCATGTGCCACTGCTGGAGCTCCATAAGGGAATGACAAAGCACAGGAAAATGAAGAGCTGCCACAGTGAAGATGAGTTAGAAAAGTCTGATCCTGGGGAGAGTGGCTGGAGAGAATGAGATTTGTTTGTTTGTGTATGGGAGCTGCACAGCCCCTTCTGTCATTTTCTTGCAGACTCTTGAATGATTGTCCCCATCCAGGGGTGTGTGGAGGGTTGGATCTCTGGCCTGCAGAGTGCTCAGTGTTTGCTGGGCTGTGCTCAAGAAGGAATGAAGGATGCAGAGCATTTCCTGGGGCTCAGCTCCTCTCAGCTGCTCCATTCTCCCAAGGAGTGCTCAGTGCCTTTGGGCTCAGGAGTGGTTTGGGTTAACAGGCTGCTTGTTGGTTTTTCTTGGTGTTTTTATAAACCTAGGGCTTGTCTGGAATCAAGTTTACTGCTTCAGCTCATTCAAAGGAGGCATAAAGGCCCCACCTTCTGTTTCCTGGGGTAATGCTGCACCTGAGATTGCTCAGTGTGGATTGTCAGTCCTGTTGGAGCTGGTCTAGATAATGCAGTCAGGTATAGCAGAAGGCTGAGGGAGTTCAAGTAGCACATTTCTCATGGAAAGGTTTTTTCAAGATTGTGCCAGTGCTGCCTGCAGTGCCTGAGTGCTGAGCCCTGTGGCAGCTGTTGCAGGCACTCAGGTTTGCCCAGGGTCAGAGCTCGGGTGGATATGGGGTCAGTGCTGCAGGTGCCACTCAGCCATTCTGTTCCCTTCCCTGCACTTGGATTTCCTCCAGCATAACCCGTGCAGAGTTGTGTGCTGACTCCTTCCCCTCCTCAGAACCTTTCTGAGGAGAAATGAATCGATGGCAGCACTCTGAGATCTTCCAGATGCTGTGGCTGAAAATGTTCTGCAGGGCACACTCACCTGCTCCTCAGTGTCTTGTTTCTGTAATTGAGAGAGCTGAGCTGTTCTGCTGTGTTTGTGATCCTGGCTCACACTGGCAGTGACCAAAGAGCATTCTGGTCAAACTTGTCTCAGATTGGGTTCAGAAGAAACAGGAGAAAATTCAGGACTCACAGTCCCATAAGGCAAATTCTGTTTTAACCCCTGGATGGACAATGGTGATCCCAGCACTGAATTCTTTCCTCAGAGGCTGGCATCCTCTGGCAGGCAGGAACACGAGCCATAACCATTCTTTACAGCTTGTACCTGGCCTTTTGGGCCACTTCCAATGTGACAAAAGTCCACAGTAACAAAAACACTCCCTGAGTGCCTTTTCCTGCACCAAATTCAATTTTCACTTGCACTACCAAGGATTCAATTTGGAAAATTTTTATCCACACACATTAATGTGAAAGAAATAATACTCTGACAGGAATGTGATTTTTTAAATTATTTTTATAATAATGTGATTATTTTATTACTTTATTGTACCATGCTCTCCTAAACTCTATGAAGCTCCCATGCACTGCTTCTTGTTGTTTTCTAGTTATTCATAATAATCTGAATAATCTGTTGTCTTGCCTTGTCTCTGGTGCTAAGGTAACACCACAGCAGATGGAAGGTAATGTCTTCTGAAGCCTGCTCTGAGACAGTGAAAGTTCATGTTCCTCTTGAGTTCTTCTCCTGTCATTGCCTGATAGCTGGTATTTTGCTGATACAATATTTTTTCTATAGGAAAATTTCTATTTTTCTACAATTTTAGTCTATAGGAGATTTTTTTTTCCCACCAGAAACAAAATACAAATAAAAAAGTAGATTGAGGCAGTATGGTTAAAGGGGGAAAAATGTTTTCTCTGGTTAATAATTCTTACAGAAAAGTAAGTTCAGCTTGAAAGAATCACTGCTGGGATATTAAATGAGTGT
Source organism: Molothrus ater (assembly GCF_012460135.2). Taxonomy (NCBI): domain Eukaryota; kingdom Metazoa; phylum Chordata; class Aves; order Passeriformes; family Icteridae; genus Molothrus; species Molothrus ater. Next base: position 3,627,443 of record NC_050488.2, on the reverse strand, counting down.
TTTATTTAAATGAAGTAATGCCACCAGCTATAAATCACTTGGTGGCTCTGCCTTGAACATTTTTCTCTTTGGGTAGATATGACTGATTTCTAGAGGCAGGAAAGGTTTATTTGCATTGATCCCACAGTGCTGACCTCAGTGCCATCAGCTGTGAGTTTAATCACATCCATTCAGATGGATTTCACACAATCAACAGGAAACTTTTTCAAACCCTACAAATATTGAAGCTTTCCTTATTCTTCCTACAAAGAACAAACAGGACTGCAGTATTTTTTATATGGGTGACAAGTAGAAGTTCCAGTTGAAATGCCTTTTATTTTGTAGTGGAGAAGTGATGCTGAACTTGAGGGAGACACAGGTGGGATGTTTGAGAGTTCAGACCTGAGAGCTCTCACTGCTCTGGAGGGAAGGCAGAGCCAAATTAGCTTTAATTTGTCTCTCAGGCCAGCAGCAGGGCCATGCTGTGCTCTCAACTGACCCTGTTGTTTGAAAACTGAGGATGCTAAAGAAAAGGAGCAGGAATTAAGATACTGTAAATGAACAGGCTTTCTGTGCAGCAGATGGAAAGTGAAGCCTGGGCAGAGGGGAGAGAGCTGCAGGCAGAGCAGCAATGCAGTGCCATGTGCTCCTCTGAAAATGCTCCCTGGGATGTCCTTTAGAGAGCAAACAGGGCATGGGCAGAGAGCAGCCACATTTCCAGCCCCACAGAGATGGCAGCCAGGGCACTAAAGCAGAGAGTACCTGTGCCTGGGGAGGATTTGCCTTTAATTCCTTAGAACAGGAATTTGAGTCATCATGGTGAGCAGAAACCAGCCAGGTGAGCTGCTGGGGTCTATCAGAGGAGTAATTGCTCAGAACATGGAGAAATAACTTTGAAAAAGCCAGGGCAAAGCCATGGGGACAGTGTTTGGCAGGCCATGTATTCAATGGTGAGAGCTCACCTCACTGATACATGGACAAGCACTTGCTACCAGTGCTCATATCTGGCTTCTGAGGCAAGGAACTGCCATGAAAAATCAAAACACTCCAAAATTCTTCACATCTAGATGGTAAAAGATTTTATTTCACGGAGTGATCTAGAACAGGAAACCAGGCTTGTGGCTTTCACTCATTAGTGATTTAAATCAATCAGAGCTGAGTTGATTTGGCTCAGAATGTCACCCAGGCTGCTTTTCCCTCTCTCACTGGTTCCCTTTCTCCTGTTTCTGGTGCTCTCAGTGAGTTGCTGGTGGAGAAGAGGCTTTGGCAGCCAGCAGAGACAGACCCTGAGCAGCAGCCCTTGTGCTGAGCTCCAGCAGTCATTCACAGCCTGCAGAATTTGAAGCCAATTTTGGTGGCCATTTCAAAAGAATTGGCAAAACCTGGAGCTGTTTGAGTGCAAGCTGAAGAAGATGAAAGTAGGATGTGCAGAAGATGCCATGTTCCATTTCCCAAGGGATGGGAGATGACCAGGAAGTGTTAAAATTCCTTGGACTCACCTTTTTTTGTTCTCATTTTGGTCCAGTCCCTGCTGTTCCTGTTCAGCTCTCTGCTCACAGGATGTTTTATGGGGCTGCCATTGTTTTCCTGGGCAGCTAAGGTTGTAATTTCAGGCTGTTCCCACAGTATATTCAATATGTTTCCAGTCAGTGGATTTCAGTTAAGGAGATTAGTTGCTCTTATAGAATGCTACTGGACAACATTAATACTTGAGAATTATTGTGTAAAATAAGGTTTTGGCTCCCTGGGTTGAGGGTGGTAAGCTGTAAAGTTTTTTTTCCTTAAAGTGCTTAATTTTCTTGTTTGCTCCAGATGGATGGTTTCAATTGATTTCAGGCAAAGGTATTTCTACTGGCCATACATAATGCAGGAGCCTTGTCTGAAAAAAAAAGTAAATATTTTTTACTTTGCATGGTTATGGATGTCTCAAACCCTTCTAAGCAAAGACTGCTGCAGGTATTTTCAGGCACTTTTATTTATGTGAAATAATTTAAATGGATACTGTAGGTGACTAAAGTGATGGTTGTTATTTTATGCTGTCTTTTACTGCATCATTGTAAATCAGTTTAACCAAATATTTGCTTGAAAATCCTAAAAGAGCACATTTTATTTCACTTTTGATGTAAATGGGCATAATTTCATTTGACTTTATAGCATGCCCTCTGTCCTAAAGTTAGCCCACATTTCACAAGGGCAACTCCAAGCTGCCTGTTGGTGTAATTTCTGGAGAGCAGAATGAATCCTTCAGGAGTCTTCCTCGAAACACAGAAATAGAAAGCAAAGCCTTTTTCTGTCTTGACTCCTTTCTCCTCCTATTCTGTCCCTTTTCCCCCCATGTGGGATTTCAGGGTGCTGCCCTACAGACCTTCTCTGGTCTGGCTGTGGCAATATTGGGTTGGAAAAGGCTGGGCTTGGACTGCTCTTACACCGAGATGTGGACATCACCAATATCTCACTTTAACACCTCAGCTTCCCATACAAAACCCTTAAAACCTTGTCAGGAGCAAGGTGAATTTTCTGCCCAAACATCTGAGTGCCAGTTCCAGCAGCCTTTTCTGGGGCACACGGGGGTTTCTGGCTGCAGGAGCTGCTGGGTGTGAGAGGTCTCAGTGAGTCCTGGAATCTGAAATCTCGTGGGCAAAGCTTCCCCTGCCAGGCTGGCAGCACCTCCTGGTTTTGTTCTGCTCCTGAAACACTCAAAATGACCTTTTCTGTGCACTCTGCTGGACTCCAGGGCGTGTGAGAGACCTGAGAGCAGAGGATTTATGGAACTGCAATGGCTGGAGGCTCAAGAGCAGCAAGATCTGTCAGGAGAAGGATTGGATTTTATGAAAGCAGTTGGTATCACTGGAACTTGTAAATTTTAATGTGTTGTGGGTGAGTGGGAAGGCAAAACTAAATAGAGCATAGAGTTGGCCTTAAAAAAACCCCAAAAACCAACAAAAAACCAGAGCAAAATTTAATTCTCAGGAGTATAGTCTGTGAAACACTTCATGCTTTGAATATATTTTTTTTTCTCATAGAAGTAGAGCAAGAAAGAAGATTAAAAACCTCATTTCTGTAGCTTTGAAAGATCTTTAAATGCTTCTTGACTTTTAGCTATAATCTGTTTTTTAAATTTCTATTTTGGACCAAAAATTTTTAGTTATCGTGCAGTTTGTCTTCTCTTAGAAGAAAACCCCAAAAAGTGGCAGTTAAAAAGGACCAAAGTATCATTTGTATGAGCTTCCAGTTCTTTGGTGCCAGCCTTACACACATGACTAGTCAGAATCTTTGCTGCATTTTGCTCAGTAGTGATAATGTGCCAACTTTGTGTAATTTGAGACTTCCCCCCAGTGTTCTTCCCAACGTGGAAAATTCTCATGCTTGTGCTGCCACATATCGAAGCACTGAATTTTTAGTGTTTTTATGATGCCTACAAAAGGTACAGGGTGAGCAGGAGAGGGTGGACAGGAGTTTACAGCGAACACTCCCTAGGACATAAAGGATATTTAGCTCTTTCTGTGCAGAGTTAATGGGAATTTATTGTTATATTTGCACATCAGTACTTTTATCAACCATCGCTGCCTGGCTCTCTGTGTGCATAAACCAAAATGTGTTTGAAGAAGTAAAATTTGTCCTCAAGCACCAGTGACTGTTTATAAGTAGTCAAAGCCCACCTTTGCTGGGCTGGGAGGTTGATTTCTGTGCAGTTGTTAGTACAGAAGAGTCACCTGTGGTGTGAGAAAGCAGAACCAGCTGCTGTCATGGCATGCACCACGGAGGCTTTTTACACTCACATGCACAGAGCTATGCCACCAAACTTGTTTTTGCATTTGAGAGTGACAGATCCCCTGGACATTGCCCTTCTTAGGCAGAGCCTGTGCCCAGCTGTCACCCCTGGAGCTGGCACTGCTGCCTGGAGTGCTGGGCTGGCTCTGCTCCATGGCTTTAGCCTGTCCTGCCCCAGCCAGCACCCAAAAATCCCTGGATGTGTGTCTGGACCAACATAAGCTCGCTCTGCTCGTGCTGACGTAAGATGCAAAGGCTGTGGCACCAGGAGCCAGCTGAGATTATCAGATCTGTGCTGAACTCTGCAGCTCTAATTTGTGCTGCAGCACAGGCAGTCTCAACACTTGATTACAAATTGTTATTTAGAGATGCTCAAAGTTATTTGAAAAATTCTTCCTTTGCAAGAAAAAAAACCCACCCCAAGTGAGAGACTGGTGCCACCCCACCCAGTGCTTACTTTGGCTCAGTCCATCAACACTGTCTGGTTTGTTTCCATGCTGGTGTTTGCTCAGAGACTAAAGACATCCTCTTTCTGCAGTGGGAAACTAATACAGAAACTTGGGCTGCTTTCTTTTTTTTTTTTTTTTTTTTTTTTTTGAGGCCTTCAAGAAACTGAATGTCTTATCCAAACAGGGGCTCCAAATCCCTGTAAATGATACTCCAGTCTTGTTGTTTCTGTGCTCACCATCACTGGTCAATGGCCAATGAGTTCGTGTGCACAGGGTGATCACACTTTTGGTTGTTAGTGCATGTTTGTCATTCCTTTAACCTCGGGTTAAAGAAACAGGTTAGAAACAGGTTTTGTCCCTGAGCTTGATGGCCAGGTTTTCTGAGCTGCTAAACTCTATTTCTTCAGCCAACTATCCTCCTTATGTATATCTGTGTGTGTGAGTGCTAATAAATGTCTCACTCCTCTTTCTCCATTTAATGGCCTTTTTCTCAGGCAGGTCCTTGTGTTGTGATAGGGCACTCACAAGGGAGGCACTGAACACTTCCCTCATCCTTTGCCTTATCTTCAGTCCTTTTATTGAAAACTGTATTCAAACTTCAGCTATTGAGTTGACATCTATTTAAGACAGAAGGAATATGTCTTTTGAGCTATTATTGTTAAAAAGGAGGTTTTAAGATCCAGGACAAAAGACTGGATGTTAAACCTCCCTCTCTCACAGAGAATTCATTCAGCAGCTGATAATGCGATCTGCTCAGGATAAATGAAGATAAGACATCCAGGCTCTGTCAGCAGCCTCAGTCCCCTGTACTGTTTGCTGTGGAGATGTATTTTTTTGTTGTTTTAAATGCCGCTGGGGCTTGCAGCGTTTATTGGATGCTGCTCCTCTAAGGGCTGCAGCAGCTGTGGCCTTAGTGCTCACTGTGCTGGAGCCGGCAGTGTCTGAGTTACTGACACTGGAGCAAATCCCAGCTCTGCTGCTCCTGGGGCGCCGCTGGGTTCGGGGCGGGGCGGCGGGAGCCCAGGCGAGCTCAGTGCCGGCAGCTGCCCATGGATGGATGGATGGATGGATGGACGGATGGATGGATGAGCTCCTTTCCCGTCCCCTCCCGGGGATGCTCTGGGGTTCGCGCGGGGCTGCCGCGGCCGCCAGGGGGCGCCGGGCGGGCAGAGGAGCCCCGGGGCTGCCCGACCCCGGCCCCTGTGGGCGCTGCCCCGTCCCGCCGCCCCTCCGGTACCGCGGCCCGGCGGGGCCTCTCCCTCCTCCCGGTGCTGCGGGGCCGTTCGAGTGCCCACTTTGTCACCCGTGCACCGCCGCATTCTCTGCGTTCCCCGCTCCGTTCTCTCTCCGTTGCCCATTCCGCTCCCTGCATTTCCCGCTCCGTTCCCCGCTCCGTTCTCTCTCTTTCTGCGTTCCCCGCTCCGTTCTCTCTCTGCGTTTCTCTCTCCGTTCTCCCTTTCTCTCCGTTTCCCGCTCTATTCTCTGTTTCCCACTCCATTCTCTCTCTCTCTCTCCGTTACCCACTCCCGTTTCCCTCTCCATGCTCTCTCTCACTTTCTCCGTTTCCCACTCTCTTTCCCCTCTCTGTTTCCCCCTCCGTTCTGTCTCCGTTCTCTCTCTCTCTCTCCCCGTTTGCCTCTCCATTCTCTCTCTCTCTCTCTCTCCCCGTTTCCCACTCGTGTTTCCCCGCTCCTTTTCCCGCTGGCTGCGGTCTGTGACCCTCTGTGGATCGGAGCTCCCCCCCCAGCACAAGCAATCCCCGAGCTCGGGTGGCCGAGCTGTGACCCCAAGGCCGGGGCTTTGGGTGCCCGGAGGAATGGAACATTTCCAAGGGATCCAGAATCGAAGGAGTCGTTTCAAGGCCCCTCCTGCCCCGTTTATAAATCTTTCTGGCACCACCTTAATGGTGTTTTGTGTTGGTAACCTCCCAGGTTCTCAGACACCCGCTTTTCCTGGTGTGTTGGCCCTTAGTGCTGAGCAAAGAGCTTCTGCCTCTTTTCCAGAATGCAAGCCCCAGAATTCTGTCCCAATGTTGTGAAACCCCAAATTCTCACTGCCCAGCGTTGCCATTTATTTAATGCCATATGGGAGGAAGAAATGGGGCCTTTGATTGTTGCACGGTCTCTTGCAGTGATTCAAGTGACTGAATAAATAAAGAACGTTTCCTTTCTATAATCTCTTTTCTACCATAAAACTACAAGTGAAAGCAGCTGATCATATTAAATCCAATTACAACTTAATAGCTTTATATGGAGTCTTCTTTGCATTTCTTAAAAAAATTCCACATTCAGGACGTGTCCTGAGAGGAGTTGATGGCAGTGTAATATCTGTGTTCTTTGAAATATTGTTCTTATTATCAAACTTTAAGCCAATCTTTGTAATGTATTTTTTCCCCCAAAAGTTATCAATCAGGATCCATCACTGCATTATTAATTGCTAACTAACATGGGTGAAAACCAACCACAAATAATTTTAAATTTTTAAAATCTGAAATAACTATTATTCATCATAAAACTGTAGTTCTGAAATGAAGCATCCTATTGGGATAAAACAGTGAGTGTGTTCCTTGTGATGAGGGAGAAGAGGATGGATTTGCTCTCAGCTTGCTCTGTTTCTGTACCCACTGCTGCTGGCCTGGCTGCAAACATCAGGCTCTTGAATGTGAAATGTGTGACAAAGCGTTTGTAACATTCTGCTACACAGAATTTCTGCCATCCTCTGCAGGTGACCTGATTGTCTATTGATGAGCACAGACATTTTTTGATAACTGAGGCACCTTCCTGCTATATCCACCACTAGGGTGTAAACAAACAGGTGGGTGGCCAGAAAAAAGTGGAATTACTTTTTTTTTTTTAAAGTTGTAGCTAGAGCTAAAAGAATTTTTAGCTTTTGGGCAGATATTGTTGTCAAAGATCTGCAAAGCTTATCTGAGGTTTCTGAGAGCTCTGCTCAGAGCACTTTTTAGAGGGGACTGTTCAAAAATTTCTCTGGCTCTGGGAAGCATCTGTGACTGGACATCCAAAACCCAGCCATGGATCCCAGCCTGGTTCAGAATGAAAATGTGACTGTTCCTTCCAGTTTAGCTGTGATGCATCTGCTCAGCATGCTTAAATTGCTGCCTCATTATGTGACAATTAATAGTTTTGTTGATGTTTATACACATATGGTAATATTTTCCTCAACATTGTCATCCCCCTCTGCATATTGATGAAATGAGATTTCACCCCATTTAGCATTTTTAATGTGGCAGAAACAGAGCTGTTTGTTTAAGTTTAGGCACATTCTGTTTGCATCAGTACAGCTCCTGGTTTCACCAAAGGCTCTATCAGTAAAAATGAGATGGGAAGCTGCCTCCAAAAATGTGAGTTACATAACAGGTAGAAATCCTCTTTGGCTATAAAATATTTATTCAGTATTATGTAAGAAAATGGAAAAGCTTGGAGGTGGAGAGAAAAGAGGAAAAAAATCTAATATAAGATTTGAGTGGGAAACTGAAGCAGATAAAATCTGAGAAAGTGAGCCTGGTGATGGTGGAAAACAGAGTCTATTTAAGGTTTCCTTCATGACTTCACCATTAATTCCCAAAGTTTCCAGGCTGAGGAGAGAAAAGACATGTACAGGGTCTGATCTTTCTGGTGCAGAGTTCGCACATATTCTTAGACTCCAGGCAGAGGAAGAAATGTCTTTTATTTGCTCCACCAAGCTTTTGTCACAGGGTGTGAGGATCCAGTGGCAGCTTTTTCTAGGGAGGTGTGACTGAAAGCTCCTGCAGCCACTCCTGCCGGGGCACAGGGATGCTGGAATCCTGCACAAGGATGGAATCCTTCTCCCATGCCAAGGAGAAAGCACAAAGTGTGATGTGAACACTTGAAAGCAAGTGAAAGTTTTGCGGGATGTGGCTGGAGTTGTGCTGCTTTCTGCTCCCTGAGCCAGGGCAGAGGTTTCCCTGCTGGATATTTGAGTTTGCTTTCTCTCCAGGCAGAGGATTTGTGCCTAGCTCTGTCTCTCAGTGCATGTACATGGGTTTCTTTGTGTTCTGCAGATAGGTAGAGAATATTGGCTTCAGGATTTTTAAGTTTTTTAAATTTTGTTTTAAAATGAGAGGTTCATCTTATTTATCCCCAATTTTAAAGCCTTGATGGTTTTATGTTCTCTTTTAATTTAACTCCAATGTGTAGAGGTAGGAAATGTCACTATAGGACACAAAACAACTCAATGTGGAATCACTGCTCTTTCCAAGGTAAAAAAGGGACCTTTATTTTTCTGACTCCAACATTTATAGATTTCCAAAGGTGACAATGGATTGGAGGTGACAGTGCCACCTCTCCAATGACACTGGACAAACCAACAGTCCATCAAATTTCTCCTCCTCCATAAAATAATGCAAAACAATAAGTTATTTACATAAAGTGTGTGAAAAAGTTAGTTACAAGAATGTGAACATCAGAAGGCTTAGAAAATCTTAAAAAATCAGGGTGACAGGAAAAACCTTTAGTTGTTTTATTAATGTTTCACCTCAATGGTTGCATTTCCTCCTGCAAGAATTACAGTGGAAAGCATGGATGACATATGTACTGTTAACTTAGTAAACAATTGATTTTAAATGTTTGGCCAGAAAAGTAGGGATGAATTCAAGTGGATGATATTCCTTGGTTCCAATTAATGTAGGAGCAAAGGATTCTCACTGGGGAAAGGCTTTGATTCCCTTATCTTGCTGTCAAAGCAGATGATGAGGAAAATGAAATTAACTTGTCAGAAGCAAAGTTTGGTGAGAACTCATCTGCGTGCAGAATAATTCCTGTAAGCATGACATCTTAATTTCAAGATGTTTCTGACACTGCACAGAGAATTTGTCATGCAAATGAGATCCTCATTAGGAAGTAATATTTTTAGAATACTTTAAGTAAGAAGTGTGTTCTTCTGTTGGCTTTCTGTACATACATAGAACAACCCTTTAGAAAGGAAGGTCATACTGGACATGGCTGTGTTCATTGTCCCAGATGATCTCCTTAGGAAATCTGAATCTGGACTTCTGGAAATGGGAACAGAAATGGGATAGAAAGGGTAGATAGAAACCCTAATAATGAAGGAAATAAGAGATGCAGGCAGGTGTTTGTGTGTGTCTGTGAGAACCTGAGCCCATGTGTCCCTGAGTGCTCTGCAGATTCTCACACTGGTTAATAAATGTACTTTACATGATGATCCACCTCTCACAAAATGTTATGCTTTAAAGGTCTAGGCTTTAATGTCCAAATTTCAGCCTACCAGTGGGAGCTGAGAGGTTGCTTTGCTGCAGGGCACCACTGGATCTGCTTCCCATTCATTCCATTCAAGAAGAAATGGGTCTGTTTCTCCTGCTTTTGAGCCTAAAGGCTTGGCTGGACTGAGAGGGGCTTTGCATTCATCTCAGTTGTGTTCCTTCTTGCCTTGTTTTGTAACACAGGTACTTCTGCTGGTCATTTCCAGCCCATTGCAGAGCTGAGGAAGCTTTCTGTGTGTCAGCAGGAGGAGGCTGGACTTTGCTGATGACAGAAAATCCATGGGTTCTGTGCGGTCCCCTGGGGTGTGAGCAGCACAGAGCAGGAGGTGATAAGAGGTTTTGCTCAGTGAACTGTCATGAACCAACTGCAAGAAGCAGAGAAATCCTCTGCCTTGTGTAGCACTCCAGCAGTGTGAAGGACAGAAATGATGAAGGTGTATGGGAAAAGTGGTGGTGGAAATCAGGAACTCAGCTCGCTGCATGGTGGGAGTGACAAAGAGGAAATTAATTAGTGCTCACATCACAACATTTGCTACTTGGCTCCCTTTCTGATAAGACCAGAAAGGTATTGTTAGGGAGGAGCAGTTTGTGTGCATTTCTTATGCTGTAAATAGGAGCAGCTGATGAAAATGAATGTTCAGTTTGGTGTCAGTCTCCTGTGGGACTGAGCAAGTATCAGGAGCTGGGATGATCTCTGGTATCTGTCAGCCTGAATATTGAAGTAACAAAGTGTGTGAGCCCTTCAGCTCTGTGTGCTTAGGAAATTTTTAATTGATTAATGTGGACACTTCTCCTTAATGATCAGACCTGGAGAGAGTTACAGACAAAGTCTGGAATGTTCTGGTCCTGGCCAGAATGCCAGTGAGCACATATGGTACCAACTCCACTGGTCATTCATATCTCTGTTGAGATGCTCTTGTTTCCTTCTAATATACCTCCTGAAATTACTTAATTTGTGGGTAATTTTTTTTTTTAATGATAGTCATCTAAAAAAACCCAAAAGTGAAACTTCTACCTTAAGTAATGAAATAGTTTCTGAATACTTCTATATTCAGTTTTGTATGGTTTTGGGTTTGATAGAATCTTAAGAGATGAGGTTTGGGGATGAGTGTGTGCTTTCCCTAAGTGAAGCAAGGCTTCTGACAGCCACTGAAATGGCAGAGACACAAATGCAGTCACTGCTCAGAGTGTGGTGCTGGCTTTGAAATGTGCTCTGGGTCTGGGCTGCCTTTATGAACTGCACTCCCTCGTTGTCTGGGAGGATGCTGATGTTGGGCTTTGGGTGGCTCTGTGTGCAGGGAGGGAAGCACAAAGCACCCTGGGATCTGCTGATGGGGAGAAAGGGGCAGAGAACTGCATGGAACACACCCTGCTCTGTCCACAGAGGAGATTTCCCCTGGCGGGGTTTTGGTTTTGTTTGGGGAAATGGAGTTTATCTGTGTGCTTTAAATCACTTTTCATTTCTTTTGTGTTTTAGTTTTTCTTTTCTTCTGTGCTTTTCTTTTAAGGAAATTCATCATTAAAAAGGAAACAAGCAAAAAATTAAAACAGAGTCAACCCCCCTCAACCCCAAATAGCAACCACCCCCCAAAAACCCCTAAATCAAACCAAAAACCCCAACCAACCAAAAAACAAAAAAAAACCCCAAAACAAAAAAAGCCCCAAACCCCCCCAACAACAACAGAAAACCCCAAACAACCAATTCAGTGAAAAACCCCAGTGCTCCCTGAATCTGGGTAACTGCAGGCACAATAAAATAATAGTGATTTCAGTTAGTGGCAAATAAATAAAAATGGAAATTTTGTCATTATGACAGCAGTTCCTAGAGAGCATTGTTGAATTGAATATGCCTGTAATATATCTGTATTTGAGAATCTACAGGTAAATAGCATATATATAAACAGAGTAGTGATAGGCACTCAGACAAATCAAAGCATTATTACTTTATTATAAAAGGCAAGGAAATATTTTATGTAATTTATATAATTTATATGTTTTAGATATATTTTTATTTTAATATTTATTTAGGTATTTTATAATTGTATATTATATATATTTATATAAAATTACATAAATATTTTTTATATTTTATATTATTTTATATTTTTATATTTTATAATAAAAGGTAAGGAAGTGGGAACAGAAATGGGATAGAAAGGGTAGATAGAAACCCTAATAATGAAGGAAATAAGAGATACAGGCAGGTGTTTGTGTGTGTCTGTGAGAATCTGAGCCCATGTGTCCCTGAGTGCTCTGCAGAGTCTCACACTGGTTAATGAATGTACTTTACTAGAAGATTTATTGACTTTTGGGGGCCAACCCAGTGTCTCTGAGGGTGTGATGGACGAGGTGCACCATGGGTGCTGCATTCCAGGCTGCATTCCAGCTGGCAGGCACCTGGCACCCACACTTCACCTGCCTGCAGTGTTGACAAAGATAATTGCAGCGTTTCTGGAGAGAAAAAATCCAATGTGATAGCAGTGAGCTGCAGGGGGATTCCTTCCTGAGGCACTCGGGGCAGGGGGTGCCTGGCACAGAGCTTGGTGCTGTCAGCCAGGGCTGCTCAGCTCCTGCAGCAGCAGGAGCACAGTGGGTGATTGAAGGTGCTGCAGAGAACAGAATGATTCTGCCTGGCAGAAATGCAAAGGGTTCCTCACTCCCCTGCTCGTGGTGTGGGACATGAGGGGCCAGCAGAGCAGGTGCTGATGTCACCTCTTGTCACATTCACATTCTCTGGAAAATCCCTTCACCCAGGATTTTTCTCCTGAGAAGCCTCAGAGAAAAGGAAAACAATTCTGATCTCATTTGCTTCTCCTGTGTTGTGCTCCTGTGGAATGTGTTTGGAGATTGTTCACCCACAGGTGATTGTTCCATTGCATTCTGCTGGGAGTTGTTTTCACTCTTTGGCCAATCAGGGCCAAGCTGTGTCAGGACTCTGGAGAGAGTCAGGAGTTTTCATTATTATCTTTTAGCATTCTGTAAGTATCCTTGCTGTGTATAGTTTAGTATAGTATTCTTTAATATAGTATAATAAAGTAATAATTTAGCCTTCTGAGAACATGGAGTCACAGTCATCATTCCTGCCTTCATCAGGGCACCCCACAAATAAAATAACCTCTGCTGTTTTAAATGAATGTTTTGTGTTTGGGGCCCTGGTCACAGTCTGGCAGACTGTGCAGGGGCTGGCACAAAGCTGCCTCCAGAAGTGGTGAGCCCGTGGCTGGGATGCCTTGGGGAATATGGCACTCTGTGGATTTACTGCTGAGATTCAGATCCTGATTGATTTCCTGAAAGGATCGACCCCAAAGCATACATTTATCACAGGGAAACTTAAAAATGAGCACGGTTCTTCAGTAAGGTCCTATTTCTCTGAGGGTAATCCAAAGTTCTGAGATGTAGATGGCTCAAGTCTGGTGGCATTTCTGTGCAGTCTGTCTGGAGTGACAAGCTGTGGCTGTGCAGCTGGAGCTGAGTTGAGAACTCAGAATTGTCCCTGCAGTTCTGGCACGGGCAGAGCAGAGGGTGAGTGCCTGGGCATGCAGGGGCACAGCCTGAGCTGAGCCAGGATCCCTTCCTCGGGGTCAGAGCCTGTCCTGGGCTCAGGCTCCGTTCTGTGGGCTTTGTTTGTCCTGTTGTACTTTGTTGATGCAGTGCTCAGAACAAACAGCATTTTAAACTTGTGGAGCACAAGGGACAGAGGATGAATTTTGTCATGCAAGCACCAAAGAGAGCGATAAGTACAGAAATAAGGCATCCCTCTTGCCATCAGTGTTTTATGTTATAGATAAGAATTGTTGCTAGATCTAATTAATTCACTAGTATGTAGAGCAGACTTTGATACATGGGGTATTTAACAAAAGTTTAGTGATTGCTTTTATTAGTCTAATAAATTGGTTTTATAGATTTTTTTCCTTGTCAAATATAATCATTCAAATAATATCCTAATCATGCAGTGATTACCCATGATCACAGACTCTAGTCTGTAAACAGTAGAGATGCTCCTGCTTTTGGTAAACTCTGGGTTACCATAAGAATTAGTCCTGGGTGTTGCAGCAATTGCAATTGCCTTTGTGCTCTCTGTTTGATGAGTGATAGAAAGTACAAACCATTTTGAACAGGGACACTCAGGTGTATTTGATGAGAATTTAAACTTTCCCATAGCTGTTCATTCTTTGAATTCCCATACCCAAACTAATCTGGGAGGCTGTAGTTTTTCATGTTTCAGGACAGATTTCCCACGACCCTGACTATAAATAAAACAAGATTATTATTTCTGGAGGCTGATTCTTTCTCTGAGCAGTTTTCAAGGATGCTTTTTAAAAATTAAGACAAACAAACAAAAAAATTTAACCGATTTTTTTTTTTTCTGTTATCACCCATCCATTGCCTTTCTGTGAATTGAATCTTAACCCTCCAACTGAGGCTGTGCTGACACAGCAAAGTGGTTTGCTCTTGGTTGTTTGCTCTTTGGAAAAATTGATGGTAAATATGAGGAAGGTTAAGACTTGCAAAGTCAGAAATGAAGATGTATGCAACCATTTTGCATTCAAGTTCCAAGGTTGGCTGCGTGTTTTATATATAAAGTTTGCAATTCCCATTTATCAGCAAAAAATCTGAACTGTGGCCTGTGTGTTCATGGCTGGCCACTCTGCTAAGCTGGCCACAGCTACATTTGGACAAGGTTAAATGCAGGTAATATGTAGTCTTGATGACATATGCTTTATGTCATCCATCCTTGATGAATTTTCAGGGAAAAGGTTAGATTCTGATTTCCAGCAAGATACTGGAAAAAGAGCTTCCTGGACTTGCTCAGAAATGATTTATACTTATGGTGTTGGTCTGTAGATAAAAACCTACAAGACAGATCTGCAGGAGATGTATTTCTGTCCCTGCTGGCTGTCAGGAGAATGAAAAGATTTTGTACTCTGAATTTACTGACTCTTTAATGGAAAAAGGTAATACAGCATGATTAGAATATTGCATAGGCTCATGACTCATATGAATTCTTTAATGAAAATTTAAAATTGGAGATTGCTAACTGCAGCAGTATTACTGATGCTGTGATCCCCTTGAGCAAAGGACTTGGCTCTATTTTTTATTGCTGTTCAAAGGTAAATAAGGCAACCAAGTGGGGAGATTTGACAATTTGCAAAAGTTGGTGGCCTTGCTTGAAAGCTGCTTTAGGTGACCCTGCCTTGGCAGGAGGGCTGGACTAGATCATCTCCAGATCATCTCCTTCTAGCCCTGACTGCTCTGGGGTTCTCTGAAAGCTTTGAGCTGAAGATATTAAAGGAAAAAAAATTAAATCTTCCAAGTAAGAGCCATTGGTGTGGGTTAAGGTAAACAAGACCTGAATGCTGCTGGAAGGGAACAGGAGTGGCACATGCACTTGGGAGAAGAGTTCCAAACCAGTACAGAATTGTCTGCTGCAGTTTGAGAATGGGGTTTGTGCTAGCTGAACAGTTATTTTTGTTAGCAAAGCAAATCACAGCTGGGCTTTATTCATGTCCTTGGTGCCTTCCATGTCATTAAAATTCTACTCTGTTAATGATGGAGATGGTGGTACCATGGACTAGGGCAGATGAAGTGACCACAGGGTCCTTGACATCGTGCCCTGGTGTGATGGGTTGGCCTCAGCTAAGGGCTAAGAGCAGGTGGGGAAGGGACATTCCTCTCCTGGCTTTGCCCTTTCTTGTGAGCTCCACCTGTTGTAGTTGGAGGGAGGAAATTCTTTTCCAACGTGCTTCTCTCCACGGATTTTGTGTTACTAGGTGGTCCCCAGATATATTGTCAATCCACATTTGAAGGAAAAATTGTAACAATTTTCTTTATTAAACATATTTTTCCCCACCCCAAATGAGTCCAATAGTATCTCAAAAGCTTTTTTGTGTTCTTCTGTTTCCCAATAACAATCCTGTGCTTGGACTTAAGCTAGAACTGCTCTGCTGATGGAAACTGTGTGACAAACAAAACACTTTTTCCCTCCTGTTTTCCTGAGCACCTTGAAGCTTGTGCCCAAAGCCAGAGGGAAGGGGCATCCTCCTCCCTTGTCCCACGGGTGTTGGAGGAGATGGTTCTCACACCAATGGGTGTGAAAAGGTGGAATCTGTACCTCAGTCTGAGGTCAGAGCTCATCCTGCTGACAAGGGCAGGGTCTGTGGGGTGGCTGGCAGTGCTCCTGGCACTGGGAGTCCCAACACAATAATGCAGGAGCAATCAGGAGACATGAAAAGTTTTCTCTTTAAAAAGGCAGGAAGGGCTGTAAAAAGAGAAACAAGCAGAAAAGAGCAAACTTGGGAGTAGTCAGTGGATATAAACCAGGGCAAAAGGAAAAGTTCAATTTGCTGGCATAGACACATTATGATTCCTATGTGCAGGTAAAGCACAAAAGGAAAGAATTTAGGAATTTCTATTTATTGTCGTTTCTGTACTTGAGATACATTTCTACAATTTAATTCCATGGTTTCTGCTGCCCACTTTAATAAGGATTTCTGTGTTTGATTGCAGATGTTTGTATTTCAAGGTCAGAAAGTTTGAGGTGCTCCAGCTTTATAGGTTCTAGAGGAAAATAACTCACAGCAAAACTGTACATGACCTCAGAGGCAAACACAAAATAAAATAATCCCTGGGATCTGCAGACTTAATTTAGAATGCAGAACATTTCCCAAGCAGCAGTTTACTGTTTTGTTGGAATGATGGAGCATATTGTTAATGTCTTGAAATTTTTAAGAGCATTTCAAGATTTATTTTTGTAACCATTATTTGGCTTGGTTATTCTGAGATTAGGTTGAGTTTGTTTTATGGCTCTCATGTTGTTTTTTTTTTTTAATTCCTTATCAGGTCAGAGGTATTTGATAGACATGTCATTAGGCTTGCTTTTGGTTATTTTGGTTATTTTAATAGTGTTTTCTGTGATACCCATTTGCAGCAAAAGTAACAGCTAATTCTGCAAGTAGTGTTGTTATGTCATCTCTTTCCTACAATGTTTATGGTTTTGTTTTCTTTTTCCTTTCATTGTTACCTTATCTCTAGAAGAAAATTATTCCAAGTTTAATTCTAAACCACAATTTTCTCATAAAAATACAAATCCTGTTAAATAGGAAGTTATATAGGATTTATGCAAACTCTGTAAGCGGTGTTGTCACAATTTTTTGATTTCTTGTTTTTTCTGAAGAGGTTTTTCCATTAATAAAAAAGTTATTGGTTTTTTCTCACTTTATTTTTCTGATTTTCAAGTTGATTCTCATGTTTTACAAATATGTTTATTTGGAAACGCTAGTAGTTATTAA
Organism: Molothrus ater; assembly: GCF_012460135.2. Taxonomy (NCBI): domain Eukaryota; kingdom Metazoa; phylum Chordata; class Aves; order Passeriformes; family Icteridae; genus Molothrus; species Molothrus ater. Next base: position 3,610,695 of record NC_050488.2, on the reverse strand, counting down.
AGCCTCATAAGAGAAGCTGATTTTGGCAGTTAAGTTGCTTTTTTTAGCCATTTGTTTTCTAACATTTCCTTTTCCTTTGCCTTGGGCTAGAGAATTAATTTTGTTTTGTTGGGGTGAGGAGAAGTCATTTGCTTAGGCTGTTTTTCTATCAGAAGAGGTTATGAAGCCATGAAAGACAGTTAATTTGGAGAGGAAAATAAAAAACTGTGCTGCATGTGGGAGCACCTTCCTTGTAAAGTGTTGTAATGTGTTGTATCTATCAAATGAGATTAAACAGTGGCAGGCTGAGACAAGTTTAATGGAAAAAAGCACCCCAAGCCATGCTTTGGTGAAGGGAGTGGGGAGAGCTGTGGCATTATTTAGTGACATTGGGATGTGGGGACATCCCAGTGAGAGCTGTGGCATTATTCAGTGACATTGGGATGTGGGGCCATCCCAATGAGAGCTATGGCATTATTCAGTGACATTGGGATGTGGGGCCATGCCAGTGAGAGCTGTGGCATTATTCAGTGACATTGGGATGTGGGGCCATCCCAATGAGAGCTGTGGCATTATTCAGTGACATTGGGATGTGGGGCCATGCCAGTGAGAGCTGTGGCATTATTCAGTGACATTGGGATTGGGGACACTGAGCTGTGTCTGTGTGAGAGGCACAGGGGCTCTGTCCCCAGCACAATGAGGCTGCTCTGCTGTCCAGGTGCTGGGGTCACAGCCCTTGTCCTGCTTGGCCTCAGTGCCACAGGCTGGCCTGGCTGAAAGGGACCTTCAACCCCATCCCAGCCCACCTGGGCCCTGGACAGCGACATTTACCACTGTCCCAGGCTGCTCCAGGCCCCACTGTCCAGCCTGGCCTAGGGCACTGCCCGGGATTCTCTGGGCACCTGTGCCAGGGCCTGCCCCCTCTGCCAGGGAACAATTCCTGATTCCCAATATCCCATCCATCCCTGCCCTCTGGCAGTGGGAGCCATTCCCTGTGTCCTGTCCCTCCATCCCTTGTCCCCAGTCCCCCTCCAGCTCTCTTGGAGCCCCCTTCAGGCCCTACCAGGGGCTCTGAGCTCTCCCTGGAGCCTTCTCCTCTCCAGGCGAGCACCCCCAGCCCTCCCAGCCTGTGACCATCCATCACAAAGTCCTTGATTTCAGTTTCAGTGCCAGGAGTGGCTGAGACAAACAAATGTCTTAGAGGGAAGGCTGTCCCTGTGGACAGACAGAGCTCCTGCTGGTTCTGCAGCAGGAGCTGGTGCCAGCAGGCTCTGCATGAAGAGCTCTTCTGCTGTGCTGCAGGATGGAAGCTCTGGTGTTGGAATTGCAGGTCACCAATGGACATTTCCATCAGTTCTTTTGTAACACCCACTTTTGTAATACCCACTTATTGAGGCTTTGGATTTTATCCACTCTCTTTTCCAAATGATTCTTTTTTCCAAATTATTTCATAATTTATTTTCTTTTTCCATTTAATCTTGGTGTTTAAAAATGGATATTTTTCAGACATCATTAAAACTTCTGCCTCCATGAAATTTTAACAGTTGTGACACTTGAGAGGCTCTGTAGTGGGCAGCGATCATTTGTCAGGCAATGCTTTTTAAGACCTGCATTATTATTCAGTGATTAAAAATTCACAGGAGTGAAAGGATACCTTTGTAAATATTTTATTCTTTCTTTATTTGTTGTTATTTTGGTTTTTTTTCCCCTACAAGAGTTTTAAAGATGGTTACACCTGCTATGAAAGGCTGCTAGAACCGTGGGATGATTTTCTGTGGACAATTCAGGCTGAGGTAGGCAGTGGGAAATGAGAATTTAAGGGAAGGGCTCAGCATGTTGAATTGCTTCACAGACTGCTCCTGGCCAGGTTCTTTTGAGAATGAGCAAAGAAATACTTGTAGTAATGTGCATATTTTTCTTGTGGTGCTTGGTTGAGATGCTGGGAAAGCTTTGACATTGAGTGGAGTTAGGAACTGCTGGAAGAAAATGAATATTAACATAAAATATAATAGATGCTGCTAACTCATTTTGGAGAGGTAATTGGCTGCAGCCTGTGCATTGTTTAACTAATTTCCACTTCTTTATTGCTTCTCTTTCTATCATGGAATAATGAATATTCTTGGGGTTTTGGACATTTGAATAGAAATGTTCACCTTTTCCTTATGTTCCCCTGCCAAGTTTTAAGTCTTTTGTGTGTGTTGTTAAAAAGCTGTTTTGGCACAGACTCTTTTGGGAGGGCCAATCTTTGTGCCTGTATTTTTGTGTTTGGTAACTGTTTAGCCATAGTGTTGTCAATGGGATGAAAATGCCAAAGTCAGCTGTGGTGGGAACTCCTCAGGTTCCAAACCAGCAGGCAGTAAATTTCCAGCTGCTTTACACGGGCAGTGTTCTGTCACTGGAGAAGTTGGATCACCTTTCTTGTTTAGAGTCTTCCTATTTCTGGCTCTAACATCAGCATTTTGTTTTGACCAGCTCCCAGTAATCACTACTGGAGTACAAAATATTTTATTTTCTGACCTCGTGTCTTAGAGTTTGACTGAGCCACCTGCTTTTACTATTTCATGTAGGAAAACCCCAATTTCTTCAAAATCCCTTGTAGAAAGGAATGTCATGTATAGAAAATCTCTACGAGTGTGCACGAAGTATGACAAGGCAATTGTTTAAAATCTTTCTTTGTAAAGCTCACTTGTAAAAAATATTGAGAATAGAAAAGATTTCCTATGAATGGAGAAGACTAAAGAGGAGTGGACCTGTGTGTTGGATCAATAGATGTGCCATCTCATCCCTTGTCAAAATCTACTTACTCTTTTTATAAAGCACAGTGGAAGTTAAAAAATGAATGTGGGTGAATAATGCTCTGTCAAATATCTCTAACAAATGGTATTTCCAGCAGTGGGGTGGAGTCAGGACTGCTGAGATGGGACAGAGCTCATAGTCAGGGAGGAACTAGATACAGGAATTCCAGCAACATTTTAAGGATGAGCTTTCAGCTTATTTATTTCCTGTTCCCCTAGGAAAATAAAGAATCTCCTGCAGCAGTGGAGCAGTGTATGATTGAATTGAATTGGCATCTTCCCAGAGCAGAGAACTTGTTGTATTGACAGTGTATATATTTCAGCTGAACAATTTTAGTTAAGCAGTTTCCTTCCTGGAAATGTCAAGTTTCAGTAGTAGTACATTTTGGGGATGGTAACTGATATTTAAGATAATTGTGCTGCATGGATGCTTCTTTTTTTTCTCCTCAGTGAGCACAGATAAATCCTTGAAGGAGACTTAAAGAGAGACACCTTGGATTAGTGCAGGTTTAGCTGTGTTTTACTGAATATTGTATTTGAACTCCTCTCTGGCCTCAAGTGTGAGAATGGCAGATGAACATGGGGAAGGTTTGTTGTGCTGGGGGTTGTGTTTTTATTTTAGGAAGCCACATTCTGGTTGTAGAGCAGGAGAGAAGCACTGCTGGTGAATGGTTAGCAAAGCTCTGGCTGCCATTTCCACTGCCACGTGTTCCCTGGGCTCTGGGCCCATCTCCCAGTGCTCCAGGGGTCACATAATTGTCACCTGCCCATTTCTGGAATGAACATGAACACACTAAACATTGTTTAAAATGTGCTCACTTCAGTTGCCCAAAGATTCTGAGTGGCAAGAGACCATCAGGATCCCTTTGATGCTGTTCAAAGCTCTCCCTTTTCCCTTGGATCAGAGTGGTGCAAACCCAAGTGTTTGCTTTTCCCTTGCAGTTTAGGTCTGTGAGATTGCATCTTTGATATTCTGGGTTTCCTGCTCAGATGGAATAGCAAGGCTCTATTTCAAGGGCACTGCGGGGAACGTGTGATACTCACCGAGCTCTTCTTGAGCAAGGAGCAGAATTATTTTAGAAAGCTGTTGAGGCAAACTGGTAGGATTAAACTGGCACACACCATATAAAGGAAAGCTGGTCAATCAAGAGAGAAAACACCTTTAAAATGGATTTTTTTTGTTGTTATTTAGATGTAATGCCCCAGTCAAAGATTATTTTTTTCCTCTTGCACTGTTGAATAAATGAGTGGCAGCAGAATGCAAAATACAATTGACACGTTTATAATGTTCTTCTGAATTTTGGCCTGGTACTTCCCTCCCTGTTAATCCCTCAAAGACTTCTAATAAACAAATTTAATGGTACCAGTTGTGCAGTATTTTTTAAATTGAGAAGTTTTTTCCTGCTTTTGTTGGATCCATCTCAGCCAGAAAAGCAAATGCCTGCTGTTTTATGGGATTGTTGTTTTAAACTGTGTGTGCTGACAGAATAAATATTCAAGAGACAACATCATTTTGTGTGTATATATATATAGGCAAGTTTGTTGTTTTTTTTTTTTTCTTTTGAGCTGATTTCTTGCTGGAGGAATAATGGTGGTTGCTGCTGTGGGCTGGGGAGGTGTCTGCAGTGAGGGCTCCTCCTCGACCTCTGCTCTGGTGAATGCAGACATCAGTGTTTGCTCTGACAATGCATTTGTGTCTCTGTGAAACAGGTACTGAATCGTCCTCATTGTGCTGCTGCTCCTCTAAACCCATTCATGTTTCAAACAATAAAAAAAGGCATTGTGAGAGCCAAACACTTGTATGCCAACATAACAATATTTGAAGAAGATAATCAAAGCTGTTTGTTCTGCTTTGCTGCTTTTGCTTTGTCTGCAATTCAGGTCTTCATTATGAAGCAAGATGGTGTCTGAAACAGTGTCTGTGAAAGAGGTTAAAAAAAACCCAAACCAAAATAGATCTGGGGCTAAAGCACCAAGAGAAGAATGGGTACTGGCTTTGTGGAACATTGCTGGCTGTGTGTCCTGTGTGTTCATGGCCTGGTGTGTGCCAGGCTCCTCCCTCCAGGTGTGACTTTGGAAAGAAACATTCTGAAACCTTGTCATGGGAATGTGCCTTTATATATATGGACACAAATAAATAGATAAAAATTTGTTTTATTTGGAGTTACACTTAATAGAAAACCTTAGAGGTTTTTATCTTTCTTATGATAGGGCTTTCATATAAAATAATGATACTTCTGCTTTGTTGTAGGGGCAGAATTGTTATTTAAGCAGTGCTATAACAATGATTGGTGGAAGCTTCAGCAGAGCAGAACCCTGGAATTGTTTATATGTAGAGTAGAAGAGACAGTGAAGTACCAAGAAGAGAGCCTTTGCTAACGGAATAGGAATCACTGTTTTTTTATTTTTTCCCCCCCTTTTGTTTGTGAGGTTTTTTTGCCATTGTTGGTCTTTCAGCCTTTTGCTGAGCTGTCAGAATAATAGGTCATATGGTAATTGGAAATATTAACAGAGAATAGCCAGAGCATTTGCATGCAGCAGGCAGCAAGGAAGACCTGCATATAGCTCAGGCTTCTGCATCCTGACTTGAAAGTTGTCTTGATTTCTGATGGGCTATGGAGAGATGTATATATAGAGAGAGGTGGGCTGCTCTGCTGAGCTTTTCTCAGCCTTAAGATGGTAATTTTCCCAGGAAATTTAATGCAGTAGGAGCGCTTTCCAAATAAGTACCTGTAGCCACTGACACTTTGAATAAACTTGTACTGAAATAGATTTGGCTTTTTTTAATTTTAGTTGAGAGATGTGTCTTACTGGCTGTGTGGAATTGGGAATTACTTTCTGGGGAGGAAAAGTAACCACAAAAACCCCTAAATCAAACCACCTAATACCCACTCAAAACCTGCCTGTGGATCCCAAAGCTTTGCAATTCCTGAACCTGTGTTTTGGAAGAAATAATTATGATAATAAGATCAGATTTCTAAATGTTTTTTATTTTCAAGTCAACTGCTTAATTATTCCTGGAAATTAAAAAGTAGGCACTAAAAATAGATATTTATGGAAGTGCCCTGCACTATTCCAAATGCTCCACCCAGGAGCTGAGGTCATGCTTAGCAATAGATTGTCTCATACGATTAAATGCTTTGCTGGATTAGAGCCAAACTGTTTGGCTCTGATGTTTATGAGTATTTTGTGCTTATTTGTATTTTGTGTATTTTTTGCCCCCCCAATGTGTTGATGCTCAATCTTTGGAGGTTTTGTGGTAGATCACAGGAGCTCTCTGGCAAGCTGGACAAATAATTTGTGATTTCTTAGTAAATGACAGTTAATATTTGTGCTGGTGACACCTGTTCCATTAATGGCTGATCTCCAATACTCTTGGAAAGGTGAAGTATCCCTAAGTGGGGCTGAATTTGGTTCTTCCCATTGGATGAGGCTGATGTTCACATGGAAATGGCTGAAGGCCACAGAATAATTTTGCTTAACAGACTCAGAATATTGAAAATGTAAGGGGGAAAAAGAGAACATTTTAAGACTTCTCAAAGTAATTTCTTTGATCCAAACCAGTAGCATTTTAGTGAAATAAAACTGGAGATTAAGGATGGGGAGGGATTTCTTTATTTGCTTTATTTTGTCAAACTTTCTGTAGTTTCAAGATGAGGCATGAGGCAGCAGAAAAGCACTGGAGATTCAAAGAGGGGAGTTGATGGTTCTGGAATATCTGCTGGACATCAACCAAAGGCCATACACACTTATTTCCAAATGTGGTAATAAATTCCAACACGGTAGTTTATTTCCAATAGCCAACAATTAATTATTTCAGCTTTCACAAAACTAAATGTCAGCCTAAGTATATTGTTTAAAATGTGACATGAAATGTCTGTTGAAAAGCCTGAGATGGCAGGAAGACAGAGAAAAAGAATAAAAATTAAAGCGGGAGTGGTAATGATTTTGTTCCTCTGAAAATGACTTTGCATTTTGCCATTAATTTTCCTGTGTAATTTAAGTGCTCTAAATCCAAAATCAAATACTGAATTTTTTTGTGCTTTCATTACAACTGAAATGTATGAAACAATTTTTAGATTGATGTGGAATTTTTGCCAGGGGAGAGCTCCACATCAGTTGTTTAGTCTGCTGAGAGAGTTTACTTTGTCATGGTGTGTGTATTAAATCTTGCCCCAAAAGCCCAGAGGATGTGCTGGGGTGTGCCTGCTGCCCTCTCCACTTCCCCTGCCCAGGGATCTCCTGCAGCCACTGAACTCCAGGGTTCCGTGCCCTCTCCTGCTCTTGTTTTGAGCGTGTGTGCATTTCCTGGGTATGGAAAACAAGGATGGGACCCGGGAGCTGCAGCTCCTGTGGGTGTTTCAGGGAGTGCAGCAAGTGGCACTGGAGCACAGCTGGCTCAATGGAATATTTACCCAGCTTAGGAGGAGATGAATGGTTGTTTGAGCTGAACTTTGTCCCTGCCCTTCCAAGTTTCATAAAGCACTTAATGATGACTGAGCTGCCCATTAAATCCAGATGATTTCAGTCCTGGGAAGGGAATGTTTTCCAATGACTTGATTTAGGCTGCTTTCAGCCCAGAAGATAGAATGGTGCTGAGGGTGTAACAATGTCCTTCTTTCAGATTTCATGCAATGCACCCTCATGTTTATTCACTGAGCAATGTCTGCTTGGTGCTCTGGAGCAGCAGCTGCTCTGATGGACACTTGGTGCTTCCTTGGCTTTGGGGTGCAGGTGTCACCTCCTGGCCAGGCTGCAGTGCCCAGGGTGTGTGACAGGGCCAGGCTGCAGTGCCCAGGGTGTGCAGGGTGTGTGACAGGAACAGGCTGCAGTGCCCAGGGTGTGTGACAGGGCCGGGCTGCAGTGCCCAGGGTGTGTGACAGGGCCGGGCTGCAGTGCCCAGGGTGTGTGACAGGGCCAGGCTGCAGTGCCCAGGGTGTGCAGGGGTGTGACAGGAACAGGCTGCAGTGCCCAGGGTGTGTGACAGGGCCAGGCTGCAGTGCCCAGGGTGTGTGACAGGAACAGGCTGCAGTGCCCAGGGTGTGTGACAGGGCCAGGCTGCAGTGCCCAGGGTGTGTGACAGGGCCAGGCTGCAGTGCCCAGGGTGTGCAGGGGTGTGACAGGGCCAGGCTGCAGTGCCCAGGGTGTGTGACAGGGCCAGGCTGCAGTGCCCAGGGTGTGCAGGGTGTGTGACAGGAACAGGCTGCAGTGCCCAGGGTGTGTGACAGGGCCGGGCTGCAGTGCCCAGGGTGTGTGACAGGGCCAGGCTGCAGTGCCCAGGGTGTGTGACAGGGCCAGGCTGCAGTGCCCAGGGTGTGCAGGGTGTGTGACAGGGCCAGGCTGCAGTGCCCAGGGTGCCCAGGGTGTGTGACAGGGCCAGGCTGCAGTGCCCGGGGTGTGTGACAGGGCCAGGCTGCAGCGCCCAGGGTGTGCAGGGGTGTCACAGGGCCGGGCTGCAGTGCCCAGGGTGTTCCCACCTGTACAAGGCACTTTATTTTAACCCAGCCACTTTATTTTAACCCAGCCAGTTTATTTTCACCTTGTCCCTGTGGGGAGCTGGAGTCTCTGCAGCTGTGCCCCAGCAGCTCTGCTGCAGTGCTGTCACTGAGAGAATTCCATGTGGGAAAGGGGAGCAAGGACCAGAGGTGGGACATGAACCCTGGTGTGTTTGGGGAATATAAATCATATTCACTATTGCACACTGCTTGATGTAATCACTCTGCTGACAGGAGGAATTTTATCAGGGTGGTTTGACATTCCTGTCCACAACTCATCTTTATGTAGGTCAGAAATCAATTTTCTTTCTAGCCCCAAATGAACCAATTTATTCATATTGAGATCTAGACTTGAAATTTTATTTTACTTAGAATATTTTCCTCTTGTTCTAATTACTTCTAAAAAGAAAGAAAAGTAGGTGTAATTTGGAATTTAATTGCTGAAACATTCACTGGAAGAACAGGGAGATTTGAGCATGTAGTTATGATGTACTGCAAGAATAAATGTTAAACTAAATTTTGATTTTTAGCTGCCTGGTGCTAAATAAGTTATCTGCTCCTGAAAGAGTTGGAGACAATAGGTTTAATGAAATGATCAACTGCACCTTAAAGTGAAGAGATTTTCCTCACATGCTTCTGAAATAAGGCTGAGAAGCAAAATGTTGAGTGTGGAATGGAGGTCAGAGATAAGGGAGATCACAAGGATAATTTTTGTACTTTGGATTGATTAAGAAGGTGTTGCTGAGCACTTCTGTTTGCTTTCTGCTTGTTTTCCTGCAGAATTCACCCTGTGATACAGACTGAGCACCAGAGAACAACCCCTCTTCCCATTTTGTTTTCTTTCCAGGTTTTCTGGAGCTTTCAGCCATTGCTGGTTCTCATAATTGTGTGAGGTGAGGACTTGACCTTTCCTGAGTAAACTCTTGTTTACATCAGGCAGATCATGTGTCTGTTTTCTTTTCCACATTAGTCTAAGTCACCATATTTCTGACAAACCAGTAGGACTAGATTTTTTTTTTTAGGAGCTTTTCATTTGTTTGTGCTGATTTGAAATAATTTGAGTTAATCAGCACCATGTGATTGACAGTGGGAATCCAGATTATTTCTGGTGATAGATGAAATACTGTCACACTCTACTCCCCCCCAGCTCACAAGGGAAAGCTAGATGGTAATTTGGAAAGGAGATCAGCAGTGTTTAACTTCCTGTGAAAATCTAGGCTCCTTATGGTGGTGTTTGTTCAGCCACTTGTAGCTCTCCTGGTTGGGTTCCAGGCCACTTGTACAGGGATTTTAATAAACTCACTTCTGTCCTCCTCCAAGGAAGGAGGTCTCTGCATTCCTGGAGAATCTGATTCCTTTCAAGGTATTTTAATTTTTTCTTAAAATGACTTTGGGAAAGCTGTGAGTTCCTGTGTGTTCTCAGAGATTTTCAACTCATGCTATTTTGAGCAATGCCATGTGATTATCTAAGAATGTATTAAAACCCCACCACCTTCTTTTATGTTCCTCTTTTTCTGCCAGATTATCGCAAACATGAAGGGTGAATTTTGAGCTCATTTTGGGCTGACACAATTATTTTATTTAATCCTAAATCATGAAGCTTTTTGGAAAAAAAAAACCTATAAATAGCCACTGTTAGTTTGTTCCAGAAAATGAAGACCATGTCAGTCTTAGGTGGAAACCATTGGCAGAATTGTTGAGAATGAGGTTTCTGAAATGATCCCTCCTAGAAGTTTGTGCAGATTTTGGGGCTCTAGAAGAGGTGGGAAGGTTGGAGCTCTCAGTCACACTGCTCCCTGCCTGCAGGGATGAATTAACTTACATCTCTTGGGCACTGAAAAAGAGGTTTGTGTTTCAAGAACTACTCAGCTGTGGAGTAGATAATGAACTGAGCTATTGTAAAATAAATAACTGAAACCCAAACCCATTTAATTCTGATGAACCTGCAGTTTGTGTTGTCAGGCAGTGATTGCACTCCTACTGTAACTGCTCAGAACTGTGGAGGGGTTTGGTTTGGAAGGGACCAGAAAAGATCATCTGGTTCCACCCCCTTGCCACGGGCAGGAACACCTTTCCACTAATACATGAACAAAAAATGAAAAAGGTCCTTGCTTTCAAGAGCTGCATTTGCCAGAAAGGAACAAGGAGTCTGTTTAGTGCTCCTGGATTAATTCTGAGGTTTTGCTTGTTGTAATAACAATAGGGACTCCCCCCCCTTTCATTCTGGTTCATAAAAGAAAAAATATTTCTGTTGGCAACGTTTCAGCATTTCGGATACCTGGAGCTGAGTTAGTTTGAGCAGCAAGAGCTGATAAGCAGCTCTGAAGGTGTGCCAGGAAAAGATCTCCAACACCTCTCCCCCCTCTTCCTTCTGCTGTTCCTGCACTATCTCTGTGCTAGATAAAGGCCTTCCCCCACAGACTGATTATCTTTGTCCTGGGGAGAAGCAGCCAAATCCATTAATTATTCCCATTTCCTTTGCCAGGGAAAGCAAGTGCAGTAGTCAGAAAAGCCATCTATTTTAAACTTTATTTTAAATAAATTCATCTATCTTATTATTTTAAGAGGTTATTTACTTAATGTTCTGTTTATTTCTGACTGACCTCTGCACTGTTTAGCTTTTTTAAAAACATTCATCAGAATATGCACAGCACAACTAAATGGATTTAATTCTTCCTTACCCAGCACTTGTGCTCCCAGACCTGTGTTTGACATTAATGAACATTGCTGGGATCATGCAGCCACACTGGTAGGGATTTATAGAGACAATTATTAGGTGATCAGGCCATCTTTTTACTTTTTTTCCCCTGTTTATTTCTGAAATGGGAATTATTCATCAAGGTCAAGCGTTACATAGAGAGGATTATGGTTGGTTGCTTTGTTTTATTGTTTTAAATATGGAAGAAATAAACAAAGATGCATTTTTCTTTAAGGCTTTTAGATGTTTTATGATATTTTCCTTAGAAAAAAAACTGTTCCTTTACTCCTGCATTTTGACATCTTGAGTCTTCCTGGTATGCCTGAGCCCTTGGTGGATGCAAGTAAAGAATGCAGAACATGATAACTTGCCATAGCTGAATCTGAGATGTGAGGCAAGGTTTGTGTTTATTCCTGTTGAGAGGAGAAATGTGGCTGTAGCTGTTGTAATATGGTAATGCTGCCCTTTCACTGACCATTGGATCAAACTCCTTCTCATCATCCAAATCAAAGCAAGCTTTGCAGTGACAGATTCTGCTGCTTTAGCTGAGAACCTTTAGCCTGCTGCCAACACTGCAGTTGAGGTGGAGGAGGTTGCAGGGCTGTGCAGTTGATAGATCTATCCAGAGCTATTTTTTCAGTAGGAAAAAATAACTTTTTCTGATATATTTTTTCCCCCTTTAACAGATATGCTTGATTTATTCTGTCATAATTAAACTTATCTTTGGGTGGACCATGTTAAGCCCAAAGATTGTACTCTGAGGCTTGACAGATGGCTGTGTGCAAGCAGAGCCTGTATGCTGCAGTAAGTTTGGACGAGAAGAATTTGTATTGCTTGTATTTCTTGTTTTATTCACTTAATTTAATGGTGCTTTTAATGCTTAGGTCAAAATAAGACAAGAATTGGTTTGTTGAGCCTGGAGAAGAGAAGTTTAGGGGTGACTGAATTGTGGCCTGAAGGAGCCCAGAAGAAAGAGAGGGAGGGACTTTATACAAGAGCCTGGAGTGACAGGACAAGGGGAATGGCTTCACACTGGCAGGGAATAGGATTAGACTGGATATTGGGAAGAAATCCTTCCCTGGCTGCGTGGGGGGACCCTGGCACAGGTGCCCAGAGCAGCTGTGAGTGCCCCTGGATCCCTGGCAGTGCCCAAGGCCAGGCTGGACAGGGCTTGGAGCAGCCTGGGACAGTGGGAGGTGTCCCTGCCATGGCATGGGTGGAATGAGATGATCTTTAAGGTCTCTTTCAACCCAAACCATTCCATGATTCTATGATAAAATCAAAAATTGCCCAGTGAGATTCTGTTTCTTGCTCAGTGTTAAATTGCTCGACTCTCCCTGATGGGACACCATCCATTTCTGTCCCTTCTCCTGTGGGAGATACTTCCAAGAGCCAGCAGCTGGTAACCCTCCACAAAACCCAGTGAAAGCTGAATATTCAAGCCTAAATGGGAATATGGAGCTCCCAGAGACAAGGCCAGTGTCCAGTGATGGCACTGGCACTTCCCATCCTACCTGGGAGTGTTCTGACCCAGCCCCAGAGCTGCTGGCAAAGCCACCAAGAAGGTCTGGCTTGAGCAAAAGTACCTGTAGGACATTTCCTTGGCCCCAGATGGTGTCCTGCAGCACTTCTCACTCACTCTGCATCACTGAGTTTTAGGGAGGTGGAGCTGTTGCTAAAATGCCTGAGAAACAGGACAGTGCCAACCCTGCAGGTTTAATGAAGAGATCAACTGCACCTTAAGAAAATGAAGAGATTTTCCCCATGTGCTTCTGAAAAAAGGCTGAGAAGCAAAATGGAATTTAGAATGGAATGGGGGTCAGACATAAGGGAGATCACAGGGGTAATTTGTCAAGGTGTGCTGGAGGTTTACCTCCCAACCACCAGTTGCATAGTTATAAAACTTTGCATTAATTCTGTGTACTTTAAAAAAATATTCCAGTTATATGGTGGCTTTCACACCTTGCCATGCAAACTACAACTGGGAATTACTAAAATCTGCTTTTATTGCCATTGCAGAGAAAAGTGTCCCAGAATTAAGATTAATTCTGCCTTGCAGTGCACAGCCTGGCCAGGCTGAGCAGCTCCAGTGCTGCTGGGTGGGATTTTGGTGTTTCCTGAAGGCTGGGTGTGACTGAACATTGCTTTTCTTGCTGTCCTGCCTCCCTTGATGGGAAATCCTGATGCTGTGTCCCTTTGTGGCAGTGGAGGGGACATTGTGCTGCCTCCTGTGCTCAGCTCTGCTCCCCCTGCCCACACAGCCATTCCTTTTAATTAACAGGCAGCCACTCTCTGCCTGCTGCAGGATTTGTATAAATGACTGACTTTAATTTGACCTCCTGGAGTGTGAAGGGATTTCAGCCTTCAGTGAAACCTTCTGAGTTGCTGTCTGTCCTGGAGTGTGCAGGGGGTGGGATCTGATGAACCATGGCCACTGGAGAAACTCCTGTTTGAGCTGGGGCACAGAGCTGGGTGTGACTGGGCTCAGCTTCTTCTCCATTATAGGGTAAAATGACAATAATGGCAGATTTATTGTGGTTATAAGGAGCTATCTGGCATGAAGGCAGCCATTTATTACACCTATTTTAATTCTAACCCGAGCTTTCGATGTCATTTTAGCAGAATAGTCTCCTACTCAGATCCTGAGGGTGTGCTCTTTGGAGACTTGGAGAGGATAAATTTTAATTCTTTCTCAGCTCCTGCTTCCCTTGTGCCACCCCCATGGAGATGTTGTCCTGGCTGACCCCATGGAAGGTGTCCTTAGGGGTAGGAGGGAAGGACTGAAGGCCAGAGGAGGAGCTTGAGTGCAGCTGGGACATTGCAGACAATTCCTGCAGGCATTCCCCTCCTGCTGCTCCCCCTGAGCTGGGCAAACCAGGGAACTTTGTGTGTCAAGGACCTCAGAGTGATTCAGTGAGCCAGGTGAGCTGGGCATTTTCTGCTGAAGGGGCAGAGGCCACAAGGAGTCCCAGCCCCTGAGTTACACATGGAAGTGCTCAGGAACACATGGAAGTGTAGAACAGATTTGTCACTGGTGGTTGCTAAAATTTAATTTGAAATTGAAATTTAAACCATAATTCCCTTTCTCTAGTAAAATATTGAATAGCTGATAAAGCTTGGAAAACGAGAGCTAAAGCTGCATCCCTGTGTGAACAGCCAGCATCTTGTGTTTAATAATGATTCTGTTGGCATGTTGAGATGGTCCTGCCTGTGTCAGAGGGAAGGCTGAAATTCCAAACTGATTTCCATTTTAAAGGGAGAGATTGAGGGCATGGAAACCAAGCTGAGCTCTTGGGAGCTTGCTGAAGGCAAAGAATTGAAAAGCTGATCCAGAATGAGTAAGAAGTTGTGACCTCAGTCACTTAGAAACCAACCTGGCAGAAAAACACCAGAAGGAATCCTTTTTTCCTTACAGACAAGATACTTAAAAGTCCAAACCCCAAACCAGATATATTTTATTTTCTTACTAGCTATGAAGGTCTGGTGAAATTTTTCATTTATTTTCTTAAAAAATAAATTATTTCCTTTCCAAATTCGATGAATGTGGGGGGGAAATTGAAATTTTTGGTAAATAGTGGGTCTTGCTGCTGTGGGGACTGTACAGCCTTGGGAACTTGTTCCCCTGTTGGGCTGTAAATCCAGCCCTGTGCCATCACTCCTGATTTCTCAGTGGCCAAAACACAGAGTAAGTTCACTAATGTGAGGACACTGATGGTTTTTAATTGTCCTAATTGGTGTTGAATGCTGTCCCCTGATTTCCTGTGGGGGTGGAATTCTGGGCAGCTGGAAGGGAACCTGTGCTTCTCACAGTGCCTGTGGTACAGAGGGCAGTGCTCAGTTTCAGTGCTCACTGGGGTGGGTGTACATGGAGAATATTGCTGAAATATCTCCATGCTGAAAATACTTTTCAAGTATAATTTGAGTCTTTAATTTTAAAGCAGTCAGAAATAGATCCAGTGTGTTCTTCCAAATCCCCCTGCTACTCTTTGGTTTAATCAGGTAGAACTTTTTTGTCTTTTAGGGATATTCAATGTCCTGGGCTGCTTTATTTTGACTTTTTTTTTTTTTTCCTCATCTGTAACTGCTCTTGGAGTGCTTCAGATTCAATGAGAAATAATGTTTAGAGCAGTACAAAGGAATGTGACTTTTGTGAACATTTGGATTTTCCTCTGGGTTTGTGCCTTGCACCTGAAATCTGATTGGCCACCTCCATTCTGCAGAATTTGCCTTGCTGAGAATTCTTCAGTTTATCTTCCTTGACTGCTTAAGAACCAGTTGCATAAATATTTTTTTAATTAATTAAGAGCATCTAAACCAAATAGCTGCAAAACATGCTCCATCAGATAAACTTAATTTCACCAATCTTCTCTTAAAGCATTGTAAAATAGTATTTTTAAAAATGTTTTTTTTTTCTGTCTGGTTTTGCCCCACATTCTTACATTGTAAGATATTTTAAAGACCTGGCATATTTCCCAGGTATTTTATTTAAAACTCAATAAAGGAGGTTTAAATTCCTTTCCACAGAATGTTTTAATTCTGTGTTAGAATTCAGATGAGGTTTTTTTGGATATGGAGGATGCTGTAACCTCCTCTTCAGCAGTATGGGAGGAAGTTTTCCTCCTTTTACAGATGAAAATGCATTTTCTGTGCTGGCTTCACTTAGGTATGAAGTGTTAATTGGAGGTTCTAATTTGATGTACATATTTTTGATTGGCATTTAGGGACCCTGGTGTGGTGAATACTAAACAGGAAGCAGGGGATGATGTGAAGGCTCTTGATGCTGTTCTCTGTCCCATTTTTCCCCCATTGTCTTTTGGAAATTATTTCTCACTCCACAGAGCATCAGTGGCTTGCCATTATTCCATAATTCTTGGAAGGAGCCGGGTGTTTCTGGGATGCTGGGGGAAAATTCCCTTGGATTTGACAGAATGAGCAGTGACAGGGTTACAGGTGCTGCTGGTGATTTCCTTCTGTGAACAATGGGGAGTGATGCCTCACACTGGAGAGGTGCTGACAAGCACATAATTGTATCTTTGCTTGTATTTCCACTTACACTGCAGGAAAAAAGAGCCTTTTCACCCAGACTGTGCTTTGGGATCCATTCCTTTAATGTGTGTTAGTTCAATAATTCTGTAAAATTCAGCTTGTGACTGAGAGTTTCCCACCATTTTAGTGGGATCAAAATGGTGCTGAAAAGAATGTGTCTGGAATCCTGTGTGGTTCATCAAAATCAGCTATTTTGAGAGGAATTTTTCCTGAACTTCTGAAAAATCTCCCACCATTTAATGAACTTTAATTCTTGGCACTGTATTTTGCTAAGATTTCCATAGCACTGTCTTATCTTTTGTGCATTAACAAATTCCCTTAAGGTGAGAAAAGTGCCTGTAATCTTCCTTACCCTTCCCAAAAGTGTGTTTAGTACTTAATCCACGTGGGATTTCATAACCTCAGCTCAAGCACTGCTATCACTGTCTGTGGATGCTATAGCTGGTCTTACCCCCACAATCAAGAGCCAACAGGAAACTTCTGTACTTTGAGCTCTGCTTGGCTCAATTATTTTCAAGCACTGAATTAATGTAAATGCACCTCATGCTCCTTCCCCCTCTTGCATTTCCCATCACAAGCTCAAGTCACTGCATGCTGGGACAAACAGATTGTGGGCTTTGAAAATGTTTGGAATTAGGTGGTGTTGAACTGAAATATTTCAGGGTAAAAGGCCAGAAATATTTTATCTGGAAAATCATGAATGTAGAATTTTTTGCCAGCCTTCTGGCAAGGATTAGGGTTACAGGATTTAAATTGTGGCAACCATTTCTGCCTACAGTAATTTCAATAGTGCTTTTCCTCCCTTCATTATCAATGAAATTAGAAGGGCTTGCTGCATTTGGTTCAGATAGTTTTGTTTCACAGGCTGTCATTTCAAATTGTCAAATATTTCCTTGCCTCGTGCTTGGCTGTGGTGCCAGGCTCTGTGTGTAGTTTGTGTTTGTGTAGGTTTGCACCTGACGCTTTGATGCTGTCAGGGTGTGTGTAATGTGATCCCTGGCTTCCCCTGCTCCTGCCTCGCCCTTTCCCTCATCATCATCATCTGCTGCCACTCGCTTGGCTTCGCTGGCAGCTGCAGGAGCACTGGGAATTCATCCCAAATACTGTGGGGTGTCTGTGCTCTCTGCATGCTCCACCTGAAGAATACTGTAATCCAGCCTGAACTTGGCCAGTTCAGGAGGGAAAAAAATCAAACTTGGACTGTCTAGCTTGGTTTCTCCTGGACATCTCTGGCTGGATTTTTGGGAGCAGGGTTTGGTTTTCAAGTCCTTATATATGGCAAAATTAGATTTTGAGTGTTCCTTTTTTTTTTTTTTTTTTTTTTTTTTTTTGAGATCTGTAGCTTCAAATCTCTCCCTGATGCTCAGGGTGTAAATATTGGGATTCCTGTCCTTGGGCACCAAAGCCTTTGTTCAGGCACTGAAAGGAGAGCCCATTTTTCTCAAGTTTTCTGTATCAGATTTCATTGATCTCTTTATTTGCATGAAGTGGGGGAAATGGTGGCTTGCAATGCCTGTGTATTTGTATTTGAACAGCAATAGAACATAGATGGAGGTGTAAAGGACCTTCTGACCTAAACAAATCTAATGATTCACAGTTTGACACAGCACTGGCTCTCTTTGGAGACAGTTCTATACCTGCAAGTTGATTACTTTTTGTTGTACATTTTAAACCACTTGTTTATTAATTATTTCTGGGAGAGCTGAGGGTGCCCTCTGATTGAGTTTGCTGTGTCTGTGCTTATTTCAATGCAACTCTGAAGTGTTAGAAGTGTTTTGAGTGTGTCAGGGTTAAACTCAAGTGAAGCTCCACGTGCCAGGGGGTGTCTGCAGGTCCTGAGCCCACCTGGCAGGGCTGTGCACAAACTGCTCATAGGATCAGGCCAGGATCCCCCCTGATCCCTCCCCACCTCTCTCCTGTCTTTTTTTTTTCTGCTCCAGCTCAGATTTGGTAAGAGCAGTGTTTTCAGTGTTTTTCTGTTCATTGCAAGGATCAATAGAATCACAATCCTCCAGATCTTCACCAAAGATGACCATGAGGCTTTGCTGTCAGACTGGGTGTTCTCAATTATTTTCTTCATTGATTTTGATCTTCATCATTGATTTTTGTCCTGTGTTTCTGTATGTTGAACCACTTCCCTCATGTGCTTCCTCATTTCCAGTGGATTTCTGTTCAAGGGGAATGCCCATTTGTTGAGGCTCCCATTGAAACCATAAGATCTATTTTCTGTTTGCTCTGTGTTTCCCTTTTGCAGTTTATCTCAGGATTCAGGAGTCTTATCCTGTAAGTTATGAACTCCACACCAAGCTGATAACCACACACACAGAACCTTGCAGACAACCTGGGGGTGTCGTGGCTGCTCAGCCCTCAAGGCCAGGAGGAAGAATTTCTGTCCCCACTGAGGTTATTGAGTAATGCAGGGGTGGGAGCATGGATTTGTATTTCCAACCCTTGCAGCTGCATTCACTGTGAGGTTCCAACCCAGTGAAGTTCAAAAGGAAACAGCATTATCATAGCTCCTGCTGGGAAGCTGTAGGGGAAGATCATAAAGTATTATAGTTTGTAGTCAATCATGTATTTGATGGTTTTTATCCTGAAAATCTGTTTAGAGGCATTTCTCTTTTCTCCTCTTGTTTCTGACAGTCTGGAAGAGAGAGTCCTAAAATATTTCATGTGCTTCTGGGGATTTCATGCAGCTGGAAATAAAGATTGATGGAAAGGAGCAAAGCTGTGAGCAGCAGTTTCATTGTGCCTGCCCCATGCCCTCAGGCTCGCTGAGCTGATCCCTCTCCCTGGTTTGCCTGTGGTGACGATGCCTTGGGTTTCTATTTTCAGCCTCTGTAGCGTCACAGGGTGGAACTGTGGCTTTTCCCACTGGGGTTTCACTCCTGACCCTGGATAAAATCCACTGCTAGCACAGGGCACCCCTCTGTCACCTGTGCAGGAGGGACCAGGAGCTCCTGAGCTGCCACCGCACCTGCACATCACTGACTGCTCTGTGTGTGCACAAATCTCTTCAGGAGGCAGAAACCCAGAGCTCCTGAGGGCTTCCACAGCAGCATCCTTACCAATATATGGCATTTTCAAAATCCAAATTCCAGAATATGAAGCTTAAGCAAATGGATTTTTCTCTGTGAGGCTCCTTCCTGCCAGTTATTGGTTAAAACCAGCTCCTATATCCACCCAGAAGGGACCAGAAAAGGCACATAGAACATGAATTAATCCATGGATTATTCCTTTATGTACTCTAGATAAATACTCTTTTAAAACCATTTTACATTGGGAGGAATTTAATGTAATTCAAATTATATATATTATAATCTAACTTGCTAATAAATAATGACTTTCTTTCTCCACAGAAATCCAGCTGCACAGACTAAAGTGCTCTAAGAGATTTATAATGCTTTTGAAAAGAGATTTTCTTGTCTGACTAAATGCTAAGTGTTAGTCTGATTCCAAATTTGAAGCCGTCCTCTTAAAAAGTCTGCTGAGGTTGGACATCACTTTTTGCTGTGCAGGGAATGCATTATTAGTGCACAGAAGTTGGAATCAATTCTGAAACAAATAAAAAAATGCTGGCAAGGTGGGGGTTTAAAAATTATTATTATTTTTTTAATTGCACATTTTAAAGACCCTGTTTTCATAGTTATGTGGTATATTCAGTGCAGATAAACTGAAGAGAGTTGCTGTAGCTCAGTTTCATTCCTTAGCAAAGAAGCCAGCAGAAAATAGCTGAGTGGCTCTTCAAGCAATCTAAAGACAGAGTACCAAACTTGGCATAAAGAATAAATACTACTTATTTTAATAAATTTCCCAAAACTGGGTGTACCCTGGTATTTTAAATATTGAACAGCATGGAAGAGGCACTTGAGCTCCAATCCTTTGGAACCAAATTAATGTTGTAGTGGAGGATGAGGCCTGAGAGAGGAGCTGACACTGCACTGCCAGTGCTAGAGCAGTTTGCCTTGGATTGACTGATAATTTAAAAATAATGGTCTGAATTGTCTGGTTTTTGTGAAAACACGAATTTCCAGCTCCATGCACAGCAACAGTTCTGCTGGTTCTGGTTTTGCTGAGAATGAGACTCCAGCCTTCCTCCACTGGGGAGGATCAGAGAGGCTTGAGGTGAAGTTAAATTGTCAGGATTTAAAACTATCCTGTAGCATTTAGGAAATGATTTGTAACTGAAGTGATAGAGGGCTCCAGGCTGTAAATTCAGAAGTCAGAGGCAAAAGACAGGCAGGAAGAGACATCCCTGATAAGAGATTGTTTGAAGTGCCAAACATTGCTCAGATAGCTGCAGCTCCATCCCACTGCTGGGAAAGTTCAGAGCCTGGATCTGGAGCTCCCTGAGAGCTCCACTCAGAGCTGCTTCTCTAAATGAATTAACTGTGCTGCAATGGTGCTCTTGCCTGGAATTTCTGTCTGTTGGGCAGTTTGTCTGAACAAAGAATAAGGTCTGTGGTATTAAAAGGTCTGTAAATACCATCTGCATTATTTTAAGGTTTTGTCTGTGTTTTTGTCGATTTTTTTTTTTCAACAGAGTAGGGATATGAGCAGGTAAAAACAGATCATGAATTGTTCTGACCCATCACTCTGAATAATTACAAACCTTCCTGAACTTTGAACTTTATTAATAATTTCAATACATAGGTCCTTGAATTTTCTGCTTGTAAGAATTTCAGGAAAAATAAATTCTCTGTTGCTGTTGGCCATGAATAACTTGTGTTAATCATGAAATTTCAGTCTTGGCTTCATAAATTCAAGATACCTTTAGAAATACCTGAGAAAAGGTGTTTTTTTTCACACAGGTGGCCGGGGGAGCATTTGCATTAGGACCTGATGGGAGATTACTGTAAGATCCTTAAGAAAATAAATCAGATATTTCTAGAAACTCTGTGTGTATTAGCTTGTCAAAAGGAGAAACTGAAATCTCATTCAGGCAATGTAGTGTAAATAGCTGCAGACAATGTTTGCCAAAAGGCAAAATTACATATTAGAGGCACTTAACTGACAGTGTGTGTTGTTCTGAGTTATAGTGATCTGCTTCAAAATTAGGTTCAACAGTTTTGGTTCCCTACAAGCTGTTAATTAACTTGAGAAAACTGTGCTCCAATTAAAAAGGCTGGAGAGGGTAATTGGGATTTTTTCCATGGGCTCTGTCTGGTCAAAGCAGAGCGATTGCTGTTTTTAGTCCCATGGAGAAGGAGTTTCTCTTTCTGCTGGTGAGTGTAAGAAAGGAGCAGATGATTTGGACAAAGCTGAAGCATGGAATATCTATTTCCTTAACCAATCCAAAAAAGATTATCTGGAATCAGATGCTTGATGCAATTTCAAAATAGTACTGCCTGCCTGAAGGTAAGAACATGCTAGAAAATATTTGGGTGATTTAGATGGATTCCACTTGGTCAGGCACAGTGAGAACACGTTCTGTGCTATTTAAGGAATTCTTGAAAGTAAAGTATGATTTAGTGCCATTTGACACAGAGAGTTTGTTAGGAGGAAGCATTCCCAGAGAGCTGGATGCTGTGGGTGGGTGGGAAGCAACATTACTTTGCTTTGTAGGAGGGTAAAGAGGGCCTCACTGGGTATTTGGAAAGCTTCAGAATAGATTTGTAACAGATGTCATTAAAGAGTGGTCAGGTTTTACTGAGAACCCATCTCCTGTATGGCCCTGCAAGGGATACCAAAAGAGGGGAGAGACACAAATGTGGCTTCAGGAGGGCATTTGACATGTCTGTTAGGATATTTTCAGAAGAAAAATCTGATTTAGGTGAAATGACTGCAAAACAATTAGGCCAGTTTAGAAGAATATTATTCAGAGTTCTCAGTTATTCATTCCCTCTTTGGAATGGGTCACTCAAGGATATCTTCAGATCCTGATTCTTATGTGTAATTTTTTTATTAGGTTGGCTCTAGAATACAAAAACATGTACAAAGTTTAGTTGCTTTCAGGATAAATGCACTTCGAAATTATTTTGCAGGGCAGTACTGGAATTAAAACTGATATTTACAAAAAGGTGTGGCCTTAAAACCATTGAAGAACAAATAAAAAAGGGAAAGGTATTATTTGCTATTACAAGTAAAAACCTAAAATAAGAGATAATTTAGTAGGTGGGAAGGAATTGGGGTTAGAGCAGCAGGGTGTAGCATTATAGCAGACTGTGAACATCACAGGATTGTGTTTTACAGATTTTTTTATCTGGGATGTTTGGAGTTACCTTTGTAATGTGCACCAGCTCTGAGCTCACCCTCAGAGCTCATAGAGACCCACTTAGCTTCTAATTTGAGCACTTAAAAAAATGTCAAAGGGAAGTTAAAGCAAAGGAGAAATTGTGGTTAGAGCAGGGTGTGGATAAGGGAAAAAAAAAGAATTTTTTTTTTTTCAAAATTAAATATTTTGAGAAAGTGCTCTGTGAGGAAGAAAACCCTGAGAGGATTGGAAAACCACCAGCTGGGAACATGTTGCTTTAAAGAGAGGATTCTGAAAAGAGGATGGGGATCAGTTGTTCCCTGTGCTCCCAGAAGCAGAGCAGGAAAAGCCATCCCCAGTAAAGGGAGATTCAGTGGGGTGATGCTTGGGGAGAGGTGAGAGTGGAGCTGCACTTGGACATCTGGGCTGGGACTGGGACCAGGGCACAGCTCCAGGCAGCTCCAAACTCTGGGGCAGGACTCAGGGTCCTCCCAGCCTGGCCCTTCCAGGTGAGCAAATGTGACGGTGTTTGCAGGGGTCTTAGGATGGGGGAAGAGATGAGGATTTGACTTTGTTTCAGAAGGCTTGATTTATTATATTATGATATATATTATATTAAAACTATACTAAAAGAATAGAAGAAAGGATTTTACCAGAAGGCTGGCTAAGAATAGAAAAGGACTGGAATAACAAAGGCTTGTGGCTCGGAAGGAGAGTCTGAGCCAGCTCACTGTGATTGGCCATTAATTAGAAACAACCAACATGGGCCAATCCCAGATGCACCTGTTGCATTCCACAGCAGCAGATAACCATTGGTTACATTTTTGTTCTTGAGGCTTCTCAGGAGAAAATAATCTTAAGGAAAGGATTTTTCAGAAAATGCGTCTGTGACAAGCAAACCTCACCTGGCACATCCTGCATGGCCCCTTTGGCTGCCATCATTTTGGGGGAAGGGAATGTTCCCTGAGGTGGGAGCCCTCTGTTCCCTCTGTGTCTGTTTGTTGTGGTGCACAAAACCAGGTCCCACCAATCTGGGCACCCTGTTCCTGCCTGTCTGTACAGGCTCTGCATGGGCACAGCGGGAAACCCTCAGGCATGCTCTGGATTTTACCCAGATCTAGAATGTTCTCTGCAGATTTGAGAAGTGCTGTTGCATCCAACAGTTGTGTTATTTCACTTTCAAAACTCAAGATGAGCCAACATGATGAGGACAGCAGGTCCACGTGAAGTTTCTCTGAGTCTGTTCACACTGCTGAGGCTGTGCTGCTGCTCTGAAAGGTCAGAGGGCTGAGTGCTGATATTGCCTCAGATTTAAGTGGATTGTCTCCAGATATTGGAGTAACCAAAGGTGGCTCTGACACTTTCCTCAGATCTTCAGAGCTTGGGAGTTAAGCACTAAATAACACTCAGACCTCCTCTGTCATCTGAGAGCTTAACAGCTTCACATGACTCCTCACCCATCTGCCTCACCTGCATATTTTGAAGCTGAATTGTTTGAAGCTGTCAGGAGATAAGGAATTTATGATCTCTGCTGGGGGAAGGGGAGGAATATAATTATGTACCACTTAACAGAAAGAAGCAGCATTACACAGCATCAAAGCAAACTGCAATGCCTTTCGGTGATGAAAATTAGTCTGAGTAATAAAAAAAGGTTATGTACTTAAAAAAAGGAGCAAGCTGAGGAATTATTTTTAATGTAAGTCTTTTCAAATGAGGTCTGTTAACAGCTTATAACAAATTCACAATCTTGCTTGGACTCACCACGTTCCATTTGCTGCTCTCCCTCATGCAAAGCAGCCAAGCCAGGTTTTTCTGCAGCATGTTTCAGAAAGCCACACAGTTCTCGTGATCTGAGCGTTTTTTTTATTTAAATCATTCAGGAATGTTTAATCTAAATAAATATGCCATTCTTTCCATTAGCCTACATTCATATATTTGTATGATCTGTGTTTAAGCAGCTGCTTAAATGGCTGCTTGCTGCTATATACTAATAATGTCAAACAAAAATTAATTAGACAGCTTAACGACTCAAAGTAAACTATTTATTTCAAGTTACCCTTATGTTTACTACTTTCACATTTAAAATCTCTCATGTGACTGTGACTTGGCCTTTTGCCTTTGCATGTTGTGCTTTAGGACAAAGTGAAAACTCTGTTTTCAGAGATCTTGTTAAATTAAGCATAATCCTGTTCACGTGCTGCATCTGAAGGAAAGGGACTCGTGGAGAAAGAGAGGCACAGGGAGGATGAGAGAGCAAACAAGTGCCCAATACTTGGAGTTATTCCTGGGGATTTTGGTTTGGAGCAGTGACAAAGGCAATGATTGGCAAAATGTTAACAAATAGAAAATTCTTATTTAGTGCGCAGTAAATTATCTTAAAGACAAACTTAGGAACGTGAAGAAAACCCATGAGCTCTGTGGAACTGTGCCCTTGGTGTTAGGAGGGTGGGCAGGTGGCACAGGTGGGTTGTAGCTCTCTCAGGATCTCTGCATTCTTGAGAAGGAGCAGCACCCTGAGAGCTGCCCGGTGCTCCCCAGGCTTTTGTAGAACCTGCAGTAGCTCCCAGCAGATTCTTGTACAAACCCTGCAGACAATGGATGCTCGAGTGCTGTGCTTGATCTTCACCCCTGGAGAATAGCAAGCAGTGAGAAGACCAATGCTTGAAACGTGGAGGACTCAATTTCAGCTCTATTTATGGTTTTTACATGGTTCAGTGCTAAGAGTTGAGAGTTCAACATTGCATTAAATAAAATGTGCTACTTTCCCTTTGCAGTAGTTAAAAATATATATGAAAAATGCTTTTCTGTGAGTGGATTGCCTTTGTCCTTTGGAATTCTCTGAGGCAGCAATCTTGAACTGCTTTATATTTATAGGGTTTTTTTCCCATTTGGAATTTTCAGTGCTTTCCAAAGGAATGCTTTCCCTCCAGTTTTCTGAGGGAGCTCAGGAAAATATTCAGCATTTAGTGTCTGGCAAGGGTGGAGGGTAAGGTAACAGTTTGGGAAAAAAACCCCAACCCATGAACCAAATGAAGAAAAATTAAAAATAAAATCAGTGGTCTGGGTTTGCTGTGGACACAAATAGGAATTGCCATCAATCTCAGAGCTATTTAAATGTACAAAATATCAGCATATATCAGAAAGGAATAAATCCTTTCTATATATTTGGTGTACATCAGTCCTGTGAGGCAGAAATGTTTTCATGTGTCCATATATTCTGGGAGGAGACATTTCCCTCAGTAATAACAAAGGTGTGTGTGGGATTTTTCAGGCTAAATTACATTTTGGGGTAGATTCACCCTATAAGTCACCACCTGTTCCTGTTAGAGTCACATTCCTCCTAAAGACCTTGTCAGAAATAAATTGCCCAGAGTGCTGATGGAAGAGGATAATAAAAATAAGTGATAAGCAGTGATAGATCACCCAGTAAGCAAATTTATAGCTGTTTTAAGTGTTTATCTGTAATTTTATATAAATAATATCCATTGCTTTTTATCATCTGCATTTCCTGAGGGAAGGGGGAAGCTTTTCCAAGGTGCCTCTGGAGCAGGGCAGAGTCTCCTTGTTTTAGACAACCTTTCATTTCTCTGTGAGCAAAGATCAGGGATCTGCTGCTCAGCCAAAGGCCATTGGAATTTTATGATTCCTTTGGTTTTCACCTCGCTGGGATGTCACTGTAAGAACTGTAAAAATTATCCATTCTGTTAAAATCTTTCTGAGATGTGTGTGTGAGCTGTATTTACTCTTAGTTAATGATGTTAATTTCTTAACTATAATTATTATTGAAAAAAAATCAGTATTGAAAAAAACCCAGGGCTGGATGTGTGTGGTCAGCATCATTCAAAATGAGTCTTCTCAAGCATTTGCTGTCTCATAACATTTCCCATTTGAGCTTGTCCTAATTGGTCTGCAAATCACATAAACTTAAGACTCCCTGTTTTGGTTGAAACTAATAATAGCAAAAACAGCTATTCTGGGTATTCCTTTTCAAAATTATCTGATCTTTTTGGGAATATTGAAAGACTTCACTGTTCTCCCTTATAGTTCTCTGAAAGCAATTGCAATGATTATCTTAATGTTTAGAGTTTTCTTTCATTCAGCCCAGGACTAATTTCGGTGTGATTTTCGTAACTAGAATAGAAATTAAAAAAAAAAAGGCATTTTTTGGGGATGGTTTATTATAATATGGCTATTGCAGTTTTATTTTTCAACTCATCCTTTCTGAGACAAAGCTTTTATTTTCTTTCCTGAAGCTTTGGTTATCATTGTTTGTGCGTGCTTGTGTATATATGGTCTAAATATTTTGTATGTGTATATACACATAGATTATTTTCCCTTTATTCACACAAAATTATTTATGGCTGTTCTTAAACTTTCTTTGTTTGGAGATGCTCCTCTTTTCCCACAACTCCCAAAATCTCTTTTGCAAAGAAGTCAATGGTGGCCTCAAAAACTTCCTGATACTTTCTCTCTTCTAGTGTCTGAGACCTGTAAACATCAGACACCAAAACCCATAAAATTGCAAAAGTGCATTCTTATCTGCAGATAAAATTTTGCCTACAAATAAAATGTAAAGTTGAAAGAAAATTTCCCAACAGGGCCATTTAAAAAAAAATTTTTTGAGATTTTGCAATTTATTTGCCGGTTATGTTAAGTAAAAACTCATCTCAACTTTCAGGTTACACAGGTTGTGTTTAAGCCAGACTCTGTACCATTCAAAACAAAGATTTTGCAGTTGTCTGAATTTTAAAAAAACACCCAAACATAAAACCAAAAAACCCAACTTAGACTGCAATATAGCTGATATTTCCTCAAGACTTACACCATCTTTTTATTGTTTCCTTGTAATTTCCTACTTGGGCACTTTTTTTCCCTTACTAGAACATAAAGGACACAAATTTAGTAGTCTTATTTGTTGGATGTGGGGTGAAAGTGTACTTTTAATTACAAGTGAGCTTGGAGGGTCCTGTTGGCTCAGACCTACAAGTTTTAATGTGCATTACTGGCAGGAATGGGGCTGGTTCTCACTTTGGGGAACTGAGGAGGGTTTGATCATGGTGCTGTTCCCCAAACTGTACATTTGGAGAATTGAACTCTACTGAATTTGTAGAGTTCAGTTAGAAATTGGTATTTAGACATGGTTAAATTTATTCTGGTCAATGTGCTGTAGGAGCCACAGAGGCAGCAGAAATTGTTGCTTTTTCTGCATTTCCCCACACTCCCAGGTACATTTTGCACATTAACCTCGTTCCTTGGCTCACTGCAGGAGATGGAAACAGTCTGTCCCAGCCTAAATAATTCTGTAAATCTACAGGGCACTTCTGTGAGGTCAGAGAAATCTGGTCTGGCTGGGAGCACTCAGAAGTCATTAATAACATTTTTTCACTTCCAGTGAATGTGTGAAAGAGAATGGGAAGGGGAATGGATCTCTAGAAAGGGGAAGGGTTTGTGGATAAAATCTGAACTTGTATCAGCTTTGCTTAACAGGCTGAGAGATTGAGTCAAGCCTGGAAGCTTGAGTGTTCCTCATACTTTATTTTACTTTTTCTGGTCTCTTGGCCTGTGAGTTGAGATCAAGAATCCAAGGAAAAAACACCACAAACTGACCTAAAGGGGCAGGCAGAGATTTGTGCCAACCTTGCTATGAAAGCTGTGATGTGAGTGTTGTATGTGATGTGTATGGATGAGGCCCAGCAGAATTATTTTACTATTTTCAGAATTTACAAATAAAACAAATGCACTCCTCTAGCTTGGATGATGATAGGAAAGCAGCTCCACCTCTGCTCTACAGCATTAAATATTGGCCTTGCATAAAGCACTAGCAATGATATTCTTTCCTGAGCACAGATTTGCAGGTGTGGGGTAAATGCTTGGATCAGGAGGGGTTCCCTTCCTGCTGGGCAGCCTTGGAGGCCTTTCAGTGCTCCCTGTATTTTCAGTGCTCACTGCTTGCATCTTTTTGTTCTCTTTAGGGCAGAATTTTTTTCCTTATAAGTAACATTTTGAAGCATCAGTAAGGATTATGGTCTCATCTTCTCAAATGCTGTTTTTGTGTATGATGTCACTGATCAGTATTGTGTTGAGTATTGCTTAAAGTTAGTCTTAATTAAGTACCCTTTCTGTTCTGTATTTACTATAGAGTTCCTCAAATTTAACCTGTAGGACTTGACAATGGTAAGCATAGTTGCTGCTACTGCTGATTTGCTTTTTTTTTTTCATTATTATCTTGCAGAACCATGATTGTGTAAAGATAAAGCTGTTTTTTTAGCGATGGCAGTTGGGACTATGATGTGAAATTACTGCTTTCTTGAGCAGCTCTGAAAGTCACTTTTGGAATAAATTGATTTCTCACTCACGCTGCTGTTACCGAGTTCAGCCCCCACTGTCCATTGAAGGGTTTATTTGAAGAATTGTGCCTTGCCTGCCTTTGGTTGTGTCAGCATTTCCAGGGGAAGGTGATGCTGCACTGAAACCTTGAGACAGTTGGAGCTGTGCTGAGACACAGCACTGAAGGGTTTCCAGAAGGTGAAACTTTGCTTTGTTTCATTAACACGGGGGACAAGAACAGGAAATCACAAAGAGGTAAGGAGAGCTAGAAGTCAAAGAGAGAGAAGCTGGTGTTGTTGTAATTCTAGTAATGTTAATTAATGCAGTTGAAATATTTTACAGGTAGAATTCAAGGTTCATATTTGAAAAAAGATGGTGAAAAACATCCTGGAAAAGAGGGGAGGATGAATAATTATGTTGTTGTTATCCTTGGAAGGCAGAAAGCAAATATCAGAAGTAAATACTAATTCTCTCTCTTCAGTGATGGAATAGGAAAATGGTTCATGCCAAGTGAGAAGTGGAATTGCAGCAGAAATCATCCTGCAAAGAGGGACAGGGGTTTGTGCTGTGCCTGTGCCCTGTCTCAGCCACAGCTGCCATCACAGGAATTTCAGTCTGATCTGATTCCCACCAGGGTGCGAAGGTTGTGGGCACAGTGAGGAGAAAGGTTTTGCTTTCTTGATTTGAGAGTGTTGTTGCAAGGCTTAATCACAGATGAATTCTCTGTTCTTGTGATGGAATATTCCTCAGAAGTTTTGCAGTGAGTGTGGATTCATGAGTGCACCACAGCTGAGCAAAGTGTGTGCCCCCAGGAGGAAGGGGGGAAGTGGTACTTGCATATGTTGTGAAAAACATATGCAACTAAATTTAGCTCATACTAGCAGATTCTACTTATTTTGAAGATTGTGGGATACTTCCAACCTTGGATGAAAAAGGGCATGGGAAGATATTTTTTTTTATTTCTATTTGGGCTCTTGCATCTCTTTCTCCTTTTTTCCCTCCCCCAAGGAAAAAAAGCCTCTGCACAGAAGACAAATGATTTCTCTGCCTACACTTGTGTCTTAGTGGTCTGATTTTAGCACTATGTCGTCATGCTGCAAGATTAATTGGCATATGCTGGTTTTTGTTTTTAGCCTTCTCCAGTTTTGTACAGTAGCTAATGCTTCTCCCACAAATCTTAGATTTAACTGTGAAGGCTTAGCTTATTGTCCAAAACAATTCCTTCCCTGTTCTTTTGAAATGCAGGGACATTAGAAACTGCTGTTCCTTGTGGGTAATATATATTTTGTGTATTTGTTATTAATACTGCTGGATAAAATTAGTACTGGATGGCTTAAAATTTATCTGCTAGCACTTTAGAACTGCTATTAACCCTTTTTAGGGGGTGTGCTGGGCTGGGAGTGCTCTGAGTGCAGGTCACAGAAATATGGTGTCAAATTGACCTTTTCAGTTCTCTTTTCATAAATTGTATTTTCCTCCCTGTCTCTTATTGGGGAAATTGAACACTAACATTGGAAGTACCATGAACCTTACTTTGATCTGGTTGGAAAACCACTGATTGCTTTCCCCTTTGAGGGGAAATAAAAAATCCCTACTGATATTGTAATTGCATGTCTCACCAGTAGCTGAAAGGAAAAAATACTTGTACCCTATATTCCAAAGTATATAATTTCTTCTCACTAAAGATATTTCCTCTCCCTGCACATCATGCTTTGCATGTGGTGTGCTGCTGCCTTTCTGTCTCAAGCTAAACAAATACTAGTTAGTTGAGATAGATTTTAAGGATTCTAATTGTTTATAATCTTCTTATGGAGTCAGTGACTATAATATATTCAAATTCAGGGATTGTACCTTGGATTTTCAAGCAGTGAAATAAGGTTGTTTACTTGCTGCTCTGAAGCTTTAGGAGACATTTCAGAGAATTCCCTTTTAACACTGCACTTCACAAAGCTGTTGGTATTTCTTCCTTGACAGCAGGTACCCTTAGGTGTTGAATCCAAAGATTTTTGGCATCCAGAGGCAAAAGGATTTATAAGACAAGTCTGGGAAGGTCAGTTCTGAACGCTGAGTTGCTGTTTTCAGAGGTGACTGTCTCAGCTGCTTTTAGAGCTTGTCCTTTGTCTTTGGAGGACCTCATTTTACAACAGAGCTGCTGAAGGTTGAGTCAAGTTTGTTCAGAGCTGTTTCCCCGGGAAACATATTGGCAGGCATGATTTAGCAGTGCTTGTGTTAATCCTGTGCATTCCTAGCCCTGGCACATTCTCTGAGCTTTTCCTCCACGCCGCACTTTGAGCGTTTCAAGTGTGCGAAGCTAAAGGCGTTAAAAAGATGATCCAAAAAATGAGCTTTTTTTTCTCTTTTTCTGTATTGTAGGTATAAACATCAAAAGTCTCAAAAAGAGGGGCCATTACATAATATGGAACTGTAGTTTTTGAAGTAGCTTCAGAATCAGCCTGAAATGTGAAAAATGTGACACCACTGGCTCCTGGAAGTGTTTGGGGCAGTTCATGCCACCAGTCCTCACACATAAAATGGGTGTGCAGATAATTTTGGTAATTTGACTGCTTCATTTAGGTAAAAGACCTTTTCATAACCACCCTTTTTGCATAAAGGCAAGCTTCTGGACAGATTCAAAAGCTTCCAAAAGAATGGTGATTCAGTAGGTCTGGGGAGATGAAGAGGACGCTTGTGTTTTAAAACCCGCACAAAAAGCAATGGCTTCAGGCAGACCTGCAGGCAGGAGGCACTCAAATGGTTCTGACTTCTGGCAATGTAAAAATATGAGTAAATACATTTGTTGAGGGTTTAATTATTGCTTTTAAAACAAGAGAATTGTATCTGGGCTCCGACTTAGAAGAAGGCCTGGATTTCATTGAGGTGAGGCCTGGGCCACAATGGCATTTGTGAATTTGTCTCCAGTTCAATCCATCCCTTTCAGGAAGCTGGACCATGTACCTCAATAAATTAGAGAAAATTCCCTGCAGTGGAGTTCTGCAGAAAACTGAAACTAATTCCTTAGGGAATTCTCCAGCACAGAGCTGAATCCTGGAGTGGAAGTGTGTTAGCACTCTGTTGTATTTTGTGGTATTTGCACCAGTATTTATGGGACTTCCATAATATTGTGACATCTTGTCTCAATAGCTCTGAGAAATGGGGAATCACTCCTGTCTACAAAGACAAAATGAGTCACTCAATCACTGAAAAACTGGGACATCTTGTGGAGCAGGACAGAGTCATTCCCTGGGCCAGGGGTGCTGCAGCACTGGGGGACACAGCAGCATGAGCAGCACAACACAGCCTAGCTGCATTCACAGCCCTATTTCTGCTGTGTGTTAGTCCATAATCTTGTTTTCTTTCTCATTAAAAAAAAAAAAAAGTTAAATAAAATTCTTATTGTATTGTCTAAAGTCTGAGTTGGTGAAAGGAAAAATTCCAAGCAGTGTTCTCTTCCTGAGATGGCATCTGTAATTTTACCATTGGGATGAAGTGAGCAGAGGGAGAGTGGATGTTCCTAACTCATCTAAAATGTCATTGAAGGTGGTTGGTTTTGATTATTTATTTCTCTTGATTACCAACATTTTATTAAATGAATAAAAGTAGAAACAGCTCTATTGTTACTCCCTTCATGGAAAAACATCCTGATTGAGAACCACCCCCTTCTTCATTTCTTCCTTATGGCAATGCTGGCTTTGGAAAGCAGGGCCAGGAAGGAAGCAGGGAGCCCAGCTTGCTGGGGAATGAGCACTCACAATAGAATCTGTGTAAAATCCAGTTGCTAATGTCACCCAGTGTTCCCCCCAGGTCCTGCAGTCCAGAATGAAACCCTCACATCTTCCCTGCTTGCAGCTGTTGCTCAAAAGTCAAAACATTCTCCAAAGGATGTTTTGTTACAGAAAATGTGGGTTTCTACTCATGAAAAATTGATTTCTTTGAGTTTCTGACAGAAATTTCTATTTTTTAAAAACTGTTTTCCTTGGTGTTTCAGACCAGCTTAGTTTGGGAAGAAGGAGAAGTTGAGAGGACTTTTGGGGATAGGAACCCTTTGTTGGGGTGCAGAAGTTGTGTGAGGGAGCATCAGGGAGGAGCTGCTGGTTTGTGAGCAGAGTCTTGAGCAGGGATTGGAGCAGGGATTGAGCTCTTCAGCACAATGCTGAGCCACTGACTGAGGTCTTTTAGTCTCAGGCACTTCCTAAGAACTGCAGTTAGATCAAAATGCACTGTCCTGTTCCAAGGGAGGAGCCAAATGCTCTGTCCAGTATCCCCAGCTGGATTTGGAGCCTAGAGATCCCAGATGATCTCTGATGCATTTTTGATTATTACTGTTATAGGCAAGTTTGTTTTACTGTAACTGTATATAAATTAGAGTGAAAATAGACTCAGTATCTGAAAATCTCTGTAAAATCCTATTTTCTGTATGGGTAGATTTTCCTGAAAGGAAGCATCATTATTAATTTAAAACCAAAGGAATACACTAAAAAATTACATTATGGAGTGTCAGGGATGGCAACATTTGTTTTCTTCTCTGTTAGTGCAGATAAGAACATGCAGTTGTATTTCTGTTTTATTGTTGCTTTCAGTTGTCTTATTGGAATGTCCATATTATGTATAAGGTGAAAGCATAAATGCTACTCCAAATATTAAATGCTTTAATAAATCATATTTGCTTCAAGTGGGAGATCCATTTAACCCCTACAAAGAGAGAAAGGATCTTTTTGTTTTGAAATGTGCTGCAGTTTCGTGCATCAACTGTAGCTTTCAGGTGAGGTTAGCAATCCTAGAACAGTTGAAAGGGAATCAATCTAAAGTTATCTCATTCCACCCCTGCCATGGCAGGGACACCTCCCACTGTCCCAGGGTGCTCCAAGCCCCAATGTCCAGCCTGGCCTTGGGCACTGCCAGGGATCCAGGAGCAGCCCCAGCTGCTCTGGGCACCTGTGCCAGGGCCTCAGCACCTTCATATCAGGAATTCCCAATTCCCAATATCCCATCCATCCCTAGCCTCTGGCAGTGGCAGCCATTCCCTGTGTCCTGTCCCTCCATCCCTTGTCCCCAGTCTCTTTCCAGCTCTCCTGGAGCCCCTTTAGGGGCTCTGAGCTCTCCCTGGAGCCTTCTCCCCTCCAGGTGAGCACCCCCAGCTCTCCCAGCCTGGCTCCAGGGCTCCTGAGCGTCTCTGTGGCTCTTCCATGGCCCCACTCCCAGAGCTCCATGCCCTGTTTTTGTTTGGAGCCCCAGAGCTGGACACAGTGCTCCAGCTGGGGTCTCACTGACACCAATTACCCCAATAATAACTAATTACTCCCATACTTCATGCTTGCCAGAATCAAGACTAATATTTTCAAATCCTTGTTCCACCAAACCGTGTGTGTCATAATGGTTTATATCCCACTTGACATCCCTTCCCTAATGGGAAAGCTGTTAGAGACTGAAGTAAATATTTTGGGATGGGGGGGGATTAAGATTTTCTTCCAATAATTACTCGGTGTGTTTCCCTGTGTTCCTGGTTGGGTTGTACAGGGGAGGAGGCTGGGGAGAGACCACATGCAGTCTCAGTTTGGAGGAGCTTCTGTGAAGGTTGATTTGTGTAAAATGCACAGCACTTCTCCCTTCCTTCCTTCTCCCATCCTTTCCTTCTCCCATCCTTTCCTTCTCCCTTCCTTTCCTTCTCCTTTCCTTCTCCCGTCCTGAGCTTGGCAAATAATCAGTCTTTGGAGAGTGAGTGAGTAGCTGAGCTATTTCCATGCAGGTACAGCCATACTTTCATTGATTCCTCCTGCAAAAACCTAATCAATGGTGTTAGTGAAAGAATTTGTTTCTGAAATGACTTCAGGAGCAAGGGATAATTATTGGAATTTGCAGTAACACTTTCTCAGTAGGGTCTGGGGAGGGTATCTGAGTTTGTAATTTTCATCTTGGATTAATTGTAGTTTGATGTGGCTCTGTTGTGTGGGTTTTGTGCAACATCAAAGCCAGAGAGCCAGGGCTTGTGTGCTGGGCTGTCAGTAGGTCAGTGACAGCACACTTCTCTTCATCTTTTAATCACCAGCTAGCCAAGAAAGAGAATCTAATGTTTCTATGCACAACCGTGTTGCCTTGTCAAGAGCATTAAGTTGCAATGCTGTCAGCCCTTTGAGAGGTTTTTAGGTATTGACAGAACTTTCTCTGCTCTGGGCTCCAGCACCCACCTTGCTGGGAGCTTCATCTGGCAGCTTCAGGCTGGGCACACAAAATGCACAGCACCTTGATCTGTGAGCATCACTGAAAAAATTTGTTGGCTCCAGGTCATGTAAGAATTCTGCAATAGCTGCAGAGGAAGAATCCAGCTGGCCAGAATTGCACAACAAATTCATTCTTTTCATGGTTTTTCGTTTGGTGGCAGGAATGGCGGAGACTTGTGACAAAACATGTTTGGCTGAAAAATTCAAATTCATTGTAGTCCCAAGTGTTTGTGGAAATGGATCCTTTTGAAAGGGTAATAAAGGAGACCTTTGGGAGCTGCTGGTTTCCTGCTGGCCCAGCCTGGCTTGGCAGTGGCACACGGAGCCTCCGTGGCCCTGCTGTGCTCCCAGCCTGGGCTGGAGGTGTCAGGACAGGGCTCCCTGGTTCCCAACAGGACCTCCCAAAGCCTGAGCTTCCTCTGCTTTCACCCTGCCTCTCTTGATCCTTTTGGAAAGCCATTCCATCCCTGCCATGGCACTGGTGACTCTTAGAAACCAAGCCCTGATTGTCATAGATTTCAAGAACTATTTTGATTTCTTCTCCTTTGGGAAGTTTTGCAATATCAGTCTCCTGTTTTCCAGAATTTCTTGTAAAAGTTTTTTTGTTCCTTCTTTTGCAAATCCTGTCAATAAATGAGAGGGGGGAGTGACAACACTTGTGCTATCAGGGCTGACTTAGCTGAGTTATGTTAATTTTTTGTCTCTAATCATATTATTCAGTCACATGCACAGCTCTGTTCTGGGTGGCTGGAGCAGGAGTGACCTGTGAGGCCACTTGCAGTGACACAAGGCAGTGAGCAGGTGACAGCTCCATTCTTGGCCCTGAATCACAATAATTTCACCTTATTACTTGGAGCGTGTGTGACTGAAGTGCATAAAAGTACATTATTCCCAGGTATTCAGAATTCATTATTTTGCAAGGGGTTGAACTCCTTGAAAAGGTTCTAAAGCCAGAATCTAGAGTGGACTAGAGTTATTCCTTTCCAATGACATTTTACCATACAGAAATTTTGTTCAGAGAACCCAAACCCATTGGTATTTGTGCAGAAACACCCTTTTATCCTGGAATGATGTGTTTATGGAAATTTTGGGTAAGTTTTCTAAACACTCACCTGCTCAGGGTGTCCAGGGCCTTCTGCTATTTTAACTTGATTTTGCACCAGGCTCAATGTAACAAAGTGAGCATTTCTGCTCTGAATATTTGATGTTGTCACTGGAACCGTCCCAGCTGGAAGGTGCTCCTTTAGTGGCTTTTGTTTGGAATTTTTTTTAATGAAGAGACAGACAAGGGTGAATGTGACCTGCTTCGAGTAAAGCAAGAAGCTGAGAGGTTTTGGGAAAACTTTTATGGTTATATGAACAATTTTTTCTAAAGGCTTCTAAACTTTTCAGTGCTTTAGGCATTAGGAGTTCCAAGGAGGTTTTAGCACTTGAAGTAATATTTTTACCAGGTGTAGAGGTTCATTTATTGTATGGTATTGAAAATACTGTACAGCCTTGTTTCTTTCAGGTTTTTGCATATGGAAACAGGAACATGTCACAATGCAGGTACCAAATACAGGTGCCTGACTGTAGAGCTCAGATAATGAACCTTTATCTTGAGTGTAGTTACTCTTGATATTGTTGAACAGAAATTGCAAAGCATCCCAAGATATGTAGAGGAAAAGAGAGTTTATTATTTAGTATTTAATTGCTTTCTCTAAATTCTGTCATGTTGTCAGCCTGTTACTTTCCTTCATTATTACACATTCCAGCAGTTATAATTGTTTGTGACTGCTTCTTTCAATGTTTTGTTACGTTTCTTTTTTCAGTTTTATTTTGGCAAATTAGACTTTACCAGCTTCTTCACAGTGATCATGCAAGTGCTTCAATATTAGACTTGGTTATGCACTTTGAAAAAGATGGAATCTGATGGAGGAAAAAATAATGTGAGTGTCCTGAGCATACTTCAGTGGTGCTTGATTAGGAAATAGCTTTCCTGGTGAATCAGCCTTTTTGTTGCTTTTGTTTGGGTTCTTTTTTTTTTGTGTTGATCTTGTTTAAAAGCCTTGGTGACTTCAGTTAAGTCAGCTTGAGAACAGTTTATAATTAATTTCCATCAGTTTTCATTTCCACCTTTAAAACTGAAATGTGTTATGCATCTGTACTAGAGATGTAACACTGAGGTTTTAACCCAGGGAAAAAGCCAGCAGAGATGATAAATCTTTGAAGAGCTCTCATAAAACAGGTGTTTTCTCCAGGACCTCTCTCTTAAAACTGCTTTTACCTCTCTGGTGTAGAACACTTCTTTATTAGCAGGCAGGTTTGAAAATTCACAGATATCTGTAGCTTCCAAATGTCTTATAAGAAAAGCAATAATTATTATTACTATAATAAGAAGAAACATGAATGGCTTTCCTTTGGAGTGTGTAACACTTTCTATATGATCTGATACCCCACATCAGTGGAATGCTTGTACTCCTTTAGAAAATGTCTTTGTTGAGGCAGCTCTTTGGAGTTTAATAATACTTCAAGGTGGATCCATCTGTCAGCCCCAGCCCTCGTGCCCTGTTATTTCACAGACATCTCAAGGAACCTTGAGGTAAAGGCAGAGCATTGAATGCTGTTGGCTTTTTAAAGAGCTTTCCTTTTCCTTTAGAACTATTTAATTTCTTTGCTGTACTATTTGCAGACCATATTGACCTAAACCCCAAACCAAACAAAAGCAAACCAAACAAGGCAAGCCCGTTGCTTTTTCTGGCAAAATAACCTTCAGCAGAAGTTCAAGCTGGAATTTGTTGTTGGTGCTGAGCAGGGTGGATGCAGCTCTGTTCTGAGGAGCTTTCTCTAAGACACTTAAGGATGAAAGCAAAAAACCCCAGTTTTGTTCCCACTGTAGTTTTGTGCTATCCTACACCACTTTTTCTGTGGCATCACTGAACATTTACAGCCATGTGCAGAAATTGAAGACAACCCCTGGGTGGTTCTCCAGGTTGTCCCAGGTCCGGCTCATGCCCCACCACTTCCCCTGCAGCTCCAGCCTTGGCTCCTGCTGGTGCAGACCCTTGCAGCTCTTTTGGGAGAAGGATGGGTTGTGTGTGAAAGGCACAGCCCAACTTTTTACCTTGCCTCACTGAAACCAAAAAGTGAGTGGGGTCAGAAGGACCTGTCTGTCATTTGTTGCTCCATACAGGGGTTGTCGTCATGGCAAAATTCAAACTGAAAAAGTCTTGGCCAGCCCAACAGCTTGGTGCCTGTGCACAGCTGGGGTGGTTATTGCTGTATGTTGACAGCAGCTGAGTGGCTGATTTTTTGGCTACTGAGAGATTTGGCTGATGTTGCTGAGCTGTTCCATTCTGCCTTGGAAGTCAATTATCCAAACTGTCACGCAGCTGGAGAGGGGCTGGGGTGTTGGAGCCAGAGCTGCCTGGACTCATTGAGCTCAGGTGAACCTTAAACCCCTGGCTTGGAGCAGACAGGGAACACCAGTCTCATTCTGTGTGGGGGTGCAGTGATTTAGCAATCCATGTCAGAGACAAAGCAAAAGTTTTTCCCAGGCACTGAGAAAAATGATGCAAGGCTGCAGGTTCACCTCCCCCTGCCCCTTTGCTGTGTCTGTCCTGCTCAGGAGGTTCCTTTGCCAAAGGCATTTAGTACCTGCCATTCCTTCTCCCAGAAGCTGTCCTGATGGTCCATGTGCTCATGTTTCAAGGGCACATTTGGAAACCTAACTGATGTAAAAGCAAATCTGAACCAGAGTGAAATCCACACAAATGCCTCCAAGAGTGTCTCTCCACTCCTGCTGTTGGATCAGTGCACTCTTGCCTCAGAACACATTTTTATTTAGCTTACAACTAAGTTTAATATTTTGCCTCAGAGAGTAGAGGATTGGTTGTTCCATGTGAGTAATCCCACAGCATTGCCATTTCATTTTCCTAGCAGTTGTGTAACAGCCAAGGTATTGTGACATTTATAATCAACAAGAATTCAGATCTGCTTTAAGGCACTGGGCTCTTTTTTTCTCCCCCTGACTAAAGTAAGGTGGTTTTTTTCTTCACTACATTTTCCCTGATTTTTGGAAGAGAAGAAACATTAATGTTTGAGAAAGAGCTCTCATTTTTTCAGCAGAAAGCACTGTTTGAAAAACACAAAACAGGTTACAGCAATGAGTTATCCTCTTGTTCATGGATGAGAAGCTGTTCTCCCCCAGACTGGCTTTTTGATGGAGAAGATCATCTAAGCTTTGTGATGTTCAGCACAGCACATCTTCATCCAACAAATGAGGTATCTCCTCCTGCTGTCAAATTATTTTGGCTGATTAAACTTCCCTGGGCCTTGGAGCTGTGTGACAATAGCTGCAGTGAGAGGGGTGCTGCTCATGGACTTTGCTGCCAAACTTGGAAGAGAAAGGATTCTGGCAGGATAATTGGACCATGAAGTTCAGGAATGATGGTGCTGGAGAAACAGAAGGGGAATTTTCAAAAATTTCATTTTGGCCTTTATCACCAGAAAAGTGTGAAGGAAAAAATTTGATTTCCACCCACCAAGTGTGGCATCCTGGTAGCAGAGAGTTTGTCAGCAAGGCAAGGAAATGTTCATGCAATCCTGCTGAACAGTGAGCTTGGCATGGCAAGAAATGCCAAAAACGTGACACTTGTGGCACAGCTTTGTGGAGCCAGTCAGGGTGGTAGTAATGAACTCATCCCAAGCAGATGTTTCTCTATGTATGCTTGCATTTTTGGTTTTAAAATCAACCCATTCCTGAAAGTTAGAGGTAAATACAAGGAGCTATCTCATTAGTAGTTTAAAAACAAACTTTTAAACCAGATTTTTTGGTGTTCCACAATGTTTTTTTTTTAGTGGCAGTATGATGGGTTAATCAATTCAGATGTTCTAGAAAAGGTTTCTAGTTTGAGTTGCTAAAAGTAGTTTGTTTTGGTTTTAATTTTGAAATTCTTCCAGTGCCATTAAAGGGCTTAAGGCAAAACCATGAATTTTTCCCTCAATCATACATTTCTCGAGTTCAATTATGTTCTCTCATTGTAGATTTTCATCATTCTGCCCAGGTCTGGTTGGACACTGGAAAATACCAGTAATTGGATAATAAAGCCACTTCCAGTGCCTTTAGCTGAATTCTCAACAGAGTAAGATATTTATGATTTGAGTATCTTATTTATCTCATAAAAAGTGTTCAACTATTCAGTCCTTTCCTTTCTCCGTTCCACCAACACCTTTCTTCTCCTATTTCTTCTTCTATTTTATTTCTTCTTCTCCTTCATTTTCTTCTTCTCCTTCATTTCTCTTCTCCTTTCCCCCCCTTCTCAGTAGGATTTTGCCAGAGAACCATCAGAGCTGCAGCAGATTCATCTTGGTGGGGTTGAAGTTGCAGGTCAAATGAATGAATCAGACACCTAAACCCAGGAATGTGCTCCAGGATGATGCCTAGAGAATATTTTTAACTGTATTTATCACAGCTACTTGTGCAAGTGTTGGTCAATAACACACAGATTTCAGCTCGATTTATCTCAGGTTTGATGCCAAACCAGCAAAGAAAAATGTTCTTGCTCCTTTCCCCTTTCTTTCTCTTCTCCCTTCATTGAAAATGTTGGCCACAATGGAGATGTCACCCACAGGCTGTACCTGCAGCACTGTGCTCTGCAGCAACAGCAGCTCTCTATTATTAGACAATAATTCAAGTGAAGATATAACTGTGGGTCATTTCCATACATTAGATATATTTAAAAGCATACTTATTTAATTTGCATAATTAATACTTATACAAAATTCTCCTTTTCTGAGCTCAAGTGTGTTGAATGTTAATGGAGCTGCATTTGCAGGGTCCTGAGGGAGATGAGAACTGGGGCCTGCTTTGATTTGTGGTGGAGCAAAACCCTCCAGCAAAAGCCTTTGACTTCCTGTGTGTCACTGCTGGAACCCTGCAGGAAAATGTACTTTTTTTTTATTCTAAGGCAGCAACAGCTTTATTTCTAGAGCTGTCCTGTTGGGATGTTTGTGAAGTCAGACCAGGAGCTGGGTTCTGCATATTTTTAAGTGTGATAGAGGGAAGTTTTATTGATACTTTATTAAAATTTCAGCTGCTAAAACCCTTCCCAAAAATGATGCTAGTCTAAAACATTTCCTGAATTATCTCCAGGCTTTGAGAAATACTTAAATTTTCCTTGTTGTAAGGCCTAAGGTGGGAAACTGGCAGTTGGCTTTGACATTGTTGTTGTATAATATACTCCTAGTGAGACAGGGGTTTTTGTATTTTAAAAGGTGATTGGGTGCTTAAAAAAAAAGTAGTTTTTTTCTTCATTAGATGACAGAAAGTCTCCCAGCAAGATATTTTTGGTATAATCTCTTAAGTAATTGATGTGTCCTCAATTAGTGTGTAAGTAACACAGCCAACAAGTTACCATCCCAGCAGAATTTTAAAATGATGTTAAATGGCATTAGACCAAAATATTTACCCTCTTTCCTCAGGAATCTTTTATAAATAAATAATGAACAGTGCAAGTACTGAATGTCACTGGTGGGCAAAGCAGTAAATTTCACTTTGCCTTTAAATGCTGCTTTGTGACCTGCAGTGCCCATCAGAGATCTCTTTGGTAAAAAAAGCTCCTTAGTGAGACATGGAAGAATGTGAAGTAGAGGGAAGCAGAAGAACCAGTTTTGGTTTTTATCTGTGAAATACAGGTATATTGGATTATGCCCTCCATCAGGTGGATGGGACGAAAAAACATCATTGCAGGGGTTCTCTGCAATGTCTTTCATGTATCAGCCTTGCTTCAGTAAGAATAATGCTATTTATCTTCCAGATAAATGGAAGTTAACCAAGCACTGAACAAGGCTGTGGGAGCTGCAATAGCTGGGGCTGAAGGCAACAGTTGTGGCTTTGCTCCTTTTATCTGATTAATGAGTCTGAGGAACGTTCCCTCAGGTGTGGAAGGTTTTACAAACCCTTAGAAAAAGAAGTGCCTCTTCCTAGGAAGTTCCTAAGATCTGAGAAGGGCCTCCAGATGCAGACACTTGTGTGTTTGCCTGGTGGATCTTGTCTCTTGAAGTATCCTGATTTGTGTCCATAGAGAGTCTGTGTCCGTAAAACGGGACCTGGGCTGGTGTTGGGGAGCAGAAATGAGGGAATGAAGAAAGGAGGTAAAACCTGGTGCAGGTTTTGTGCCTTGACCAGTGGGATTTTAGTTCCCTTTTGGATCCAGCCTCCAGCTCATTCTTTTCACAGCTTTAGTGACTTTTCCCTTGAGACTGTGAGGGTTGGGAACAGAAGGGTTGACTTGCTGAGGGTATTACAGACACAAGCCCTGAGTGTGGGTGCCATCATGAGAGAAAGGTTGAGCTGTGATGAATTAGGTGATTCCCTCTCACACAAGAAGAGGAATGAATTCTTAATAGCAGAGAACTGAAAGGCAACCTTATTTACCAGGCAGAGGGAAAACAGGCTCCCCAAAAGGCCCTGTCAGAGCCCCTGGCTTGTCACAGTGTTTTCTGGAGGTGGGAAGCAGGTGAGAGTCTGATTGAGAAGCTTTTCATGAACTTAACCACAGCTGAGAAACTTAAATCGTGGCATTCCATCTTCCTCGTGGCTCTGGCTCTCAGCTTACTTTTAAAGACAAATCATTATTGACCCAGCAGAATCCTTCTCAGACATTATTTCATGTGCCCCTCGTAAGGAACCCCTCACAGGGAGATGGTTCTGCATTGATTCATAAACCACTGCAGCTCACACAGACCTGCATGTGTCTCTCCTGCTTCTTCAGCAGTGGAGAAGGTGCTTGGAGGTGGAGCTGGATGTGGGATAAATCCCTAAATGATGTGTTTCTCCTTAGGAAAGTGCCTGCAGGGAAAAGCTGCTTCCTCTGTAAATTCTGATGTATTGTTATTGGAATGGGCCCTGGGGAGTGATACAGGTATGATAGAAGTGCTGGAGGGGACAGGACAGAACAAGCTTTTAAAAGCTGACTGGGAGCCTTGTTTTTGTATTATTTGGTGTGACAAGCAAAGCTTTTCTTTGGCCATTTCTTAGGAAGAAATGAGTCTGAGAAGAATGGCAAGTAAAAGTCAGGAAAAATCTTTTGCAGTTCTTTTTTTGCCCTCTATTTCAGCCCTTCAAAACTTCAAGTTTATTTTTATCCCTACCTGGGACTCCCTATGCAAAGCTGGTGACTTCTGCCTACTGGGGCCTTGCTCTTGTATTCCTTCTTTTGAAAGCTCTGTAGCCCCTGTAGGAAATGCATCTTTTTTGTCTTCTGCATGGTTTGTACATTTTTAGGTGCTGACACAGTATAATTAAAATTGAAGAAGGTAGGGAAGGCATTTAGAAACAGTAATTACTGGTATGTCAGTAACAAAATTAGTGGGAAGCGAGTGTGAAAAGATAAATCATCCTTCTGTGAGCAGCTTTGGTGGATGCCTGTGCCTAGGGGCTTAGAATGTTATGTTTGAGCTGCAGGACCACAGATGTACCTGTAGCTGCCACTAGTGCTAAAAAGTCTCTAAATCTCAGTGAGGGAGTTAGCTGACCTTTCCTTAGCATACTAAATACTCATCAATTAATTGATCACACATTGATATGCTGGTGCTTATCATGCAAGCCCAGTGTGGGTGGCTGCATCACAAGAGGTGTGGGCCATGA
The DNA here is from genome assembly GCF_012460135.2 of Molothrus ater. Lineage (NCBI taxonomy): Eukaryota > Metazoa > Chordata > Aves > Passeriformes > Icteridae > Molothrus > Molothrus ater. The sequence goes on along the minus strand of NC_050488.2, from coordinate 3,567,318 downwards.
AAGCATCTGTGGAGGTTTGCTCTGGGCTCCCAGCACAAGAACCCTTCAGCTCTGCTGAATATGGATGAGCCTCCCTTGCTTGTTAGCCTTAAGCCTGCAGGGCTGTTTGAACAGTTTTGGCAGAACTTGGTTTTCCAGGATCAAAGCAACCTGAGCCAAAGCTTAGCTCTGCTCTGGCTGCTGGTTCTGCAGCACTGCAAAGGAAAACAAATAATACTCAGTTTGCTTTCAGGCTCTGTAAACCTGCCTGTTGGAGCTGAGTTTCCAAATCAGTTTATAGTCAAGTAGTGTAGGAAAATACGTGAAGGTTTTCCTGCCTTTTTTTGTTGTTGTTATTTTTTTTTTAATGAAGACGTTGAACATTGTCACATTGTCTATTTGGTTTTTTTTTTTTTTTTGTTTGTTTTCTTTTGGTTTTGTTTTGTTTTGTTTGAATGGAGCTGTTTGGGTCTCTGTCAGTTGTGTTAAGATAAGCACACAGGTAATTACTGTGCCCTGATCATTCAGCCTTGGCAATCAAATCTTCAGAACTCAAGAATTACTATTTTATTTCAAAAAAGCTTCCAACTAGTGTTGGTAAACTACATATTTAAATGTACATTTAGGTTTACAAAAGCTTTATAAAGACATAAAATGCTCTGCAAAAGCTATGTACTTTGAATTTTGAAGTCAATACCAGTCTTGACTGCCCCAGTGTTCCCACTGCAGTGAGTGGAGCCTGTGTGCCTCAGGAGAAGCTCTCCAGGCAGGTGGAGCAGCATTCTGAGAAACCAACATGGCCCAGTCCAAATTCTGAATGTGTGAAATCAGATTGTGCACAAAGAGGCTGCAAACCTTGAGAAATATCTGATCAGCATAACAAAATCTTGGGAGCTGCAGCTCATTTTGCCTCTTTCTGCTGTTGGAACCAGAGCTGACATGAACTTTGTTTGCACTGAATGATCCAAAGGGAAATATTGGATTCTGACCCTGCAATGAGTTTTGCATGGGCTCATTACCATTGAGACAGATGGGATACATTAGAGTTTCCATTTATTGTTTCACTGAAGTAATAAATGGTAGCTTTTTTAATAGTTTATGTTCATGAAGCACTATGATTTTTATTGCACTTCAGTGAGATTTGCAAGCTGCCATTGAAATAAAAACCAAAAGAAAAAAAAGCAAGTGATTGTGAAGCTGAAAGAAGATTGTAACAATATTCAGCCCAGATTATCTAAGATAATGTTTAATTTTGCCATTTCACTTTCCCTGTTCAGCAACTTTTCCCAGGAGCTCGTGCTGCTCCTTTGTCTTTGGGCTGTGTGCAAACCACCCAGGCTTTGTGTGTTCCTCTGTGTGCAGGGCAGTGATCCGTGCAAATTTTGGCATTCCAAAAGCAATTCTGAGGTTTCAGGTGCTGTCCTCTTTCCTTTTTCTTCTTCACTGCCTGCCAGACTCCCTTGTGCAGCCCCTGCAGTGGGTGGCAAGGTGAGTCACCTGCTGATGGTGTGGCAGTGATGCTGCTGGCAGGGCTGCGTGCTGCTGATTGCTCCATTGTGGTGCTGAGCGCTCCTGAGCAGGGGGTGCAGGCTCACAGCAGAGCCTGCATCTCATCCAGACCTCCCCACGGGCACATCAGCCCTCCTTTGTTCCCTGGCTTTGATTTAAACCTCTCTGCTGTGCACTAAAGGTGCAGCAGGAACAATAATTCGAGCGAATCAGCTCGTAAAGCTGAAGAGTATTGATCTGTGTCCTGTAGAATTAGAAATTACTGGCTTGGAGAACAGTTTGCTGCTCTGAGAATCCCTGCTTTGTCTTTGTGTGCAGTGTTCAAGTCTTCCCATGATAAATGACAGTTTCCTTCCACAAATCCTAGCCAGGAGCTCACAGCCAGGTGGGGGTCGGTCCCTTCCCCCAGATAACAAGAGATAGAACAAGAGGAAATGGCCTCAGGTTGCACCAGGGGAGGTTTCTGTTGGATATTGGGGAAGATTTCTTCGCTGAAAGAGCAGTCAGGCACTGGAACAAGCTGACCGACAGCGCTGTGGTTGGATCATCCATCATTCCATCAAGCCCTGTGGATGTGGCACTTGGGGACACGGCTCGTTGGTGAAGGTGGCAGTGCTGCATTAACAGCTGGGTTCAGTGACCTTGGAAGTGTTTTCCAACAATTTTGTGAGTCCTGTTGGTTTCTTGTCCCTAATCTCCATGTCTAGAAAAGCCAGACTGTTCATTTCTACACTCTCTCAGTGAACAGTTCCTGTCACAAATTTCAGGTGTCGAGGAAGCTGTGTTGCCACTCGAGTGAGAGCTTTTGTGTCCCCTGTCACAGCCCCTGTGTTCCACTGGGGGTGAAAACCTGGGGGTTGGGTTTGATTATATTATATTTACATATATAATAGATATGTAAAAAACCCACAGCATATCGTAATGAATGGTAAAAAACATCTTCAGATGCCCCAGAACAGTTTGTTTTGATTATAAACTTGCTCTCTGAGAAGGCAACATTTATTATAACATCACACAAATTAGGTGTGTGGACTGTAAGGAAGGAGATTTTATTTAAAAAGAAGAAGAAAAAAAAAGAGGAATCCTTTTTCCACTTCCAAGGGAAAATGTCTGCTTCATACAGAGTATTCTTCTGCAGTAAGATCCTGCTTATAGGACAGTACAATAGAATCCACATTTTCCATTTGGCAGCAATGAGTATGGGTCACTCTGGAAATCCCTGAAAGCTTTTTATTTTGCTAGTTTAAGGGGAATGAAAGCAAGTAAATGAAAAGATGAAGACCAAGCCTGCTGTAAAGCTTGTTACTGATTTGAAATGGTCATTTTGAGACAGTTGAAAATGGACTTACTTAAAAACCCCAAACAATCACCTTCTCCCCTGCTCATGCAAAAATTGGCCGTTTTGTTCATTGATGAGTGAAGCTCAATCTCAAGCAGTGAGAGTGGATGGTGTAGCAAGACAAAATGTCCACTCTTAGGCTAAACATTTAGGTACCTAAAATGGAAGTAGAGAAATTTTAAATGAAGTTAAAGCATCCTTGCTTTGAAATGTGGGGCATGCTGTCATGTGTGACTCTGGTGGGAAATTTGGTATATTCCTTTGGCCTGTGGAAATGACACTGGTGAAGAAATATGTCTTTGTGTCAGAATACCTGGGTCCTTGTTAATCCTTTACTCCTTAAACTCATGTTGGAGATTTATCTGGAGACAAGGGCCATGTGTCCTCAGTGGGAAATAACCAAACTGTCTGACAGAAATGTTTTGAGTCCAATGGTTGAATGGGCTATGATTAGCTTGGTCCCCTATGGGTGGAAAACTTTATGGCCTTTTATATGCTGGAAATAAATCCAGCCTGTTTCATAAGTGTATATTTATTGTGCCACTATAAATGTATCAAATAGTAAATATAATGTGCTATTCACATGAGAAATATTTGGGGGAATATGTTCTTTGGAGCCCTTGGCACTTAACACAATATAGGAGGTTCTGTTTGGGAGTGAGATTTACTGCTAAGGGAACAAGTAATTATGAAAGTCTGCTAAGATTGAAAATATTAAAAATTTTGTTGCTTTTTGCTATGGCAATTTTTACTTATGGCTTTCCCTTAAACAACTTGAGCAGTTTTGTGCTTTTCTGTTTGTGGTTTGGTTTTTATTTTAATGTTGTACCCCAAGCCAAAGAGAGAAGCTGCCAGGAGACCCAATTGGGCTCTCCCAGTGCCTAAAGGAGCCCACAAGGAAGATGGAGAGAGACTTTTCACAAGGGAGGGAGGGACAGGACACAGGGAATGGCTTCCACTGCCAGAGGGCAGGGAGGGATGGGATATAGGGCAGGAATTGTTCCCTGTGAGGGTGGGCACGGGCTGGCACAGGGTGCCCTGTATCTCTGAAAGTGTCCAAGGCCAGGTTGGACATGGACTTGGAGCAACCTGGAGTAGTGGAAGACGTCCCTGCCCAGGGCAGGGGGTGGGACTTGTTGGAACTTGGTGATTTTTAAGGTCCTCTCCAACCCAACCCTTTGTATGATTCCATCCTGCTGCTTATCTGACCTTTCTGAGGACAGACCTGGCTGGTGAGTGCTGCTCTGGCCTGGCTGTGGGAGCAGAACCCACTGTCACAGACATCTTCTATGGAAAATCCTTCTTAGGATTTTTCCTCCTGAGAAGCTGAGAGGCCTCAAGAACAAAATGTAACCAATGGTTATCTGCTGCTGTGGAATGCAACAGGTGCATCTGGGATTGGGCTCATGTGAGTGTTTCTAATTAATGGCTAATCACAGCCCAGCTGTGGACAGAGAGCATGAGACAGAGCCTTTATCTTTCTTTCCTATGCTACTCTTAGCCTTCTGATGAAATCCTTTCTTCTATTCTTTTAGTATAGTTTTAATGTAATATATATCATAAAATAACAAATCAAGCCTTCTGAAACATGGAGTCAGATCCTCTTCTCTTCCCTCATCCTCGGCCCCCTGTGAACACGGTCACATCCCAGCAGCACCATCCTGCTCTTTTATTCTGTGAGACTGCTCCCAGCCAAGGATGATGCACAGAGATATTTCCCAGCTCCCAGATGGAGATGAGAGCAGAGTTAGGGAGGAGTAAATGACTTTTGGTGGAGGGGAAGAAGGGCTGTGCTTGCGTTTCAGCCACAGCTTGCAGTGGTGTCACAGCTGCCTGGAAAAGCAGCTCTTTGGGGTCTCTTTGCAGCCCTATTAGAGGCTGCAGAAATGGCTTTTCTGGGAGTGCTGCAGGTGTCTGAGGAGTCATCTTCAGGCAGTAAATCAAAAGCAAACCTTGCTTGTGTTGCACATTCCAGGGATTAGAGGTACCTGGGAGGGAGTGGGGCTTTTCCCAGGGCTCATTAACTGCAGGAATGGTGACAGCAGTGGGGAAATTGTTGTCTGGAGGGATCCATGTGGGGAAACCTGGGATAATAATGATGCCATTACTTATAAATAATAGGTAATGCCCACTCATACCAACACAAGCAGCATGTGCAGGGGTTTAGGCTGAGTTTTGGTGGCAGCTCTTGATTCCAGTTTATTTCACTTGCTGCAAGCCTGATGCATTTCTACCTTTGCCTGCAGTTGCTGTAAAATAGTTCTGGTGGTTTGCCAGCTTGTATTTGTTGTCTCATTTCTCCATGTTGTGAAGACTAATAATGAAGTTTTATCTTGGTTTGCAGCTTCTTTAATTTGCTATGTGGGTGCTTGTTGTGTAAAGTTAAATATTTGCCATCAAGTGGAATTTGCAGTAATCTTAAAGCATTTTCATCATTTAATCATCACTGATAAATTTTTCTGAGCACCCTGTGCAAGCCTTTTTGAGATTCTGTGAATGCTGGACCCTCTGAGGGATATGGATGTTGATGGTCTCAAATGAGGGCCAAAAATCCCTCAAAAATGTAATATGTCACTTAAAATTCTTTATATCACATCTCACAATGTGATATATCTGCATTTATTCTGTGAATGACAAATTTTACCAAAAAAGGTTATTCAAGGCCTCCCAATCACTTTATGAGTAGCATTTTTGCATGTATTTGCATTTAATATCTCTAATCTCTGGTACAACAGAAATCATGTTACATTTTCTGTAGTTGATGCCAGGGGTTTTATTCCCTTGGATCTCTCTTCCATTTTTCTCTTGTCAACATGCATACTTTATCAGAACAAGAAGACAAATATATTACAGAGTTAGAACATTTCAAACAGGATCATTTTATGCCTGTATTTCCTCAAGCACTTGTTCCAATGTGGTTGGAAATTATCTTGAACAGTGGTTTATGCTGCTGTGTGCCCTAAACTAGAGTTTTGTCTGCACAGAAAGGCATTCACTAAACCCCAAAATCTCTAATCCATAGCAAGGAATTCTGGTGTTGTTTCCTCTGCACAGAAAGACAGCCAGTAAAACCAAGAGTCTCTAATCCATAATAAGGGGACTTTTTTAAAAAAACGAAGATGTTTTGCAGGGGTAAAAAAGTCCTTGTCAGAGGACATATAAGCTGAAATTTCTTTTAATGGTTGTGAAAATAGTGGTGACTGATTGTGAAAGTCTGCTAAGATTGAAAATATTACAAATTTTGTGGCTTTTTGCCATGGCGATTCGTACTTATGGTTTTCTCTTAAACAACTTGAGCAGTTCTGAGCTTTTCTGTTTGTGGTTTTGGGTTTTTTGTGTGTGTGTGGTTTTTTTTCCCTAATCTATAATAAGGGAATTTTTCTTTTAAACCAAGACATTTTACAAAGGTGAAACCCCCTTGTCAGAGGAAATTTAAGCTGAAATATATCCTAATGTCTGTGAAATAGTGGTGCCTGATGGGTATATTGAGATAAGGTGATTTTTGGGAAACACTAAGGCAGCATAATCATCTTTTGTGCTACTACACCAAGGAATAAAGTTGTTTTCTCCCATTTTCTTCTCTTTTTGTAGTATAGTGTGAAAAATGCCAATCATTTGTTTTTAAAATTTTAAAAGTTTAATGGCAATAAAATGGTTATAAAAATAGTAATATAATTAGAATAATAATAATTTGGACAATTTGGATTAGGACAATATGAGACAATAGAAACAAAGAGTTACAGGACTGTCTGGGTACCTTTTTCTGGGCAAAATAAGCCCGAAAAAGGACCCACGTTAACAGAGGATTAACCCTTAAAAACAATAACTTGTTGTATATTCATACACTTCACACATGATGCATAAATTCCATTCAAACACAGGATTCTGTCTGGGCAGTGCTAACTTCTTCCTCTAAATCCTGACAGTGTCTTCAGGGCTGATGGAGGCAGGAAGAAGTTCCTTTCTCCTGATAATGGAGCAATAAATTCTCTTTCTCTGAAAGATTTGGGTGTCCTGTGGCTGCTATCTGGTACAAGTCCTCTCTTTTAAAGAAAGTATCTTACATAGCATGGTTTCTATTTTAATATTATGTTATAACCTAAAACTATATTTAACACACTTCTTAAGAAAATTAATACAGCATCACTTTCTAACATGACACATATAATATTAATTTTAATATTTGTGAAAAGCCAATCATAAAATAGGCATTTTTTTACATATAGCAAACCCCCAGCAGAGGGGAAGCAGCACAGTTGTCCTACTTTTGGCTGCTGGGACACGTTGGGAACACCTCCAGAGAGCAGGATGTGTTTTGGGGCAGCCAGGGAGGAGCTGGAGTGGGATGGAAGGAGCTGCAGCCCCCCTGCTCCTGCATCCTGGGCTCAGGGGGCAGCTCCAGGGGTGTTGGAATCCAGGAAATCCCTCTGGCTGTGCTGGAGAGCTCAAACCCCTGCCAGGGGGCTCAGAGACCCTGGCACAGAGCCCAAGACCCCTGTGCCTTTGATTTTGACCCATAGAAAAAATTACCAACCTTTTATGAAGAATTACAAGCCATGAAAGTTTAAGTAGAATGATAGTTAGTTTGTCACAGGGTGAAAAGTGGAATCTTGGGGTTTTTAGAATAGGAACTTGGAGTCCCAAGATGGAAGAAATTGGGTGTGCCTTGTCCTTCTTTCTCCTTGGCCTCCATCTTTTAGGTGATGGTGACACTTTTAGATTAGTTTAGAGTAGAAGCTCACTGTCTACTATAAGTGATGGGTATTGGAAAATAATTGTAATTAAATACACGTAGTTGTTAGTATAAAATACAACACCACCCCTGAAGGCAGTCAGTGTGCCACAGACTGACCTGCTGAACAGACCTCAGTAGATCAACACAAGAATGTTGTAGATAACAGAAAACAACCTTGCAAACCAAACCAGAAGAATCCTGACTCCTCCTTCAGCTGCCGAGCTGAGAAAAGAAACTCTGAAAAATCTCAGGGTCACCACAAAGAGAAGGGGCAGCTGCCCAGAGGGGATCATCCTGCCAGTGCCACCAGAGACGTCACCTGGGCCTGGCCAGGAGAGCCTGGCTTAGCCAGGCAGAGCTTTGCTGGAGCTGTGTGTGGGTGGCTTCCAGCTGGAGCCTGCAGAGCTGTCAGTGCTGCCTTTTAGTGACAATGGTGTGGGGGAAAGCTGTGCAGGAGAAGGCTCTGGAGCTGAGGAATGGTTTAAAATACTTCTCCTTCAGCCTGTGCTGAAAGAGCCCTGCTCTGCCTTTGGACAGGTTCTAATCACTGCTCTGTAAATTCCCTGGAGCGCTCCAGGCAATTCTTTTAGGACAGTCCTGCAGGAGATAGTTCGACACTACTCAAAATCCCAGTAACAAACCAATATTTTTTTATAAACAGCCCTTGTAAGCATTTTTTGTAGGTCCATCCACTGAAGGTCAAAGGAATAGTTTAGGAATGGAGTCACCTGTCAACCCCCTGGAAGTTTTTTCACTCTCATTGTATTTGAATTTATTGAATTTACAGAATTTGAAAAAATGTCCTAATTGCTTTTGGATCAGAAGAATTCACCTTGAACCACTTCTGGATGTGCCATGGAAATAATTTCAGTATGTTATTTAATCAGAGAAAATTTAAATTGACCTTTTTTTTTTTAACTTGTGGAACTAACTGGACTATCCTGGCAAGATACCTTGCAATAGTTCAAGTTGTAATGTGTGTAATTGATAACAATTTGTAATGAATAATTAATGTGTGTGCTCATTATAAGTGATGGGCAAACCAGCCATCACAACTACATTGAAGTTAGTTTGGGAAAATGTTGGAAAGCATCTTTGCATAAATCACCTTGCCTGGCAGTGCTGTCACTGTACTTTGCTGATGCTTTGGAAGACCTTAATTCAGAAAATGAATGAATTTGCAGATAGAACTTTGTCAGAAAAGCAGTTTAACCCCAGCTGTGTGACCAGGGAGGTGTTAAACCCTCTCTCAGATCCAGGATGTTTGGATGCACTTGTACCCACCCCTGAAGGAAGCGATATGGATAAAATAAAAAGCAGAAGTGTCAAAGCTTTGTGGGAAATGCTGGGAATGCTGCTCATTCTCTGAATTCCCAGTGAGGTGCTCATGGTGGGGATCTGGCAAACTGCTGTAATCTGTGTTTTTAGAGCTCCTTTCCTGGGAGAGGCTGTTTAGCTGAGCTGCAGGTCAGCCCTTGGCAGGCCTTGCCCGTGGATGTGCCCTTTCCACTGCAGGATGCACACTCTGCTGCCCAGCAAAATGAGATGGGAGCACACCCAGAGCCTTTTTCTTCCTGGGCTTGACTCAGAGCAAACACACAGCTGTCTCTGGTGCTTCAGGGAGATTTCCTCTTGAATGAAGTTCTTTTCCTGCGTGCATCACCTGAGAGTGAAGGAGCAGAAAGAGGCACAAAAAGGAAAATTCCTGTTGTTTTTTAACACCTGCAAAAGCACCAGCACAAGCCCAAGTCCCTGCTGGCACAGTGGATGGCTGTGTGAGCTGAAACCTCTCTCTCTGCATTTCTGAGAAGGTTCACAGCCTCACTGCACACTCTGGGCTTAATTTAAGGCTGATTCATCTTTCTTACACCAAGCCTTGCAGCTCTGCAGGCTTTTGAGATGTGGCCAAGTTCAGCACCTAAGCTCACACTGAACTGTGGTGTTAAAGTCAGTGCAGTCCTTTTTACAAGAGGAATGCTGCAGGAATTTTCCTTCCTGTGCACACGGCAGCATTCCTTTGTTGCAGTGTCATAAATGTATTTACAGTGAACTGTAGCTAACCCAAATTTTCAATACATAATTTGTCTTTTCCTTGGGAGGGGACATGAGTGATGTATTGCTCAGCAAATCTTTGAAGCTTCTGAAGAAATGTACTTTGATCAGCATCATTCAGGGAGGGTAACTTCTTTCCCCCTCATTAATTCTCTCTTAAACGTGGATTTTAATGAAAAACCTTGAGAAATGCTTTTGGCTTTTTTTTAATTTTATTTTGCCTTCAGTGGGTCATTTATATTCTGCACAGACTAGAATAGTGCTGTGGGGGGAGCACTTAAATAGGGAGAAGATATTTGTCATCTGTCACACTCTGAAATTAAACTTTTGATATCGAGTTATTGCCTTAGAAATAACTTCAAGAAATTTACATGCAGAGAAAAGTACATGGTGGGGGAAGCTGTTGAACCAGTTATTGCATAACACTGTGTTAAATCCTCTGTCACTGAGCAGCCTTTAAAAATATTTCTTCATGAATAAATTAAAAAAATACATTCATACAATACACATTTCTATGACCACTTACATGGATTTTTTTTTTTTTAACAAAATCACAGAGAGGAGGCTGAGATTTCCAGAGCTGCTGCAGAGATTTCTAATTAGAAATTGATATCAAGTTTTGTTCGGTGCTTTGAAAATTCTTGTAGTCCATTTGCATTTATTAGGGAGAGAATGGGGCCATGTTCATTAGAAAGTTGAGGAATTAAAGCTCAGCAGTACCAGTGGCAAGTGGTGAGAGAAATATTTGCTATTTCATAATGGCTACAGTGGAAAGAGTATTTGGACTCTGGTGTGATTCTTCTGCTCTTTGGGAAGATGTTGAAGGGTTATAAATGAGTTGAAACAGCTTCTCCACAGGCTTGGGGTAATGGAACTGTTCCTGGCTGCTGAGTTTAAGGCCACTGAGTGAGAGTGATGGACTCTCCTTCCCAGAGCCAGTTTCATTCCAAAATGCTGCCTAAAAGCAGGTACCTGTTGGTGCCTCTGCTCACTAAACCCGTCATTTACTGGGACAAGTGAGCAACTTGTATTTTGGGCTAAATCAAGTTCTTTGTTTGTGGGTTTGCTCATCCCCCAGGAGGAGCTTCTGCCTTGGAGGCACTGCTGTTCCTGAAGGAGGGCACACAAATCCCATTTCCTGGGGCTCTGCAGGGACAGCAGTGAGGGATCACTGCTGGGAATGCTGGAAAAGCAGCATGGTGTCAGCTCTCGACTCCTGCTCTCAGATCTAGGAAAGGATGTGGTTTTCCCTAATAGCCCCCCCCTGTTTTTCAAACATGATTTATGTTTTCTCAGATTTTATAAGATGATTAGGTTTTGAATCAGTTTTTATGGGGTGTTTATTGCACAGCCCTAAAGTGTCCAAAAGTGTTATTGGATCCCTGAACTGATCTCTGGGAGAAAAGATTCACACATATTGAATACAGCTGTAAAGCTCTGTAACATCACAGACTTATTATCTGAGGATTCTTCTGGCCCAGATCATCTCCTAGAATCAGAAAGCCAAATTATTAAAGGAATTGGCAATAACTGCAGTTTATGAAGAGCTGGTAAATACAAACCGTGAAGGAGTTTGCAGATAAGCTGAGTCATAATTGTATCATGGTCTTTGATAGTCAAGTTCTGCTACAAATCCAGCCCCATTTGTTAGAAATAAAGGGAATATTTAGAAAATATATGGCTAATATGACTGAGGGAAAGTTATTACTGTGCCTTTGAGCCACTGCATTTTCTTATAACCAAAACAATTTCGGAAGAACAAAAGTCTCATCTGCTGGGATATGAGCAGTGTGCAGGCAAATGAAGGCTGGACATCACCCAGAGTCTTTTGAAGCACACAGCTTTGATTCCAGCACTTAAATCCCTGTTTCATTATTTATTTTGGGGCTGAATACCTCTGGGGAACAAAATGTTTATTGTCTGATAGACCCTTACATGTTTTTGGTTTTTTTTTTCCCCTGTTATAAATCTATAATAGATGGCCTTAGGATAAAATAGATGCACCAGTACATCTTAAGCCACTAACCACACCAAAGACAGTGCAGATCAACATCTAAATCACACTGTACCTAAATTTGTCTGGATCTATTGTATGATTTTGGTAGAGTTGCTCATTAATGTATTTTATGTTAAATTAACATACAGAATAGTCTGTGTATTAAATACTTGAGGACTGAAGTCACTGAAGTTTCTTAGGTGATGAATACCTTTTTTTATCATCCAAACTCTGCACTTCTGAAATAAAGACAAGGTAAAGAAATATAAAAAGAGGGGAAATCCCACCCAACAGAAAACCCCAAGCCAAAACCCAATCCCAAATTTTTTTTGCCCCTTTTCTCCATCAGAGTAACAGTTTCATTGACCAAAGCTCCCCAGAGCAAGTCCCCAGCACATTGGGATGTGTCAGTCAGGACTCCTGTGGGACAGAGGCCCTGCTGGGACATTGCACAGGATGCTTTTACCTGCAGCTCTGCTGTTCCCTTGTTCCCACCAGCCCAGCCATTGGTGGAGGGAGGGCATCAGTCACCTCAGTCTGCAAACAGAACACATGGTGTTTTAAATAACCATCCAGAACTTCCATCACCAAGCAGAAAAGCTGTGTTGTCTGTTTGGTGCCCACAACCCTCTTCTAGCTTCAAGAGTAACTCAAGGTGCCTGGGATGTCACTTTTATTTTAATGTCAGTAGGTCTGAGAAAAGGTTTGCTGTGTTCCAAAATCTGAGTGCTGTGAGTGTTCTCAGCTCCCCTTTCCAGTGAGGGCTTGACTGAGAGTCAAAAGAACCCTTCAGAAGAGCATCTTTTGGTAGAGCACGGGAAGCCATCCCTTGCTGATTTTCAGCTCTCCACCCGATGAGAGCTGACAGAGGATGTGGCACAGCCCCTGAGAGGCTTTGCTGCCTTTCTGTCTGACAAAAAGAGCTGCCACAGTGGCTGTCAGGTTTGTTTTGTTGTGCTGTAATTACAGATTCTGAGATCCTGGGGAACTATAGGGAGAATGAGTGCATTTCACACGGGGAGCTAAACTTGGACTGATGCTGCCCTTATGAAAGGTGGGAGCAGTTGAAGGTGTGGCAGAGGTGTGTGCCACTACTGCAGGGGGCTTTAGGGGAAGACAAAGCCCTCAAAATGACCATTTAATTTAAAAACAATGATTTCTCTTCCTTCCATGCATCGTTTGTGATGCATTTTCCAAGTATCGCTGTGGTTTCTCTCCTGTCGTCCTGTCTCTCGCTTTCAACCCTCGTGACTTCATTTCTCCACCAGCTTGAATTGCAGCTGGGCAGTTCATGTGGGCTTTTTGCTAATGCCACACTCATTCCATCTTCAAACATGAGTAAACTTTGTCCTGGGAAGCCAGGGCCAAGTACAGCAGGGTTTTGAGGTCTCTTGCACTGCACAGGATGGAAGCATGGCCAGCAGGATGCTTTTCCTCCTGGAGATGTCCTAACACAGCTGACTTTTATTTATACCTGCTTCACCCAAAGCTCTGCCACCTTTTATATTAACAAAAGTGCTATGCTTGATGCAAAATCTCCAGCCTTGCTCATTTTAATAAATTCAATTTGTTTTGTTTATCTTAAGAAATGGTACTGTACAGCAGCAGCATTTGAGGACATTTAGAAAATAGAAAGAAATTCAGTGGTGATGCAGTGAACGTGTTTCTGGAATTTGTTGCAAATTGAAAAACACAGCAAAACTGACCAAGCTACAGTTTTAATTTTGGCTTTGTTCAGTGTCATGCCAAATACATTATGCTCACTAAAATTTAACAAAATCATACAGAACTTATGGTGATCATTCTCAATATTTATATAAGTGTGTGTTGATGAACAATATATTTTTCAGCTATACCCTCGTGAGTTTGTGCATCAGGATAAGAATCTCTCACTCCAGCCTTTGCAAATCCCATCTTAGGTATCTTTTGTGAGCAGAATAGTTTGAGTTGGAAGGGACCTTTAAGACCATCCAGTTCCAGCCCCCTTCCATGGGCAGGGACACCTTCTTTGTCCACTGGCTGAAAAGGTGCAAATCAAATAAAGGAAATAATGGAAAATCTTAACTATCCAACTGCAAGGGTGCACATACTGAGTAGTGGAAAATCCTGCAAGTGGAAAAGCTCTTTTTAAGTGTTGGAATAATTGTACGTTGCTCGAAACACGCCTAGAACAGTTTAAACAGTTATTAAAGAGTGTTGCCAGATTTTATCACTGCAGTCATGCATATAGATCAGTGATCCCTGAGCAGCACTGTGAAATGTGTGAATGAGGTGCACTTGCTAAAAATAACCCTACTGAGTGCTGCTCCTAATTGCCACAGAATCCTGGGGAAATGATCCCATTTCAGCAGCACAAAATTGACTTAAAATGTTTGACTGCAGCATTACCAGTGAATTCTCAAGAGATGATAAAATATTTGCTAGACCTTGGTCATCAGCATTTAAAAAATGGAGCAAACAAGCACCATCAGATTCTACTTGGAGCTGTTGTAATTCTGTTCTTGTGTCACTTTTGGTTCTGGTTGTGTGAAAACACCTGGCAGGGCTGCAGCTCTGGGCTGGGAGAGGCTGGAACTGCTCTGCCTTACCTTGTAAGCCAGATATAAAGAAAAGTATCTGTCCAGCAGCCCCAAATATAAAGAAAAGTAGTTGTCAATTTGTTTTTAAAGTAAATAAAAAGTTCTCAGGATGTTTGACAGCAGCTGAGCATCCCAGAGCTGACTGACAGACAGAGAAATGATCCTTCTGTTTCCCTCCCCCTTTATAAGTTTCTTTTAATACTTAAGCAAGTTTCCCCCATGCCCTTGTACCCCAGAGAGAATCTGTTTTCCTTTTCATAGGAAATGGGTTTGTTGATGAGGAGCCAACCATTGCCACCTGTGTGACTCTTCCAGATTTCTGGATATTGGAGAAATGGGAACTCATCTATTTTGTTATAATTTTGTTACATATTTTTGTTATGATTCCATCTTCACTCTGGGAAGGTGAAACCTTTCCCGCATCAAAACCAGTCTTAAAAATCACTGAGATTCTTTTCTTTCTAGCAAATTCTTTGATTATCCATTTCTTTATGGTTATTCATATTTTAGGCAGCTGCAGCAAATGACAGATTTGCAGGCACACTGAATTTCTGCAGCAAGGGTTTAAGCTATTTAGGGAAATGAATGAAGCACAAAGGTTTTTATTTAACTATAAATTTTGTATGACTTTAATTTTTTTTCATGAGTGACTGGCTTTCTTACATCAAACTCCTTCACAGGGAATTTTACAGCAATAGGCAGTACCTTTGACAACTATAATTTTCTAAAACTCTGGGAAAGCCAGATGAAAGAATAAATAAATATTGATCTGGCTGGGGTTTAAGTAATCCCTGATTAAAGTAAAAATGCATTTTAAAAGTAGCATTGATTACTCCTGGACTCCAGTTTTGTTATCCTTCCCAGGCTGAAAATGTTGAATCTTTACAGAGTCAGAGAAATATATTGAGAATACCAATGAGACATTTATTTTAATTTATCACCCCAGTGTTTGAGCACTTTTATGTGATCCTCTGAATTTATACACAAATTCAATCTCACAAAATTGGGACAACTTTACTGCTGAGGCAAAGGGAGGCAGAAGGTTTAAGGACACACCTGTGCTGCTGGGCACAAACAGTTTTTACAACTTAGGCCTCCAAGGCTACATGTTAGAACTGGATTTAGCCAGGACAGAGCCAAGTATTCCCATCCCTGCCTGCATCCAGCCCTGCTGGGAGTCCCCTTCTCACTCATTTAATTCTCTTTGTACCATTTCCATCCCCTCTGGCAGAGATGTTCTGACTTGCTGTACTCCAAAGCCTTTGGGTATTTGGGTATTTCCCCCTGCTGTGTCTCCTTGTTTGCTGTTTGATTCCTGGGTCACCTGCTGATTTTTGGGACTGGTATCCAGTAGAGGGATTGCACTGCCAGCTCCTGGACAAGGTGGACTTGCTGTTTGCTCAGCTCCAGCATTGTGTGTGCAATTCAGAGTGAGAGAGCTCTGGTTTTTAGCTGTTTTCATGTATTCCCACAATGGGGAATCTCTGGGATAAATGTGCTAAAGAGATGTTGGTAGCCCAGGTGGTGGAACAAGATGTTTGGCTTGGAACTCCTGCAAGCACTTCTGTCAGCTTAGGATGGCAGAGAGGTATTTTTATCACTTGTAGTGCTTACATGGCACTTCAATCAAGTGGGTTAGGCTTGGTTTGGTTGTTTTTTGGCCAGATTTCAATTCAATTCATGATGTGTCACCTCCCTAAGTCAGCTTTGGCTCCCAAAGAAGTCGTGTTGTCCTTTTAATTTCTGACCGAGCAGTTGTGCAGCAGAACCCAGAGACCCTGGGAATTCCTTTTTGGCTCTTAATAGCACAAGGTCCATTCTGTTTGTGCATCCCTCTGATGCTCTGGAGTGCTTTGAGGGGTTAGGAGAGAAATTGCTGTTGACTCCCTGTGTCCTGAAGCTCTGGGAGGGCTGGCACTGCTGTGTTCCTGCAGCACTCTGCTGGTTTGGGAGGGAGACGTTCCCTGAGCAGCACCAGGGGCTCTGCTGAGCTGATTGCTTGGCAAGTTGTGTCTTGACAAATGTGCTTCACACAGGATTCTGTCTCTGCTGATGTGAAATCACCCCCAGAAGGGCTTGAAATAGAATCTTTGCTGAAAATTTTGTCCTGGCATTAGATTTGTGACACCTGCAAGTTTGTCCTGATGTAATTCTTGGAAGAGATGTTTGTTTTCATCTCCAACAGGAAGGGAGGAAAACTTTCATGTGCCCTGATTCATGCTTGTATTTATTTAGTAAACATTTTCCCCTCAAGATTTTGATTCTGAGAAAAATTGAGGTTATCAGTTTTGTTGAATGCTTGTAGACCTGAATGCTAGTACAAAACAATTATAAGTAGTAACCAGCATGATAGCTTTTGTGTGCATTGTTAGTTGGATTTTTCTGGAATTAGGCAATATTAAATGCTTCAGTTCTATTGGAAGGCGTGTAATATTTTCTTTTTTTGAAGGTGTGTTATACTTCATTTTTTTAAGAGTCACTTTTAAATTTTCTGTTATGAAATGACACAAAAGAGATTACCTTAATTTTATTAATTGTGCAACAAACACATTTGGATTTAAATAAAACCAGCTGCTTTTCAATGATTGAACTGCCTTTTTCTTTGATTTCATATTCATTATACCCATAATAATTTAAATTTCCAAAGCATAAACAGGTTTTTTTTCTTTGTTTTTATCAGGTCTTGCATGCTGTGACACAAAGATCTCCTCGCCTGGTGCGCTATGGTCATGGTGAGCCTGATCTCCTCCTGTTGTCCACGTTGTCATTCCAGATATTATTATATCAAAGGGGTATCATGTTATTTTAGCAACCAATCATTGGAAATCATCATAAACACATGGAAATGAGTTTAGTATTTGTTTTTTTTGCTGAATTAGCGACAAATCTCCAGCTTTCTACAACATCCGGTGCAAAATGAGTTTTAAGAACCTGTGAAGGATCTGATAATGACCTCAAAGTTCCAGTGGTCATGGTCAAAATTGCAGATAAGGCAGGATGGGGCCAATTTTGTAGTTGCAAGTAATCAGTGACATCAGAATTCCTGCAGATCTCTCCATGAGGAGATCTGCAAACAGCAGCACCACAGGCCCAGCCTGGGTCCAGTCAATCCCATTTTGTCCTGGTTCCAAACCCTCAGGCTCTTTAGCTATGCTAAGGGATTCTCTGTGGCTGCCAACTTTTTGGCACTTCTTAAAAAAACTCAGTTAAATATATTCCATAAACTCATTTTGTATAGGCAAAAGAAGGCCCTGTGCTGCTCCTCAGCAGCACATGTTCCTTCTCTTTCCCTTCTCCTCCAAATATTAGCAAATTGCCCCTTTTATAATGATATGAAAATAAACCAGCTTTTGGGGATTAGGCCTCACATTTATCAAACAGTTTCCTACTGTGTTCTGCTTTCTTTCTTTTTTTCTTTTTTTTTTTTTTTTTTTTTTTGAGGGGTTAGGTAGCAAACACCTTCTGTGTTTCTAGGTTTACTGATACATATTTTTAAATGGATTATTTTCCCCTCATGCTTTTAACTGGAAGTAAGTGATCCTCATGTGGCTCCAGTGTTCTTTTCTTCTTTTTTTCTCCATTTAATTTTTTTTACCTCACATATGTCTCAGGATGTTTGAGCTGCTTGACGACCTTCACCTCTGAGAGCATAAGTTAATAAACAGCTTTCCCTTGCTGATGGGATTGGGGATGGCAGAGGAGTGGCCAAGGGACACAGATTTTTAATCTCCTTCCCCAGCTCACCTCAGCTGAGTCCTCCATTGGGATCTGCCTCGTGAGGCTGTTGGGGTAATCAATGGCCACCTTCAGCTGAGCTTCCTGGTGTTTCTGAGAGCCATCAATGAGTGCTGTGGCTGCCTGGAGGAGGTGTTCCATCCTGGGACGTTCATTGGGGTGTCAACAACCATCCCCAGCTCCCAGGGGAATCCTTTCCCCTGCTGAGGGGCCCTGGGCAGCTTTGGGTGCAAGGACAAGCCCTTGCTCAGTTGCACATCATTAACGTGGGGAATTTAGGGTTTTTGAATAGCTGAGTAATGTGATGAAGTACAAGTTGTTTATTGTTTACATTATGCACATATTTCTAGATTCTACAAACCATTAAGTGCACACTTTTTGATTGGTGCTTTTGTCTTTTTTACTCATTTTCTGCCTGCATTTCTCAGAGTAATGATTGGTTACAGCCCAGGTGTTTCACAGTCCTCTGTTATCTAGTTCTTTCTTGGCATTCAGTTTCTCAGCCTCTTTCTTAATTTAGTACAATTTATGTTCTAATAGCCTTGATGAATTCTTGAGGCTTTGATAACAAACTTAGAAGCAGGCTGGCTGGTGCACACTGTGGCCTAACCCTTGCAAATACATTGCAACTCATCACATTTAATTACTCAGTGCTCTGCAAAGGGAGATGATGCAAGAACAAAAGCTCAACATCTGTCAGGGCTTTTAATGCCAACATTTTTTTTTTCTGGTGTTGTTTTCTCTACTTTTCTGACATTCCAGCAGCTTTTCCATGTAATGCATGACTCTTTTCCCCACATTGTGCTGTCCATGGTGATATTTGGAGCAGCTCTGCAGGTGCTTGCTGGAGGTTTGGGAAGGCTGTGAGGATCCAGAACTGACTCTGAATTTAATTAATCTGGGAGCCCCAGAGAGACAGTTAATGGCTCCATCAATAACATCCTCATATTCTCAGGTTTAAAATATTGGACCAGTATTTTGAGGTAGGTTAGGAGTGTCCTTCATTTTGGGGTCCCCTGCAAGCTCTGCAGATGCTCTCTGAAGCACAACTTACTCATTTTCCTTCCCTCAGTTACTGCAGAAGGCCCCAAGCTTGGCATTGCTTGGCTAAAATATTTTTTACAACAAATACAATAAACCATTGGCATCTCAAGGGCTTACAGTTAAATTTTACTAATGCAAATTGCTTTTGAGTCAGGCAAGTCTAACAGTGTTGTTGTTTATCTTTTAAAAATACATTTTATCAAGGCTAGCATGAACCCCCAGATGAATTGAACTGTAACTTTTTCTGATTTTGATGGAAAAAATAATTTTATGATGTTTAAATCTTTCTGTAATGATGTTGAGAGGGAGAAAATTATGATTAAAACAGAGTATTAAAAATTCTGCCCACAAAATAATTTGTGAAAAGGAATTGCAAATCCAGTGGCAAGGAATCTTTATAGCCAGATAAAACTGCTTGGGGCTTCCTTTTGTTTCTAATTTATATTCACAATAATGAATGAGAATAAAGTAGCAATCAGAGACATCAATTAAAACAATCAATACAGTTGGTTTTAAATCAGTTACCAGTCCATACTTTTGAAAATACTGCAGCCCAGGCTTTGTGATTGGATTCTATTGGCAGAGTGTGAAGAACTGGTGCAAATAGAAATGGTTTTTCAGGGAATCAAGGATAAGCCACACATCTACACCATAAACACCCAGGTAATCTTTTATTATCTGACATATACTCACTCTAGGTGAGGGTGAACTTTTGAATAGTTTTATCAGGTTGCAATTGGCACTTTCCTTGTGCAGTCCCTGGTTTCTTTGGGGATCCCATGGCACCCTGAAGTGGAGCTGGCACTATTCCCCTCCTGGTGTGGGGCTGATCTGATCGATGTGGGGACTGTGATGACTTTGACTCGTTTGTCATCTTTTGTCTGCTGTAAATTGTTGTTAGGTTTTTCTTGTAGAATGCAGTTTATGTTGCTGAATACAGAGGGAATAAAGCATTGCTGAGGCAGAGTGGTTCCTCTCCTGCATATTCCCCTTGCTGTGCCCTTTCCTTGGCTTCTTGTGGCAGGATGGGCTCAGAACTGACCTTTAAAGAAATACTGAGTATAAATAGGAGTTGTTGAACTTCTGCAGAGATGGGCTTTGGATTGCAGGTGTTCATAATTAGATTAATTTACAGAGTAGATCAAGCCAATGAAGGAGGCATGGAAAACTGATGGAGGGCTTATCAAATTAGCTAAGTAGAGCAATTAATCAGACAGGCCTTAACTGTTTGGTTTCTATTTTTTGGTTATCAGCTGGAGCAGTTTGCTTTCAGCTTGCCTTAAAGAAGACACTGAGTGCAAGGCTGTGCTTGGGGAGACCCTTCCCTCCTTGTGTCCTTGTCCCCCCTGTGTCAGTAGGGTGGCACCACTCAGGGATCCACTGGCATTCCCAAAGCACAGAGTAGCCTCCTGTCAACCAAATAATTATCAAAAAAGGGTTTAGCATTCTCTGTGAAAATACCAGCAAAAAAGCACCAACAGTGGGCATGAGATTTTATCTAACCAGTAACTTGTGAGTGAAAGGGATCAATAGGCAGCTCCTCAGCAACTTCTGGCTGCAGTGTGGTAACAATTATCTTAAAGGTATTTAAAAGCACCTTAGAATGATGATTCTAACAAGTTTTTTTTATTCTAATTGAGTTCATCCAGTTTGGGGAGCATTATGCATATTGACACTTGTTTTTTTTGTTTTTCTGACTCCATTTGTAAATGATTTGGTATTTTTAGATGGACTTTTCCTGCCTTTCACTGCAGGAATAAAAAGAGGGTTCCATAAGATTTTCCCAAGAGTACTTTTCCTCGTTTCATTTCACAATGAACCTCTCTGGTAGCTGTCAGATTTGGCCCTGAGGCCCCAGAACATTGACATGGAATAGGGGGCAGAGATCTCTCTCCAGACATGACCCTCCCACTTCCCTTTTCCTTCATTTCAAGAGGTCAAATAATTTCTTTTCCCACGTCCACAATGAGTCCTAAAGCACATCAGAAAATGGGGAAGAATGGAAATTAGCTCTTCTTCCTCCAAAGCTGAAGAAAGATGATCTGATGAGAACAAGACCTTCCTTCAGATCTCCCTAAATGCTGAACTGCCTCTTGTGTAGAGGTTAAATATAGGTTTAAGATCATTCCTTGTGCCTTCCTTTAAAAAATACCCAATGAACATTCTGGCACATCAGCTTTGGGCATTTATATTTAGGAATCTTATCACAACCTAAAATGCTGCTGTAAAAGTGGCTTCTCCTCTCTGTAAGTCCTCTGCCATTTTATCTTAAATATCCAGAAATGAAAATCTTAACCAGGGTTATCAACTTGGGTCAAGTTTTGAAATCCCTTTTAAACATTTTGAGTGATATTTTCATTGCCCTTAACACTGAATACTTCAAACCCCAAAATGTCTTGTGCTTAAGAGTTCTTTTGAAAACTGCAGAATCCTTGAACAGCTGAAGATTAAGAGGAGGTTTTTTGGTGACTATTTCAGAATTTTTTTATAAATTGATCATCTTGTTTGCCTTAGGAAGATAAAGGATAGATCTAAAGGCTGATGCCTGAGATGTGTAAGCTGCATTTTCTTTTATATCTCTGGAAAAGTAGTCTCTGATTTTTCTGATGAATTTCTGTCTCTTGCCTTGCTTTTTGAATCACTGAAAATAAGACACAGCTTCTGTTTTAACCAATATGGGAAACTGCTAAAAAGCCTGTAAATAGGAGTAATTAACACCCACCTCCAACAGTTCCTTTTTCTGCTAATTTAAATACAGGATTTCTAGGTCTAAAAGCATGTGAAGATAGTTCAGACAACATATATGTGCTTTCAACGTGATTGAATCCAATCAGTTCTTCCTTGGGAAGGCTGCAGGGCTGTGCTAAACGTGATCTAAATTACTCTGGTAGTGATACAAACCCAGGAAGGATCTCATGTGTTTATTTGGAGCCTGTGAAGCAGCCAAGATACCTGGATGTGACTGATAAATGGATCAATAGAGAGGGAGGAAGGATGGATGGGTTGTAAAGCTAAGCATTGCTCCTGAAGAGCTTGTTCTTGTTCAAAACCCTGAAGTGCAAACTCAAGGAGGGTATTTTGCTTTGTGGAGGCTTGAATTAGTTGGTTCTTTTATCAGTGTGTCAAACATTATCTGACTGTTTCTCTCCTAAAATGCAGTCTTTGTGGGAAAACGTTTCTTGTGGTGCTGGTATCAAGGTTTAAACCCACTAATAAGACATGATCTTAGTTAATAAACCATGAATACTGGTGTGCTGTAAGCTCTGTTTGTGCATTCACAGTCTGGGGGGGCTCAGTTCACTGCCCCGCTCTGTGACAAAGCAGCTGCATTTCCCACTGTGAGGGTGGAGCAGCTCCCACAGCTCTGGGGCTGCACACATCAGGAGCCCTGACAGCACAGCTCAACACCTGATGGGAAATGTCCCTGAGAAGTGAGGACACGAGCTCAGAGGTGTCTGTTACATGTTTGTGATGGTTTCACTCCTGGTGGCGTCAGCACTTACAGCTCTGATCCACGGGAGCACTGAGCTGTGCTGGGTGAGATCAGAGCAGAAGCAGCTCCCAGCAGGATTTTGGGAGGAGCAGAGCTCTCTGATGGAGCTGGGCTGTGCTGGTGCAGGTCTGGCCACAGGGGCTGGTGCCTCTTGCAGGTCAGAGAGGCTCTGTCAGCTCAGAAAGCTCCAATTATCTCCTCCTCAGAATTCCTCCCTGTGGGGGAATCAGAGGGGTCTCCTGCCTGTGATCCAACACAAGGCTGCTTTGGACAACAGGCAGCTCTCAGCATGGCTGAGTGCTCTGGAACTGTTGGATTTCTCCAATTCTTCCCCCTGGACATCTGAGGCAGCTCCCTGACTGCTATTCCACAGGGTCCTGTAGCTTTCTCGTTGATGCAGAAGGAGCCTGGTCATGAATTTGAAAGCACTTCTGCCCTTTGAATTTTTTTTTCCCAATGATGTAATAAAATGTTTAAAATATCAGCTTGAAGGAAAGACTTGAGAGCCATAGGAATAGGGAGAGAAATCATATTGTGCAGTAATAATTACATTTATGATGTTCTTTTCATTTCATTGACTCTCTGTCTATGTTCCACTGGTGGCAATGTTCTTCTACCACTCCAAGCAGTAAAGCTGGAATAGGGGTGGTACATTAATGGCATTCAGGAGTTATAATCCTTCTGTCTCATTTCCCACAGCACATGAGCCATTATTTGCAATTTTGTTTAATGCTTATAGTGTAAGTTTGGTATAACTGTTTATTATCCCAGTTTTCACAATATTTGTGTATCATACAAAGGATGTATGATTTTGCTCAGGATGCTTACTCAAGGTCATTGTTGGCTTTGGTTTGGTAGCTGGGTTTTTTTCTTCTCCATTATTTTTCTTTGAGAACCTTGATGTGCTGTAGTCAGTAAAAAGAAGGTAGAATAAAATCCCATTTTTTAATGGTCTGAGTGAGTTTCATGGCATGAATATATCTATTTTAAATTTTTTTCAAACTTACTGTTTTCTATCAAGTAAGAATGCTTTTACATTTGCCTAAGCACTGCATCAATATTTCCAGCAAAATAATTCTTTTCCTCAAATTTCCTATTTCATAAAATACAGCCTCTTTGAACTCCACAGACCTCACCATCTGTTACTCAATTTTCACTCCATAAAATTTTGCTGACATCTGTTTAATCAAATATATTTTTATAGTCATGGAGAAATTTAGTTCAAACTTGGTATTATCCTGTTTCTATATGCCAAACAGAAAATATGAAAATAATGAACAGGAACTTATGGGAGAGGAGAGGGAAACATTAAAGTGGAGTCTGTAACTACTTAAAGCACCTTTCAGACCTGGAAGTGGCATCCCTGATGGTTCTGTCTCCTCAGGCTGTGGAGATCGGGGTTCCCTCATCTCCTGCTCTCTCCAGCCTTCCCTCAGCTCCTGCTCTCTCCAGCCTTCCCTCAGCTCCTGCTTTCTCCAGCCTTCCCTCAGCTCCTGCTTTCTCCATCGTTCCCTCAGCTCCTGCTCTCTCCAATGTTCCCTCAGCTCCTGCTTTCTCCATCGTTCCCTCAGCTCCTGCTTTCTCCAATGTTCCCTCAGCTCCTGCTTTCTCCAATGTTCCCTCAGCTCCTGCTTTCTCCAATGTTCCCTCAGCTCCTGCTCTCTCCAATGTTCCCTCAGCTCCTGCTTTCTCCAATGTTCCCTCAGCTCCTGCTTTCTCCAATGTTCCCTCAGCTCCTGCTTTCTCCAATGTTCCCTCAGCTCCTGCTTTCTCCAATGTTCCCTCAGCTCCTGCTTTCTCCATCGTTCCCTCAGCTCCTGCTTTCTCCAGCTTGGCCAAACCTGGCTGTTCCCCATGGCAGCAGAGTTTTGGAGCAGCTGTTGGGCTAGGCTTTGGAAAGCCAGGACTAAGCTGACCCAGTTTTACCAGCCTGCCTTCATTCCTTGCCCATCCTTGTGCTTTTTTCCTTTTCCCTCCATGCCAGGGAGGTCACTCACTCCCCCAGGAGCTGTGGGGGCTCCTCTCCTGAGCAGGCAGGACACTCTGTAGGGAATTGAGGCAGTCACACGGGGAGGGGAGGCAGATGCTCCTCTTGGATCCATCCCCATGGGTTCTCTAGGGGTTTTGCTCTCTGGATTCATTGCTTTCCCATCAAATATTGTCATGCTGGGGTTTGTGGGTGCTGCCACCACCTCTGGAGGGGATGTTGTGGTTGTTGTTAGTGAGCCCTTCCTTTCAGGCTGGTTTTCCAAAGAAAATGAGGCATCTGCAGTTCCTGGCTGTCAATCTGTTGATTTGGTTTTCTGTCAGGTTTGATTAGGAGATTTCCATCAGGATTGTGCTTTGACAGACCCTTCCCATCTCCCATATGGCATTCAAAATAAACATCTGTTTAAAACAATAATTTGTAATGTTTGATAACCAAATAGCAGTCTTTGTTCCTGTTGGTTTTGTCAATTCTCTTGGTTTGTTAAGGTACAATATGTTGTACCATGTATTCTGGATTTTGGAGAAGTTGCTGTTGTGGCTTTTCTCTTGTTTATTTTCCCTGTTGCTATTGGAGTTGGTGTTTAGACAACTTCCAGAATGATGGAGCTGTTTACTGCAGATTCATATTGTTTTGCTTGGAAACCAAATTGATATTTACAACTGAGTAATAAATTTAGAATATTGGTTTTTAATTGAATCTGCAGCAGAATATGCTGATTAACTTGAATTTAATGACGAAGAGCAATGCTCTTTGAATTTTTCATGGAAATCCCATTATCTGCACATGTAGTATTTATTAAATTGAAATTATCTCATATTTTAAAATACTATTTTGTTCCCTTTCACAAAGAAGAAAGTCAAATTGTTATTGTTGATTTTACTGATTAGGTGGACAAAATCAATTGAGATGAAACATGAGTATAATTTTGTAATACTTAGAGCCCTTCCTTAATTCATTATCCTCCATGACACTATTTATCTACCTTGAAGTTTTCTTTATTCAGGGTCATTTATTAAGGTATGCTTGAAAGAAAAACATCTGGAAGCATTCTTTGATTTGTTTAAAACCTTCAGTTTATTTGGAAGGAAAACTTCTCAGCTGGTCTTTCCAAAGCCTTGAGAGCAAAGCGAAAGCAAAGCTGAGATGCCAATGTTTATTTCTTCGTGGTTTTCTGACAGCAGATTACAAGGGGGGAGTTTGTTTTCTGGCCATTTTGCAGATTGTTTATGGTAATGAACATGCTGTATAAGTTTAAACTCAAAGCAGAAGAGGTTTTGGCTGGATGTTAAAATTTAAACATGCTCTTTGTTTTGTGGCCGATAAAATTAGATTGTGCTTGTATTTGCTTATAATGAGATCAGCAGGCTAAAGAAAAGCAGCCTCTCTCTCAGCATGATCTATGCATGCTGCTCCTTCAGAAAGTATCAGCAGAGGGAACTGGATTGATTTTGGTGCTGGTGTTGCTGTGAGGGTTTGGGAGGAAATGCAGACCCTGCAGTGCAGCAGTGCTTTTAGCCTCCCATGAGTGTCTGAGTGTGGGATCACCTGGCAGCCCCACCCAGGCTCTGCTGCACGTCAGGGACGCAATTTTTAATTTTTTTTTCCCCTCAACTCTATATCTTTTGCTGATATTTAGAACCAAACAAATTAAACTGAACCATGACAGGAAAATCTGCTGGCATCAGGTACAAACTCAGGCTTCCCACTGACAAAGAAGCAGAGGAATAGCATTTCCTGAGGTCTCACTCCTGTCCCCAGCACAGGCACTTGGGAGGGACCTGAAATGTCTCTCCAGTGGCCGAATCTGTGGGTGCAGGAGTGATTCCTGAGGTGCAGCTGATCACTCTCCCCTGAGCAGATTCCTGCTGCTGCTGGAGTCACAGAGGCAGAGCTGGGATGTGCTGCATTGCAGGTGCAGGAATTCGGCTCTGCTCTCCTCTAAGCCCAGCTCACCCCAATTCTCCCCTTGTTCTGCTCTACTCCACTTGCTCTACCCTCATTCCAGTTCTTCTATTCTGCTTAAGATCACAAAGAAATCTTGGAGTTAGATGTAGCATGCTGATAACCTTATACCTGGGGCAGGAGAAAATGGAGTAGGAGTCACAAGGAAAAGCAGCTGATTTGGGGATTTTGGGGATGTTTTTTTGGTTTTTTTGTGTGTTTGTTTTTTTTTTTTTTTTTTTTTCCCCCCCCAGTTTGACAGTAAAAGAAGCTGTCCTGTAGAAAATTTAGAGTCAGGTAGTGCAGCAATCCATAGGTAGGAGAAGTCCAAGCAGGACACGGAGCCCCTGGCACCATCCCTTGTCTGGGTGACATGCAGTGGGACCAGATGTTCAATCAGTGTTCCATGGTGAAGCTTTTCAAGGTTATTTTAAGACAAGGCTGCTGGTACAGAGGACTTTTTGATGTGGTTTGAGGTGGTGATACATGGAATGTCACCAATTCTTGCATTTCCAAAATGCCAGCTGAGCAGCATAAGCAGATAAGGCAAAGCAGGATATTTCAATAATAAACACTTAGATTTATTTTAGGGTAGTTTGAAGGAGATGGCAAACAAGCAGAAGGAACACCATGATCCAGCAATCCTGAGTGTAAAAACTTTTAGCTTAGAAAGATAAATTCCCATTTCCTTAAGAATACAGGCTATCACAATGAGAGGATAAGATATATGATGAATTAAAGCCTAATTAGAAATTAGAAATAAAGTGGGGGAATTAAATGGCCTATTACTAATGCTGCAAAAGTGCTTTTAGGATGCCCTGGGGATCAAGGCTTTAATGATGATTTGTTAGTGAATTGCTGAATTTAAGAAAAAACTTCAAGTTGCGCTGGGAATCTCTTCCTGCCACTGCAGAATTTTCCTTGGAACAGTGCATTTTCAAGGTTTTTACTTTCAGATATTCAAAACAGACATTTTAATAACTGTTTTTGTAATTTAACTCATTGTTCCTGCTTTTGATCTCGGCCAATCTTTAAACGTGCCCTCTGCATTTTGTATTCATGTAACCCGTTTGTTTATTAAAGCCTATTTTCCCTGATTTTTTTCTTAATTAAGAGCCTGTTATTAGACTTGGTGAGCTTGGGGTTAAAAATATGTTACCATCTGCTTCCCATGGTATCCACGCAGTAAAGGGATGTAGTCAGTGCCACAGAGTGATGCAAGAAGTAAATTACTGTGAGAAATTGTTTCCTGGGTGCTGCTGCCACTACAATTTCATTTTATTTTGCTTTGCCATGACATCAGCAATCTCATTCTGGGCTTTGGTGGTAATTTGGCTTGAACTTCATTAGGCAGAGGGAATGCCCCTGCACTGATGGAGAGATTCCACCTTGCTGAAATGGTGAAGTGCTGATTCTGCACTGCACAGATGTTTTTGTGACACAGCTGAGCCCAAAGGTGGCAGCCTGTGACTTCCTTAGGAGGCTCCTGGAATTGTTTTTTTTTTGGAGGAAAACGATGGTAATACAGTGCCAAAATTGTTGGCTAACAGAAATCTGTTTTCTTCCCTGCCCCCAATTTAAAAACAAAGCCAGGGTCTGGATTTCCATGCTCCATGGTTTGCCAGGTTCTGGAAGTATCTTCAGATGGTGCCTCCAACATAAAAACTGTTGGAGCAAGTCCAGGGGAAGGCCAAGATGTTGATAAGGATGTGCAGCACCTCCCCTAAGGAGACAGGCTGGGAGAGCTGGGGCTGTTCAGCCTGGAGAAGAGAAGGTTGTGTGGTCACCCCCCAGCACTTTCCAGGGTCTGAAGGAGCTACAGGGAACCGGAGAGGGGCTCTTTGTCAGGAACTGGAGTGACAGGACAGGGAGGAATGGGTACAGATTGAAAGAGGGGAAATTTAGGCTGGCTGTTACGATGAAACTCTTTCCTGTGAGGGCCTGGCACAGGTGCCCAGAGCAGCTGTGGCTGCCCTGCATCCCTGGCAGTGCCCAAGGCCAGGTTGGACAGGGCTTGGAGCAGCCTGGGACAGTGGGAGGTGTCCCTGCCATGGCAGGGGTGGCACTGGGTGGCTTTAAGATCCCTTCCAACCCAAACCATTCCATGATTCCCAACAGCCAGAGGAGCTCTGAGTGTGGTTGTTTCCTCCTGATTCTCTGTTTGCTCTTATAGGTCCATGCTCAGGTGTTAGTGCGGTGAGCTCCATAGGGCGATAATGCAATCTCCCCACAGAATAAATCAGGTATGGCTCTCTTGTGATGCACTGACTTGGGAGTATTAAAGATTTGGAGAAGAAAATGGCATATCTGTAGGAGGAAAATAGCATTTAGTAGTGGTTTTCCTCATGTTAGCAAATTTCACCTCAAAATGGCACGTTGACCCTGTTGCATTGGCTTTGTTGGGCTGTGTGAGGAACCAAATGAAAATCTAGGGAGCAAAAACGTGGAGAGAGAATAAGGAAGATAAAAGAAGAGAAAAAAAATTTAAAAATAACTGTCTTTGGACTTAATTTGGTCTCTTTTTAAAATATAAAAGTTTGCAGCATGATCTCACATTTTTTTGTTTCATTTTCCACTCCAACTTTGGCCTCAACTTTTTGTTAGATTTGACACAAATCACAGGATAGTTTAAAATACAATAATTACTTTCAGATGAGTTAAATTTTTTGGAAAGATATTTCCAATTTTTATGTTTCATGGCTGATTTTAAAACTTGGTGTTAAAAGTGAAGTTTAAAATACCTGCAAAAAATATTAAGTGTCCTTTTTCTTTCTAAAGTTAATCCGAGGTAAAATTAATGGAAGGTATTCACTTTACACTTAGGTGTGGAAGAGAATGGGAACAGTTTTATTTTTTTTCTATAAGTAGTAACTTCATGGGATTATAATGTCATATTTCTTGATAATACATAAGTGCTTTTACTCCTACATGTACTTTCACACAATGTAAATTTAGTGAGTCACAGTCGAAGTACAAAGGCACTGGGAGTTTGAAAGATTATTTTGCTTTATGCAGCAGAAACCATTATTTGGTATCAAGCCTCCAAACTTTTAAATCATCAAAGTTACAAAAGTCTTGCAGTAATTATAGTAAATACTGTGAATAAGCTACTCAGTTGATACCTAAATTTAGTTTATGCAGAGAATTAATAGACATTTTTGTTTTACATTTGGAGAATAATTTTAATTAGAAGCAATTAAGTAAAATTACATCACTCCAAAGCAAATTGCTGCTTTCCAAATTTCTTCAAATCTCCTTATATTCCATTAGTATGTGAAAGCTTACAGTAATTAAAGTTTGACTTGTTTATATTCTATAAGAAGAGCTCGAGAGGAGTTCAGGGAACCTTTCCACGGGGAAGGGTTTTACCAGATTGCAGAGTGCTCTGATTCCTTTTATTTGGAGCATTTTTGCTCCAAAGCATTTGGTACATCTCCACTCTTGGAGCCAGGAGAGAGAATTAAATGGACAACTGGTGAAGCTCTTCTTCCAAATCTCTACTTATGCTTCTGGTGGTGGCATTGTCTTGATGTTTTATGTGCCTGATATTTCAGCTGGAGCAAATATCTGAACCCAAAAAAGGCTCCTCCAAATGTCTGCACAGGAAAGGTTCCTGCTGAAATTTTTACAGCGTGGTTATAGCACTGCCTAGGTTATGTCCCACATTAAATTCCTCCCTTTTCCATTACCATTTTAGCAGCTTGCTTTTGCCATAAATACTTGTAGGAAGAGCCCAGGGATGAAGCAGTCCCTCTAAAGCCTCTTCCTGTGCCTCGTGACTCAGATCCTTAATGGGATGTCAGGATTTTGTCCGTGCACATGGACAGTGAGCATAAAACAGGAGGTGGGATACTTGGAGTTCACTTTTATGGGCTGAACCATGGGAAAGAAATGAATTGGTTCTCCAAAAGCTGTGGAGAGGAGCAGGCAGCTCCTGCTGCCAGCAGTAATTACAGCTCAGCCAGGTCCTTGCCAGTCACCCGGGGAAGGGAGCTGGCCCAAATGTGTTGGCCACCACTCTGAGGAGTGCAAGAAAATGTTGGTTTGGCACCTCTTGAACTGCATTTCCCTCTCCCTGAGGGGGGATTGGCAAATGAGCTTGTACATAGCAGGCCTTGAGATGAACAACAGCATTTAATGCATGCTTCAACTTCTTTTTTAGGTAAGTTTTCAAGATTTTAGAGACAAAAATTAGGTTTTCACAAGAGGAAGTATAGTGGATATTTTTGCCCCTGACAAGGGGGAGAGAATGATGCACCCGACTCCATCTTATCAGAAGGTTAATTAATTACTTTATTATACTATATTATTCCATACTATATTACATTATATTACATTGCATCTAAACTGAATCTGCCAAGCACACAACTGCACAGAAACCTGTGACTGTCACCCACAGTCCTGACACACACACACACACACACACAGACCTGGCCCTGATGAGCCAAGGAAACAAAACCCCATCACTGTGGGTAAGCAATCTCCATATTGCATTCTACTTTGGCACAAACACAGGAGCAGCAAATGAGATGAGAATTGTTTTTCCTTTCTCTGAGGTTCAGAGAAGGTGAAACCCAGAAATATTCTTGGGAAGAATTGTGCCTTGCTTTTCTCTGTGAAGAGAAATGTGGCGACAAGGAAGTTTGGTGTTTCTAATGGAATTATCACTGCCATTCTCTCTTCTCCATCCTGAGGCAACAGACAGAATCAAATATATGTTCTTTTCAAAATACTCTCTGCAGATGCCTGCATGGACCAGTAGAGGTGTTAAGATCCAAGTGCTGGGAGATCCAGCATGGAAAATGAATATTGCAAGTGTGATTGTAAATATCGTTAAGTTGGCTTTAAAATTATATTTTCAAAATCATTATTATGGTTTTTTATTATATTTTTATACGTGGTTCAATATTTTTTCTTTTTTTCTTTGTGACTCTTGAGTATCCAAAGCCAAGAAGGAAAACGAGAAACAAAAGTAAGAAGAAAGAAAAATTAGGAAGAAACAAGTTGGCAGCTTTTTTATTGTATAGAAAAAGGAACTTTTAGATATATTTTGAGAGAATTTAGATTTTTTTTTCATGCCTTCTTTTGCATCCTTATAGTGGGTCATGGTACTGTTCTTGGAGCTGATCTATGTGATATTTTTAAAATTAGTGGCAGTAAATTGTCAGCTGTCAAGTTATCTTTAGTCTGTGACAGCTTTGGAAGCGTGGTCCTGAGGCCACCTTACTTTTCAGACAGGATGACCTGGGAGGGGAGTGTGTAAAATAATAGTAAATTAACTTAAAAGGGCTTCCTTTTACTTCTATGTCTTCCTGAATTTTCCTTGGCTACTCTATTCCAGACCTAACTCATATATATATATATTCTTATATATTTTTTTATACTTATCTCCCCTTGTTTTGCCATGTAATATGCTGCAACCAACACAAAGGAATTTTGAATTATGAAAGCTGATGATGTCTTCTGGTATGATCATCATCTCTCTATTTAAAGAGAATTTTCTGACTAGCTGAAAACATGGCATTTAGTTCTTGCTATGTTCAGGCTGTGACAGGTCCAACAGCTATTTTATTATAGTTTGATTTCGAGGCTGGAAATTAAGTCAAATCCAGGTATGATGGCTGCTAGTAAATCTATTAAAATATCTTTAAGGCAGTAGGCAGACATATATTAAATTGCTATGGACAATGCAAGTATTTCTCCAGGGTAGAAATAGGGAAAAAAATGGCTGTTTATACATCATGTGCTAAAGAACATGAATTTTCCATGACAAGCTTTGACTTAAGAAGACCCAAGTGGGGATGGTGTTGCTACAGGAATACCAGTGTGGAAGTTTGCTGTGGTTCCTCTTGAGTCTGTCCTGAAATGGGTGAAATGGCACCCACCTTCCTGACAGAAAGGCAAATTCCCCAGGCCAGGAGCAGCAGCCAAATCTGCTGGATAATTTTATGGTTTGTCGTCCAATCCCCATAACAGGACGTACAAGTTCAGTAGTGGAAAAAGCCTTTTTATTGTATAGCAATGTTGAATATTCTCATTTATTTAAGGGAACAGAGGTGTTAGGAATTTGCATGTGCCTCTGGTGATGCAGGGTCACTACATTACAGACAAAAATGCTTCTCACCAGAGTTCTAAACAGCATTTCCCAATATCCTGGTTGTTCTCCCTCTTGGGAATGGCTTGTGCCAAGCTGCAGAAGAGCAGCAGTTCCATATATCTGCCCTCTCTATCAAGCACATGAAAAAGGAGGTTTGTTATTGGGACTGTAAATTTAAAAATCTTTCTAATGTGGTTGTGGATGTCCTTTGCGTCATGTATTTCATGTACCTGAGTGCACTTTGATATTGTAGTGAAATCTGTTATATTTCAGACTGTTAGAGAATTGAATGCTTATTTTAGTCACTTGACAGCAGTATTTTTTCACCTACTAGCAGCTAAAAAGTATTGCTCAGGATTTATTATCTGAATATTATTTGTCTGTTTTTTAGTAATAGAACATTTTCCATGGAAACTTAGACTTTCTTTCATAGCTTAAGGAATAGAACCAAAAAATACTATTTCAAATTGATGAAATAGTTAATTTTATTTTTAATAATATTTTATTCTTATTACCTTTCTTCTTGTCAGGTTAAATGTGTTATGTATGAAATACAAGTAAAATTGAAAAAGCCCAGATATGTTTTATTCCATATTACTTTCTGTTGGATTTGCTGCATGTTACATAAGAGGACATTAGGCAGACTGTCTATATTCACTTTCAAAGTGTGAAGAAAATGATGGTTAAACATCTCTGCAAATGAAAATTTCAGCAGCTTTTATGTACTGGAATTTAATGCCAACCTAATTACCTCTGTTTTGCTAACATATAAACTAAGCACTGGAACATAAGGTATGGCAGACTAGCTAACAAGAGGGATTTTTTTTGTTTTCAATATTTAAATCTTCTTTTCATAGTTTTGATAAAATTTCCTCGAGCTTTATGTGAAATCATCTTAGGTTGGTGGTGCTGGTAACTCAGGTTAACTTTATATTCCAACTCCCACCTTAACAGAGCTCAGTTTTCATTTAATCAGAAATGAAACAACATCTTCATATCAAACATCCTTTTTTGGTCAAATGAAATCACTTCAGGCTTTTCTCACTTTTTAAAAATAAGAAATAATTTAATAATTTTAATAATAAATAATTTTGTAAATGTAATCATGATGCTGCTGGAGCTTGACCCCCAGTGTCTGTCACAGTCCTGCCACCCAGACAGCACCAAGTTGTCACGAGCTGAGGGTTGGTTTGAGAGAGGAAAAATCTGTGTGGTGCCCATTCCTGTATTGAATAATTGAGAATGGAACACCCTCAGTTTTCAGGCTTGTTTTGAATGCCCAGCAGGAAGTGAACTTTTAAATGGAATAAAAAGGGAAGGCACAGGTTTTTGGTCAGCTTTCATGAGGCAGGGTGGAGTGTGGAGGTGTCGGTGGGCAGAGCCTGGAGGTGCCAGCTCTGCTGTGCCCTGGCACTGCCCCTGGGGCAGCCCTGGGTGCCCAAGGGAGCACAGCCAGGGCTGGGGCAGCTCTGCTGCTTGCAGGGCTCTCTCTGATAACTGAGCACATGGGTTCCCCATTAATAATAATTTTTGTCAACAGTGCACAAGTGTGGGGAGATAGAATGAAAGAAAATATAGTGCAGAAGGCAATCTCACTGCTGAGGAGTTGCAGCTGTACTAATCACCAAAGATTAGGAACAGGCCTGCTCTTAACAGGCCACAGCTGTGTCCAATGAGGGTGAGTGCTATAAAAGAGTGGGTGAGGTGCTTGAGAAGAGAGTTGGACTTTGTTGGTTGTGCTGTGAGGAAGGAGTCTGTGCTGTGAGGAGATGCCCGTGAGAAATCACTGAGCAGGTATGGAACTTTTGCAATAAGATGACAGCGCACCAGAGGAGCTTGGCTGGGTCTGGGAATATTTCTGGGGAAGTTCCAGCCACCCACAAAATCATTGTAATCAAAGGCTGTGATAGTGACAGTCAGAAATGGGAGACTTTCAGGGGAATCAAAGGAAATCTGGGATGGGAGGTCTGTCTTCACTATGAGGATGCTCATCTTGAGTCTTATTTAGCATTTTCTTGATGACCTGTCTAGAATTCTTTCCCTGTTTTCATCACTCTGCCACCTGTAGTAGTTTCTGAACAAGGATCCTCTGGACTAAAGGCTCCCTAACCTATTTCATAGCCAAGGTTACCCTTGAAAGTTCTCCCTGTATTACTTTCTCTTAGATTTCAGCCAGGAAACGAAATGTTCAAGGAAAATTCATTTCAGAATGATGGAGGGCAAATCTGTAAATAATCACAGACTTTATAAATCAAGGCATGTATTAGGCTAGTCAGAAAGATTTAGGGAAGTGACAGAAACTGGATAAATTTTCTTTATGATGACACTACAGAACAGTCTATAAGAATGGT
This sequence comes from Molothrus ater, assembly GCF_012460135.2. Classification (NCBI taxonomy): domain Eukaryota; kingdom Metazoa; phylum Chordata; class Aves; order Passeriformes; family Icteridae; genus Molothrus; species Molothrus ater. The sequence continues at coordinate 3,532,478 of NC_050488.2, read as the reverse complement.
GCAAAATAGAACTCCAACAAAATAGAAGCTCACAAAACCACATTGTAGACTAGTCTGCATTATTTTATGTCTGTAATTATTGGTAACCTAATCTGTTGCATTGCTTGTGGATAAATAGCTCTCTTTGATTTGTTCAGTCAGTGCTTGTCTCAATTGATGGTCTAATGAATTTCCAAGATAAAATGGTGCTTGGTGCCCATGGCAGGGAACTTGCTGTGGTGCAGTTTCTTCTATGGTCACAGTATGGACCCAAAAAAAAACCCAAAGAAGTACCCTCCTATAATCACTCAGCGTTTATAGAGGCAGCTCAACTTCCATTTTCCATATTTATCCAAATCCAGGTAGTTTTCTCAAGTCTACAGAGGCTGCAGTTATCTTCCCAAAAGGGAGAAGATGCACTTGATTAGTTGATGATATTCTGATGTCTCTCATAAACCATTCTGGTTCACTTCTGGTTTTTGTGTAACTGGGTGTGTGTAGCCCTATATTTGTGTTCTATTTTTCTGTTAAGCACCTGGGATCTGTTCAGAAATAACAGAGGCATTGATACTTTCACCAAACCTTTATCTTTCATTATTTCAGGGTTTATACATGTGTATAGACCTCCTGGGAATTTCAGCCTTCTTAGAGCTTGATTATTATCTTCACACTCCTGTGTAAGAATCACTCATGCAATTCCATGCCTGCCCTGTCAAAGGCAAACCTCCTTGGAAACGTTCTCACCCTGATTCTGGTGACCTCTTTTCTCTTGGGGAAGACAGAAATGGGAGCTTTTCTCTTGAAGAACTATACACACAATTTTTTAAATCTCTTCATTCTCTCAGCTGGCTCTGGAAATTGGAACTAAAGAGAAATCACAGAATGGTTTGGGTTGGAAGGACCTTAAAGATCATCTCATTCTACATGCTACTATGGGCAGGGACACCTTCCACCATCCCAGGCTGCTCCCAGCCCTGTCCAGCCTGGCCTTGGACACTTCCAGGGATCCAGGGGCAGCCACAGCTGCTCTGGGAACCTGTGCCAGGGCCTGCCCACCCTCACGGGGGAGAAATCTAAAAAAAATGTAGAATAAGTATTGTGCAAATGCTGTCCTTTCTGCCCTGAGGTGCTGAGGGTTTGGGCAAGGCTCTGCAATGAATGTTAGCACTGGAGCAATGTTCTGCAATGAATGTTAGCACTGGAGCAAACCAGCCCTTTCCTGCTCAATTTAGTTGGTAAATCACTGACAGGAAAATGAAATAATCACTCCCAAATTCCTTGGTTTAGGTTCCAGTCTGAATTTAAAGTTGTGTGTAGATAATATGGTGTCAATGCTTCTGGTGCCACAGTCCCCAAAAAGTGTGTGCATTTTATGTAACCACACAACAGGGCACACATGCACACACAAACATGTGCAAATGTAAGCGGAGTGTGTGCTGGCATCTAGAAAATGATGACAAATTATGCTAAAAATTGTTAGCACTTCGTCCTTTCCAGCACTAGGTAAGCTTGCTGAATTAGTAGAGGGTCTTTCCCCCCTTGAGTATTAAAGTATCACAATCTAAAGGGGTTTAGTTCAGCTTAATTTGTTGCTGGGATGGTGTTTGAGGTTTTTTTCCTCAATATGATTACTGATAAACGTTCTCACAATTCCATAGTGGTGGAAAGGAAGAAAACATTAAGTGACTTCAGACCAGTGACATTTTTACTGTATCATGACAATTTCAGGAAATCTGTAGGTCTCAATGGCAAATTATAAACTCCCATCTGCATCAGAGAGTCTATTTTAGTGTACATCCCAGCATTTCCCTGCACAATATTTCAGTGTGTATCCCAGGATTTGCCCTGCTGCTGGACCATTACAGAGGGTTTTGCCATCTCTGAGTTAGGGAAATCCTGACTGCTTGGTCAAGTAGCTAATTCAGATAGGAATTCAGGATTAAGGATGAGCTGAAATGGTCTGAGTTTTACAGAAAAAATGTATTTCCAATGTATAGAGTATGAGGAAGCCTTTTTGATCACAGAACTCTTCATGTTAGACTTCTGAAGGAGCTTTTTTTCTCCTACTGCTCTCATGTGAGCACTGATGGGTGGTTAGGAAAAGGAGCAAGGAGAGCAGAAGAGGCTGGAGGAGCTGGGCTTGGCATTCAGAACATGGGCAGCACCAGGAAAAGTCTGTGATCCTTTGTCTTCAACACTTCCCCCTTCCCTGGTTTCTAAAGAGAAGGACAGTTGCTGATTTTTTTTTTTTTTTAAAGAATCTCCTGCTGAGATAATTTTTCCCTCCCCTTGGTGCTAGGCATAAACTATGCCTCTTTCTATCTTCAGCTTCCCATCTGTTAGCAGAAAGTGATGAGTCTGAGGAAAACTGCTCTGGAAAGTAGGGTAGCTTCCCCCACGAGGAGGTGCTGGGAAGGCTTGACAAGTTCATTGTGACCATTTGCCTTCTTTGTCCTCATTGCTAATAAACCTGCAAATGGCTCTGTTTTAACTCCTGCAAAGTGTTTGTCTTTTAATTCCCTTTTCCTGGGCTTGAAATAAATCGAGTTTGTTGGGTTTTCTGTTGCATATGTATGATCTCTTGCTGAGTTTCCTGTCGCAGACATCTTTTCATGAAAAATCCTTTCTTTAGGATTTTTCCTCCTGAGAAGCTGAGAGGCCTCAGGAACAAACTGTAACCAATGGTTATCTGCTGCTGTGGAATGCAACAGGTGCATCTGGGATTGGGCTCATGTTGGTTTGTTTGTAATTAATGGCCAATCACAGTCAGCTGGCTTGGACTCTCTGTCTGAGACATAAGCTTTGTTATCATTCTTTCTGATTCTGTTCTTTGCTTAGCTAACTTTCTGATGAAACCTTTTCTTCTATTCTTTTAGTCTAGTTTTAATGAAATATATATAATAAAATAATAAATCAAGCCTTCTGAAACATGGAGTCAGATCCTCGTCTCTTTCCTCATCCAAGAACCCCTGTGAACACAGGGGTCACAGTTTCCAAAGAGGAAAGAGTCTCATGAAGAGAAGTGTTGAGAAGGTGATTCATTCCCCAAACCCAGATTCCTTCTCCTGACTTGGTGCTTCTGAGTGGGGGTAGGAGAGGGGAAAATGCAAACCTGAGGAGCTGAAGTGACTGAGGAGGAGCTGCCAGGATTTGGCAGCAGCTCCCCTTGGAAACATTCAGACCAAATCTCTTGGTGTGTCTCTGCATTCATCCTTTTTTTTTTCTCCCCCCACACGTCAATAATTCCTGAGTCCTTGGGCCAGTGTGAGTCTTTTGGCAGGCAGGTAGAGACAGAAAACAGGGAGCTCCTGCCAGCAGGGAAAGCAGATGACCAGGCTGAGGGGAAAGAAAGCCCTAAAAAAAAAAAAGGCTGATGATCCCTGCTGAATACCAAAGAGCTGCTGGGGAATCAGATCTCCTGAGACGTCACTAATTGGGGAAGAAAGCTCCATTTTCATCTTGCATACAATTAGACAGCAGAGAAGCCAGCGAGGCTTCATTAGCTCAGCCACTCACAGAGGGGGTTTCTCGATTTCTGCCCTCTCTGTTGTGCAGCCATTCTCTATTCATGGTCCCTTCTCAGTGGCTTCTCATTACTGGCATTCCTGTCTGGCTGAGCTTTTAACTTAGCTTGGCTAAATTTCTTTGGACTCTTGCTCTGTGGCAGCAGAGTGCAGAGCTGTGTGTCCTCAGCAGCAAGAGCCATGCAAGGTCTGGAGCTTCCCTAATAATCAGAAAATCTTGACAGTGTTGGAAATCAGAATTTTACTTGTTTTTGCATTGAAAGCTTGGACTTTGTCCTGTATTCTCCTATATTTTTTTCTTATTCCAGATCTTCTGTTATCTTATCCATGGGCTCTAGAGTACACATTGGCCTTTAATTGCAAAAGATTATTTTCTGTACAAATTATTAATAATCTTAATAATTCTTTTGTCTCTCAGGGAGCAACTTTTTCTTCTTCTGTAGTCTCCACTTTGTGTTTTCTGATAATAATGAAAAAATGAAACCTTGTTATTTTTCATTATTTAACACAGATATCTTATAATTCTTTTGACGAACCCAATTTGATTTTGCTTTGTATTTAAAATTGTTTAACCCCAAGACATGGCTTAGTTTAAAAAAAAAACAAAATACCCTCAGGTTTTTGTTTATGGATTAATTATTTTTAATTAATTAAAAAAACAGAAAGCCATGTTTTTATACTCATATTTCTGACACACTGGCAGCAGCCATGAATTATCCATGTTTGGTGTGTGCTTTCCTTGTTCTTGTATTTAGACCATTATTTTCCTAGTGATGGGATGGCATTGCCTGAATTTCTCTTACATCCATTAAACAAACACCCAGTTTCCTACTTATTGGTATCTTTTGACATCCAAGCAAATTTTTCCAAATTGCATCACATCATGGAGTTAGGGGGTTTGTTCAAGTGAGGGAAATGTCTGTTGCTTGACAAGTTGTTTGTCTTCATGTTCCATCCTCAATTTCCTAAACTCTCCTGATGCTTTGCTTTCCATATTCTGGTTCATTGTTTTGTCATGGTGCTTTGAACATGGAAACAGTTGCCTGAAATATTTCAGAGTTTTCTATTCGACCTTTTTAGGGAATATAATCGTGGTATCTGATCTTGCTTGAATTTTAATTCTGTTTAGCAGTTCACTCACAACACAACAACTGTTCAGACATTGCAAGGATTTTAAAGAAGCTTTAGACATTTTGTAAAGACCTCTCTCTTGATTAACTTTCATGTACATTTAGCATTTGTAAAATACATAAAGTTTAGGGAGGTTTTGCATTGGGGACCCCACACTGGGACAAGTAATGGAGTTCAGCTACATCAGATGCTGATACCTGGTGTTCAGAATAAGAAATACAGGAATTTTTTGAAGTAGTAATCAGTGCTTATTTGGACCTAAATACCTCCAGTACCCAGTACTGGGTTCCTAAGGACTACTGAAGGCCACGGGTGTTTGAATTCCTAAATGAAAACGTGACTGAGCTTCTCCTGGCTGCATTTACAGGAATATCCTCCAGCTCAGTTTTGCCTCTGCAGTAATCCTCTGGTCCTTGTTATCTGCTTTGATAATTTAAAACTCTGATGTGCTGGGTTTTTCAGCTCTGTAAATGCTGTTCCTGCTCACCAGGACAGCTCTTAGCAGGACATCAGCTGCTCTGGCAGGAGCTACCCAAGGCTTTACCCTTTTTTCATGCCAGGCTTTGTCTGGGCTCCAGCAGGTTTGTGAGAACCCTGGCACCATTTCCACTCAGGGCCCTGAATGCAGCCCTGGGTAAGGGTCTTGGGTTGTGCTGAGGTTGGGTTGGGCACTCTGGAGACAAATCCCTGGCTCTGGCTGCCAGCTCTGCCCTGGGCTCCCACCTGCACTGCACACAGCTCACACCACACTGTGCTGTCAGCCACAAACCTGCTTTGCACCACTTCTGCACTTGCTTTGCCTTTTTTTTTCTTTTCTTTGTGGTTTATTTCTCATCTTATGCCCAGTGTTAGAGAGTACAAAAGATTTGCTTTTATCAGGCATCAGGACTTAAGACTTAATCCAGTTTCAGGTCTTTAAATATATTTTGAGATATTGTTTAAAACAGTCTTCTGGAAATGGAATATTCACCTACCATACAGGCTCGGGGTCATGTGAGGCTCCTACTGGCTTTTGTTACGTTTTTCATCATTTTGCTGCAACTTTGTCACCTATGTCCCAAAGCCAACTTGCAGCAACCCTGCATTCCACGTACATAAACATCATTTTTATATTTAATGAAACTTGACTGCCTGCCCAGAGATAAATCTTTGATGCACTCTGACCTGCCTGCATTTCTATTACCTGTGTCTGTAAGATCATTGTTTAATAGTAGGAAATAAAAAAGAAAATCCTTGTTGAGAATATTTGCTCAGTGAGCAGGGAAATCACTTTTGACAGCTAGAATATGCATTGGACCTTGAGGCAAGCAAACAAAAAAAAAAAGATGAATCTATACAGAAGGGCTTTTCCTTTCTTCCCAGTTCTGTAAGGGAGGTCGATGGGGGAAAGTGCAGATGAAAAATACAATTAGATGGCAAGATGCTTTATGTGGCCTAAAGCACATGTAAGATTTGCTCAAAAGAAATAGTCAATTTAATTATGTTTATAGAAAGCCAGGCATGGGAGAGATAATGAATCCATACAGTGGCCAAAAGAAATTTCTGTCTAATCCTGAGTGGTAATTGGTTTCCTTTTCCTAAATGGTTACTATTTTATTTTGTAACTCTCTCTTCTTCACAAGCTCCAGAATTAGGTGGCCTGCGGGCTCCAAATCCCATTTTCAGTGCTTGTTTTTGTCCCTCTGTTCCTCTCCTTCCTCCTGTCCCCTTGTGCTCCGCTCACTGCAGCTCAGTCCTGGCCAGGTAGTCTGGCCAAAATAGCTGCAGCCATCTGGAGCAGCCACTGGGAACCTCTCAGTGACTTCCTCTCCTTGCAAATGTCAGCTTCAATCTTCTCTCCTTTGCTTGCTGCTCCTTAATTTTCTTTTCATTTTGCCATTCATTATTCAGCAAGGTGACTGTGCTGTTTGATTGTGGGGATGCACAGTGTGCATGAAAAATGCTGTGCAGGAGAGAGCTCTGCTCTTCCCCCTCATCCTAATCCACATCAGGCTCTGCTTGCCACTGATATGTCATCTCTGCTGTGAGAACCATCATGATCTACTGCAATTATATTCAGATTCAATGTGAGTGCAGAGCTGTCGGAATTTTCTTTTAAAAGATGCAAAGAAAATAAAATTCAGACAAGCCATTATTTTTCAATTAAGATAATTTTTTTCATAGCATTCCCAATGCATTTTTGTGTTTTCAGATTTTGGTGAGTTGCTTTATTTACTGATAAACAAACCAAGCCTTGTTTTCTTTCCATGATAGTTATTCCTGCCACTTGCAATTAGATGGGAATGTTTTGCCAATTTTGTTCTGGTTTTAAATAAGCTATGCTTCTATTTGTACAATTGTTTTAAATCATTCTCTAGAACCTTGATAAGGGAAAATTAGGAGCACATTAAAAAATAATCCTTGCATGAAGTGAGTTTAACAGTGATTTTAGGACAATCTTGTGAATAAAATGATGAATGTTTCAGGTTGCTCTCCAGGTTAGTGTTGGAGTTAGGACAGAGCCTAACTCGTGGTTCTGGATGGTCAGAGCTGCCAGCACGAGGCTGTTGGGCTGCAATTGGCTGAGCAGGGTTTAAGCAGTGAGGACTAAATCCACACAGCTCTGCCAGCAAAGCTGAGCCCAGGGTTCCTTGGGGGCAGCAGTGAAGGAGGACTCAATGTTTGGTTGCTTTAATGGTCTGAAGAGCAAAGTGATTTTTTTTTTCTTGACCTGTTTTCCTGAGTATTTGCATGGTTGAAAATTAATATTGCATCCTATGTAGCTTAGAAATTCCCATTTTGTTGAAAATTGAGGAGTAATGTGACTGCCTCCTTGTCTTCCTTCTAGGTCTTTGTCCTGACCTTTTGAGTTCTCTGCACTTTGGCAGCACTCACACAATCCATCCAATGCCTCAGACCGTAGCTGGAGCTGTCTGTCATTTTCCAAGAAGAATTTTCAGGGTGTAATGCACATCCATCATTTACAAAGGGTTATTTCCATTCCAGCTTTCACTCTTATGTGAAATCCATCTTCTCTGGATCCAAACTTTGAGAGCAGAATGGAGTTAGGGACAATAAATGGTGATGAGAGAAGGTTTCTCCTGAACAGAATTTTCCTTCTTAGTGCAAATCTTGGCATTGAGATGTTCCTGCTCAGGAGAGGAGTTTATAGAATCAATATATAGAGTATATAGAATGCTAGAATGGGGCAGGGACACCTTCCACTGTCCCAGGCTGCTCCAAACCCCAATATCCAGCCTGGCCTTGGACACTGCCAGGGATCCAGGGACAGCCCCAGCTTCTCTGGGCACCCTGTGCCAGGGCCTTACACCCTCACTGGGAGGAATTTCAATTTAATTTCAGTTTTCTCTGCTTCCCAAGTGGTTGCTTGGTGTCTGGGTACCTTCACCAGAGGAGAATTTCTTCATGACCTTCCTGCCTTTCCTTCCCAGCTATAAATCCTTTGCAGAGAAATGTAGGCCTGACAACTCCAGTCAAAACTTCCTCTGTAAAAAAATGGGGTTGCTTCAAGAATTAGGAACAAGTCCTTGAGCTGCTGTTGGAACTGCCTGTGAGGGACTCGATATCCCCCTGGTGTGTGACTGTTGCAGACATATTTTATGAAAAATCTTTTCTTTAGGATTTTTCCTCTTGAGAGGCCTCAAGAACAGAATGTAAACAATGGTTATCTGCTGCTGTGGAATGCAAGAGGTGCATCTGGGATTGGTCCATGTTAGATGTTTCTAATTAATGGCCAATCTCAGCCCAGCTGGCTCAAGCAGGGAGTCTGAGCCACAAGCCTTTGTTATCATTCCTTTCTATCCTACTCTTAGCCAGCCTTCTGAGGAAATCCTTTCTTCTATTCTTTTAGTATAGTTTTAATGTAATATATCTCATAAAATAATAAATCAGCCTTCTGAAACATGGAGTCAGATCCTCATCTCTTCCCTCATCCTGGGACCCCTGTGAGCACCAGCACATATGACAGGGATGGACACCCTGGGGAAGGCAGGGAGTGCCAGTTTGGTGTCTGGTGTTCCCCCTGCTCTCCAGCCACGCTGGGCTGATAACCACAGGAACTACTGTGCCCAGACAGGGCTGCAGCTTCTTCCCAGCAGGCTGCAAGGGACAGGGCAAAGCCACAGCCTGGTTCTCACTGGTTTTGCTGTGCCAGGTGGGTGTTCCATGTGCCAGCTGGGCATCAACTTAACCATGATGATCTGGGGACCTTTGTGTCTGCTCCCTGCAGGTAGAGCACAGCTCTGGGCTGTGTCCTGCCTGGGGGAGCTGACACACCTCCCACTGCTGCTCTCAGGGTGCCTTTTTGTACCTTGCATGTACCTTCTAAAAATCTTTTCCTCCTGGAACAAGGTCAGGAGGGTTATTTTTTCATATGCCCCGTTATTAGAGTTCTTCACCTCATTTACAGCAAACCCTTGAGGAGTAAAGCAGATAAGGAAATCCTGCAGGATATGGAAGATTTTTTTTTTAATTTTAGGTGTTCATTTTAAAGGAATAGACATTTAGGCAAGTATTATTACTTGTACAGAGACTCTTTCAAGTACAAGAAATGTGGAGCTGCCACTGTTTCAGAGGCAAATAAAATTTGGGATTTTTTTCCGAAGCCAGGTTGAATTAATTGGAAAGAAATGAACCCATTATTTCTGACTGATTCAGATGGGCTTAGGAAGGAGATTTTGAAGGTTGGTAATTCTGAGAGAGGAATAGGATGGCATTTTGCATGAAATATCTGAAGGATTATTGGTGATTGCAATATCCAAGTCAGGCTGATGAGCTTGTGCAAGGCCATCATTTAGCAATCTGCAGCAGCTCACTGAGCAGTTGGTGCTTTATTGGTGGCTTTGGGTAATTGTGTGAGGGAAGGAAGGGTTGCAGAGTTGCAGAGCACACAGGGATGGCTGCAAAGAGGGAGGAGACAATGAAAACTGCCTTGGTCTCGAGGAAGCTTTGCAGAGAACCTTTTAAACTCGTCTATCACAGTTATCCACATGCTGCCGGTGCTGCAGTGTCCGGGATGTGCTGCTTTAGACACCCACAGTGGCAAAGTCTGGAAAAGCACCACAACCAGGGTGACTCTGGGCAATTCTGTGAGGATGGGAGAGCTCTCAGCTCTTTGGGGGGATGCTGCTGCTCAGGGCTGGGACAGTGCCCTGCTTTTCCAGGGAAATGGTGTCAAACCTTCCTGCAATCTGTGGTATTTTCTGGGTCCCCAGGATGAAGGAGTAATTGATGAATCTGACTCCATGTTCTTAGAAGGCTAATTTATTATTTTATGATATTATATTAAAAGAATGCTATACTAAAACTATACTGAAGGATAGAGAAAGGATGCAGACAGAAGGCTACAAAGAATGATGATGAAAACTCGTGACTGCTTCCCGAGTCCTGACACAGCTTGGCATTGATTGGTCATTGAGTCAAAACAACTCACATGAAACCAATCAAACAACCACCTGTTGGATAAACAATCTCCAAGCCACATTCTAAAGCAGCAAAACACAGGGAGAAGCAAAATAAGATAATTATTGTTTTTCCTTTTTCTCTGAGGCTTCTCAGCTTCCCAGGAGAAGAATCCTGGGCAAGGGGGATTTTCAGAAAATATGACAGTGACAGCAATCCACAGAGCAAAATCAACTCGTGTGGGACTCCCTCCTCCAAGTGGCCTTTTCAGTTCCCTTGACTGGAGTTGGAGGGAGATGAGGAGTTTGGAACTCTGTGCCTGCTTCTTCTTATGTATATGGAGAGTCTGTCCTCTTTCTTTAGCTGTTCTGGGTGCTATTGAGGGATTTATCTTATCTATTTTTAGTCTTATGTATTTGCTAGATAAGAAGCAACAAGCACTGCATCTGATATTTTCAAATCAGAGAGCAAAGAGTAAATATTTAATGTGATAAACAAGTATAAATACTGAATATAATGGGTTTGGATTTTTCCTTATGATGTTTTGGCTGCAGTTACTCAGATGCCCTCCTGCAAGGCTTCACTATGGATGGTGCTGTAGGATGGTGCTGCTCCTTCCCAGCATAATAATCCATATTTAATGTGTCACTTCTGAAATGATAATGTACACATATAGCTGCTGACAAATGTACCCCTTTTGTTTCCCAGAGTAACAAGCTGTCACACTGGTTCATATTTATCCTCTCAATCTCTGAAAATAATGAAAAATACTCTTGCAATCTCATTTACCCCTGGTAGAGACAATGCTGAGAGCACCTATCTCCCAGCACTGAGCACCTGCTGGGAGGGTTCATGCATCAGCTTTTCCTCCTGAAGAGTTTTCTGTCTTTGACTCTTTCTCAGCATCCCCAAAGAGAGCGTCACTCTGCCCTGAGCAGCGTGGGTGTGCCATTGTGCTTCCTCCAATCCACAGCTCCCAGAACGTTCCTGCTACCCAGCCACTGCCTCGTTTTCCCACCTGCTCTTTCCTCAATTGCCATAAACTGCAGAATGACACTGCCTCAAAGCTGGGTTAGCACCTCAGGGCAGGGCTTTAAACACCAGCATGTGCCCGTGGTTCTGGGCTTTACCTGTCCAAGCAGGGAGGTGCCTTTTAAAACCCCTGAGCTTCCCTGGCTTGGGAGGGACATTAAAGCTCCTCCAGTGCCACCCCATCCATGGGTAGGGACAACTTCCACCATCCCAGGTGGCTCCAAGCCCTGTCCAGCCTGGCCTTGGACACTTCCAGGGATCAGGGGCAGCCACAGCTGCTCTGGGCAGCCCCACCCAACCAGCTCAGCTGAGGGAGTTTTGTTCCTCCATCAGAAGTAACTCCCAACTTTCACAGGATGGGGAGATTCATCCCTGTGTTGGTCTCTCCTTTGGTGCATGAGAAGTGTTAAACTCACAGAGTTTGGGTCGTTTCCCTGGGGTCTCTCCTGTTAATGCTCACACATAGAAATTCCTGCATTATTATGTTTTTATCATTATCATGTATCAGTTCTGCTTCGGTCCTGCCGAGCACGGAAGCTAATCCAGATCCCAAAAGCAAGTCAATGCCAAGAAAAAAAAATTGACATTTACAACAGAATCTTCTGTACAAATTGTTTATTTCATCCAAGCATGGAGCTGGATTAAAAATTGCTTAAAAATCCTGTTGCAGCTGGCTACTCAAATAATGCTTTGGTAAGGCTGACAAGGACTTGGGTGCTCAAACAATGCCTGGGGACAGGTGGCCCCTGCTGCTTGTTATTTAACTCTTGTTATTTTTGTTTGGCTCCTGAAATAAATCAGGTGTAAGTACTTAAAAAATCACTTAAAACGGAAAGTTTGCAGAAAGAATTTAAAATTAACTGCACTGGCAGCAATTAATGGAACTGTCTTAAACATCTTTGTGTGAGGTAGAGGCCGAATGCCAATCTCCCTCCTCCTTCCATGGGCTTTTGGCATCAGGGCTCAGAAATGATGCTTTGTTTCTTTTGTCTTGATCATTTTTCTCTCAAATAGTTTCCCTCCAGGACTTTACTTCCATTATTTCCATATACATTCGAAATTTTTGCCTTCCAGCTGAAATTTTTACAGTGCCTAAATCAAAATGGCCCCATTACAAACTTACAGCCAGTTTGGTAATGTAACAACTTAATATTGTTATATAAACATGTTTCCTGCAAGAAAATTTGTTTTGAGTGAAACCATATGCACATGTTAATGGGAAATATTTTTCACACTTCTGCTTTTTTGCCATTCTTTGTATTTGTCTCAATACTTATTAATAGCATCCTTCTGAAACTTCTCTGATGAGACCATACAGCAGATTTTTTTAAGCTGTAACTGGAGTACAATTTTAAATGTCTTGGATGTGATTCCAAACAGAGATGTACAAGAGTAAAATAACGTGCAGTGCCTGATTGATTATATAGCTGTTAATTATACTTAGGGACTGATATTATATAAACCACTGGAGCAAGGCTCCCTCCATAGATAAACCATCATTTGCTGTTTTATGTGTAAATCAGTCCATAAGGGCTTCTCACTGTGGAGCTTCTGCTGGGGAGCTTGATGGAATGATTTTTATTTGAGTTCATGTTGTGTTCTTTGGAGAGGTTGCAGTTCTCATTTGGACTCCTTCCCACCTTTTTCCTACGGTGAAGCAGTTGCAATACTTTAGGGGAGGTTCAAGTTGTGAGTTTTGACAGGTTTGAGGTAACCTCCATTACTTTCCAACGCGACACTGCGTTTTGTTTATCCTGTAAATCATGTCTCTGAGGAAGATCTGCTTGGCAAGCAATGCTTCCTGGAGCTTGGTGTCTCACACCTCAATTTCCTGGGAAATTTAGTGCAGATGATTGTTTAGCTGTCAGCATTGGCTGTCCACTTGATTTTAAAAATACTGCTTCATCCAAGAGAGGTTTCTGACCGACCTACAGGCAGTGGATTGTGGATTAGGAATGGTTGAGGTCAGGAGGGACCTTAAAGATCATCTCACTCCACCATCCCAGGCTGCTCCAAGCCCCATCCAGCCTGGCCTTGGGCATTTCCAGGGATCCAGGGGCAGCCACAGCTGCTCTGGGCACCCTGTGCCAGGGCCTCAGCACCCTCACAGCCAGGAATTCCTTCCCAATATCCAATGTAACTCTGCCCTCTGTCAGTTTGCAGCCCTTCCCTCTTGTCCCCAGTCCGTCTCCAGCTCTCCTGGAGCCCCTTTAGGCACTGGAAGTGGCTCTGAGCTCTCCCTGGAGCCTTCTCCAGGCTGTCTCCATAGAAGATGTGACAAATATTTGACTGTTTTTTGCTCTGTGTGGTTGTGTGAGAATGGGAGGGATGTTGCCCCATGTCAGGCCATGTTTTATGTCACTATTTTATCCCAGCCTCACTTCTCTGGGGAGGGGATCAGCTCAGAGCTCCCCTATTGGAGCAGTAAATGTAGTAAATTTGTTTTTTCAGGTGTTTATTGTCATGTGGGGACTTATGTTGAAGTTCATCTCCTGCCTTAACATCCAGTTGCAGCTGGAAAGGTCTTTTCACTCTTCCCACGGCTGCCCCTCCTCACTTCACAGGAAGGACTCTGCCCCTTCCCTTGCTCTGCTGCTCCAACCTTTTCCATGTCACATTCCCTGGAGAGCTCTGCAGGGAGAACTGAGCTCTGCTTCCCCAGATATTTTCTGAAAAGCAAAGGCCTTCTCTGTTATCTCATAGTGCCTTAGTTTTCATGTGACTCCCTTTGTGGGAGGCAGTTTGGGAAGCCTACAAATATCTATTGGATTTTAATAGATGCAAATATATGGATTTTCCCTCATCACCTGTAGCAGGTTGTGAGCCATGACTTCCCTTTACCAAAAAGGAAAACTTTTCTCTTTTTTTATTAATAAAAAATAGGTAATATATAACATTATTAATATATAATATTATATAATTATGTACATAATACATAATGCCAAAATATTTTAGATTTATTTATACATATTAATAATTATATAAATGCATTTAAATAAAATTTTAAAACATATACAGTAATATTTATATAAATACAAATTTATATATTTAGATATATTTATAATTATTTTATATAATAAATCTATTTATGTGTTTATCACTAGGTGCAATAATTTCTTTTTATTTTCCTGGTATAGGTGCCGGGATTGCTCATCTGTATGAGCAATATATAGAATATATTACTATATAATATAGTATATAATACTTCCATATCTGCTATAACTTAAAAAAAGAGAAAATAATGACCCTCCCACCTCTCTCTGCTGCTCCAGTTGTCTGCACTGGATAAATATTCCCTGTCTCCTGTTCAGTGGCAGCTGCTGCCTCTGTACAGCAGCTTCTTCTACACCAAGCTTGCTCCTTGTGTGTTACACACAAACTGATTTTCATAAAGTCATTACTGCAACCCTAAATGTGGCCTCAAGCTTTAAAACATCCTGAGTTTTCCTGGGTTTAATCTTGTGGATTTTATACTTTTGATACTTAGCAGATTTATTTTTCCCAAGTCCTCCTCCTCCTCCTGTATTTCTTTTTAATCCTTCTTTTCCATGCAACACTCCTTTGCACTTTTTTCCTCCAAGTTTCTGCCCAGATGGAGAGTTTTATATGCTCTGAGCTGTCAGGTTTTGTTGTGCAGGGTTTTTAGCAGCAAGGTCAGTCCACAGGAAGTCCTGTTATTCCTAATGAAGGATAGGTGGCACTCTTGTTATTTTTGTTTGGCTCCTGAAATAAATCAGGTGTATGTACTCTCTCAGATTTCTTTTTATAGAGTAAGTGCTTTAGAGAGTGATCTTGAACATGAAGAGGATTTGATTTTATTATTTTTTTTTAAATGTGAACATGTACTTCAGTTGCCTGAGTCTGTGGCTGGATCACAGTATTCTCTAGGAAGAGAAAATGTTATTTTCATGAAGACCTTATGGAAGAGTGCTCACCTATATGGCACTGCCTCATTTTACTTTTAAATTTTGGATGGTTTTTTCTATTTTCTTCCTATTTAATAAGGCAAAGAAGAAAGCAAAGCCTTTAATGTAATTTAAACTCCAGTTATTAATACCTTTATACTTTGTATTTTCTTGTTAGTTTGGGATTTGAAGCAGAGGCTTAAGCTGGCATGGTAATCCTGGCAGTGCACGTTAGCAAGTCCCAAACAGTGCAGAGAGCCTTGATTCCTTAAAGCAGGAGAGTAAATCTGTCTTGCCCTAATTCTATCAATTCATTGTACAATTGGAGAAGTTGGTGAGTGTGAGTTTTTCTCTCAGGCTTCAGAAATGTGAAGCACAGCACAGCCCATGCTGGTGAGGCATGTGTGGGGTGCTTTACAGGAAGATTGGGGTTTTAAAGCTCAGCTCCCTGGGATGTTTTCCCTCCTCAGGTTCTGTGGAGGGGTTCCATCCTTGATGCTCTCTTGCTGCAAATCAGCTCTGTGTCCTTGCTCCCCTGGGCTGGCAGATGCCTCTGGCTGAGGCCAAATGCTCTGCTGACCTCAGCCCTGCTCCTCTGGATCCTCCTGTCAGTCCATTGGTCCTGCTCCAGCTCTTCCCAGAAAGAGAAGAGCTCTTGCCCCAAGGCTGAAAGGATGAGAAAAGTTTCCATGAGTGTGAATCTCTTCCATGTGAACATCTAAATACTCAGGATTTTGTGGAGTGTTCTGGCCATGGGAACATCTCTGTGATGGGGTCATGGCCTTCTCCATGGCCACAGACTTTTCCAGGCAATTTCCCATCTGAAGCCCTCAAAGCAAAGCCATTCCCAACCTCTGAATCTCCTGTAAAGCTGCTTTGGTTGTGTGGTTTAAATAGAAAGTTAAATAGGAAATATGGAAGGAAAAGGAGATGTTGGTTCCAGACATAAAAAAATCCCAAATACTTATGTGGATTTCATTGAACATTTCACAAGAGGTACTACTCTCTAAGCATGGCATAATGTGCTTTGTGGGTTTTAATTTTTTTTTTTTCAAGCTTAAATTTTAGTTAACTACAGTTTAGATTTCTGGACTTGACTCTATGTTGGGATGGTATGAACTTAGATGAAAGCAAATATCTCTTGAAAGAATTTCCAATCTAATTTAGTTTTTAGGTATCTTCACTTTAAAATATTTAGTTAGTATATATTCACTAGGGAAAGAGTGCTTGATTTAATTTTCATGATGATTGGATTATAGAATTAAAAGTTGATTGAACAAGTTGTTTTGTTTTATTGGTTGAAGGAACGTAACTCGGCAGTTTATTTTGCAGTTTATATTTTTGGTGCCATCTCATGTAACACAGGCTCATGTATTACTCATCCCTCCCTTCTCCTGCAAAGCCTTTTGGATTTTTTATTTCTCTTTTTAATTTCAATACCCTGGAGTGTTTGAATTGAAGAGTCTCAAATAAAAATCTATTTTGGGGCAGGAAGTTTTCTTGATGCTTTGGATAACATTTACTTCTACTTTCTAATGCCAAATCATCTTTCAAGCTGATGCCATTAAGGCAGAGAATTTGGTGGTTTGTATAATAATACAAGTCCCAAATGGTGGCAGTTATTGAAGTTAACACTTTTTGCCCAACTGTGGGAGTACCAGCATCTTTGAAAGATTCCAATTTTGGTTCTTATTTATGCTTGACATTTAATGTGCTTGACATTCTGATTATTTTACACCTACCTAATTTCTTCTAGCTCCAGGGCTAATGACAATATTTTAAGCATCTGTGAAGTGTAGCTGTGTGTTATGGAGCAGGTGCAAGGCTACAAATGGAAGGAAAAAGTCCCTCAACTATTTCTGGAATCATTGTTTCTTTTGTGTTGCATATCTCAGGGTCAGGTAGAGTTTCTCACCAGCTTGGTGTGGTTACCAGTACTAGCTTTACTAATATTTTCTATCCTGTTATTTAGCCATATGCCTATCTGTGTGTGTATAGATATAAATAAATCACATAATGTGGACTGGGTGCTCACAAGGTGTCCTTTGTGATCTAGGGGTGAGGCAGCAGAGAGAGAGTTTCCCAAGTTGTTACTGGAGATTTATATTTTCCCTAAATTTTGAATTAAAACGACAAATTATAAAATTCAGCCCTTTAAACTGAGCTCATGTGTCCATGGCACACCTTTAGTGTAGCACTTAGAACTGTGTCTTGGTTTATAGGTAATTGGGATATAACCACGTAAATGAAAATATATGGGAAAAAATTACCCAAATGATTGGAAGTACACTCTGTGTAAAGTCTTTACTCTCCAATTTCAAAGTAATTTTATTAATCTTTTTGAGTCATATTCCCACTTATTATGTGGTTCCCTGCAGTCATGTCAGGTTTTAGGCTCTTTTGAAAAGGTTAAACTGGTTATCAGGGAAAGAGGATGAAAACAGTGGGAAAACCAAGTTCTTCATAGAAGTGCAGCTGGTGGCCACAATTTACTTTTTCATGTACTGGGAATCTTGGGTTGCATTTGACTGTTGACTACATGAGAAGAGAAAACTTAAAATACTTTATTTTACAGACCCATGTGGGTACATGTTAAATACTCACCCAAAACAATCACCATGGCCCAGCCAGGGGTCTTTGAAGCAGCCCTGACTGAATGGGTTTTAGGAACAATTTGAAAAATTCCTTTATTTTGCAATCTTGCCACCTGGTGGTACAGCCTGATAATAAATATTTGTTAGAAACCTGTTCCAAAAGTCATATTTTCTTTGGTAGACAGGGTCTTGAGACTGGGATTTCAGACTGGATCCTGTTTGTAGCAGGCAGGTTCAGTGTGTTCCTCCTTCACTGTTAGTGCAAGGCTGTGCATCCCTTGGCATTAAATAGCACAGAGTCACATCAGAGGCTGCCTTGGCTTGGAAGGGACCCTAAATCCCATCCAGTGCCGCCCCTGCCATGGCAGGGACACCTTCCACCTTCCCAGGCTGCTCCAATCCCCAGTGTCCAGCCTGGCCTTGGGCACTGCCAGGGATCCAGGGGCAGCCACAGCTTCTCTGGGCACCTGTGCCAGGGCCTGCCCACCCTCACTGGGAAGGATTTTTTTCCTAATATCCCATCTAACCCTGCCCTGCCTGTGTGAAGCCATTCCCTATGTTCTGTCACTTGTAAATCATCTCTCTCCATCTTCCCTGCAGCCCCTCCAGGCCCTGCAAGGCCACAATTCAGGGAGCCCAAAGCTTCTCCTGTGCAGGTGAACACTCCCAGCTGTGCCAGCCTTTCCTCCCAGCAGAGCTGCTCCATCCTCTGCTCATCCTGGAGCCTCCTCTGGGCTCTTCAGGTCCCTCCTGTGCTGGCCCAGGCCCTGCTGCCCTCACTGGGCTCAGCCCAGGGCAGGGGATTTGGGGTCCCAGACATGGCTGGGGCATGTCCAGCCTCTCTGAAGCACTCTCACCTCCCCGTGCTTCTCCCCTGGGCTGCTCCATCTTTCCATAACCCAAAATCACCTCCCACTGATTTCCACAGCCATGAGGGGAGAGGAAGCCTGGGGATATTGTGTGGTCCTGGAGCTCTGTGTTGTGCATGAACCTTCACAATACATTTGAAATCTGGATTACAGAGGAATGGTGTCCATGTCCTGGAAGTCCCAGGGAAATTACACAAACTGAACTGAGCTAAATTAGAGTAAGAATATTTAAGGGATGTTGCTATACCTCAAACAAATGCCAGCAATATGGAACTGAAATGGGTCTGGATAGTTGGAATGTTCATTTGGGCACAAGGTGGAGGCTGAATAAAGCCCATGATGTGCCAAACCTGGCAGAGCTGACACAGTGGCAGGAGCATGGGGACAGTCGCTCCTTTATGCTAATCCAAGATGAAGCAGATGTGATGCTACTGGTGTCTGCAGGGAAATCCTCATTTATAATGAAAGATGTTTTCACATGGTGTTCAAAGGGCCTTAAACAATCCAGTTTTTGCAAGCTGAATCCAAACATGATTTACTGAGGGGTGTGATGAATTGATCATTAGCTGGGGCTCACAAGCCACAAGTGGATGTTTGCTCTCCCAGGAGTGTCCCCCCCGGCTCTGCCAGAAGCTGAGGTTTGACACCAGAGGAACCCAATGTAATCCTGTGCTTGGGTCAGACATGGCATCCTGCTGGAGACAACAATCCCTTTTAGTACCAAACCATGAAAAATGGATTTATTTCTGTCTGTCCTTACAGTGTAAGGGTGTGTTCCCACATCCTGTCCAAGGAGGGCCTCTCCTTGCCTGTCATTCCCTGCACCCTCCTGAGCATCTCTTATGAAAGCAGCCAGAATGTCACTTATCCTAAGGTCATCACATCTCTGTGATGACCTTAAGACCTCTCAATTATTCCCTTCCAAGTTCTTATGTCATGCAAGGAAAAGCAGGGGAATGTCTCCCTTCTGCTCCTGCCCTCTCTGCTGGCCTTTCCCTCACACGTGGAATTTTCAGTCTCCAAAACCATTAAAAATCACATTTAT
This sequence comes from Molothrus ater, assembly GCF_012460135.2. NCBI lineage: Eukaryota > Metazoa > Chordata > Aves > Passeriformes > Icteridae > Molothrus > Molothrus ater. The sequence goes on along the minus strand of NC_050488.2, from coordinate 3,512,999 downwards.
TTACAAATATGAGAGGCCAGAGTGCTACAGCTCTGATAAATGGGTAAAAGAGATATCACTGAGACTGTGTTTTCAAGCTTTTAATTCACATCTTTGGTCACAGAGTTGGAACTTTTTAATCACTTGATTTTACTGCGAAATGTCCCTAACTATTTATGACACTGGATGTTTGCTCTTGGATCTGTTTCTCCTGTGGGGCATCCTTTAGATCAATCCTTGTTTGTTCTATTAATTTGCTTAATTCTCTGGGGTTTGTCAAGTCTAATTATCTTCTTTCTTTCTTCCAGTTTTGAAATCAAGATTGATTAGCCAACAGGAGAAGACCCAGCTGGTTATGTGACTCAGAACCCTGTTCATGAGGCACTTGCTTGTTTTTACAAGACAACTGTAAGTTGCTTCTTTTTCTTTTCCTCCCTCAAATTAAAAATCTACTGTTGTAACTTCACAGAAATTCTGGAACATTCTTGAGGAATTCATTTTGATTGGCAAAATCTTGACTTTTGGCTTGGTGATGCCAGTCAAGGACCAGACGTGCTCTATTCACTTTACCAGAGATTTTTTCCACATAATGATGGTTTTACGTTTTTTAATTCTTTAAGGAGAGATTCCCTTGGCTAGGAAGATCAATCTGCTGTCTCTTCATGTTGTGCTGTGTGACATGTGGGATCAGGGAATGTGACAAACCTGTTTGGAGGGCACTGCTGCTGGGTTGTGTGAGGAGATGCTGAATCCCAGCACGGCAGTGGTGCAGGAGGAGTTGGCTCCTCTGCAAACAGGTACCTCTGGCAGAGTTCTGCATTCTCCCACTGCCCCCAGACCCTGGGAATTTGGAATAAATAATCCTTCCTCTGTATTTGATGTGGACAGGGTTTTTTCCCACAATTATAAATATATTCTTCATAAAGAAAACCCCTCAATTTTACTCAAACTAGAATTTCTCATGTAAAGTATCAGTTATAGCCTGGGATGCAGAAATGAAAGTTCCAGCAGTAATAGTGCATGGCTTAATTATTTTTTTTGATCTATATCATGAGCCATGTTTTATAAGCTCAACTTAATAAAATTATTAGATCCAGGTGGAGTGCTGATACATTTGTCACCATGTTTGGTGTGGTGTGAATCTAATTTGCCATTTTTCACCTGTGTGAAAATGCTCTGCCTTAGCAGTGATGAGACTTTAATTTCTGTAACCAGGTGGTTGGGGGTTTAATGATGAAATTTTGAAGCCATACATTTACAGGATGTTCTGCTTAGATGAGCAGGAATCCAGCCAGTGCTATTAGGTGTGGGGCAGCACCACATTATCTCCAGCTTTTCTTTAATTGTAACTGCACTGAAAGCCAGGCAGGCTGGGCTGGCTGAACTTCATAATCTTGTTAAAATGGCTTTGCCCAACTGCCACTGATTGTATAAAAATTCCACTGTTTTGTACAAGCTGGTATTTATTCTGAATTTTCTCTTGAATAGCAAGTGATTCTAGTAACTTGCAAGTGGTGATACAATGCATGTGCAATCTGCATTTTCATTTGTTACCTCTCTTGTTGCTGAAGGTTCATTAACCAAGGAGGGAAAATGAGGTATAATGGTCACACTATTAGAGAAAAAAGGGGAAAATAGCACTCACTAGCAAGTGAGTTTTGGGCTTATGAAATAGTAGAACCAATAAAGAAAAATTAGTAAGTATTAACTGTAAAATGGAATTTTGTAGAGTGAAGTATAAGCTTAGTATTCATTTTTATGATTGCAAGGAGATGTCTGAGCAAATTTTCTTTATGACAACAATAAATATATTCCCAAAATATTGAGATTATTAGCAAGTTATCAGGGAAGAGAGAATTACACTCTTTTTTCAGCAAGTAAACAGAACAGAGATGGAGAACAGAAAGATAACAAGACAGCTTGTTGCTTTGGGTGCCTGCTCACAGAACTCTCCCTCTCCTATGATGTGTGTGGAACAGACTTAAAGCTCAATAGGAGAAGCACAAAGAAATGAATAACTCAGATTAAAAGGCTTTGCTAGTGTTCTGTGGGTAATGAAGGAAGCTCTCCATAGATTAGAGCCCTAAGTCCTGGGTAGCTGCTCTGCAGAATACTGCACCAACTTGTTTCAGATTAATTTTTCTGTATTGTACATTAAAAAACCTGAAACAACTGTTGTGTTAGGAAGTTGATAAAAATAATTATATTATACAAAGTGGCACTTGCACAGATTTAATGCATTCAAAATATTATGTAATGTAAATGTGGAGAGAAACTACTCAAAGGTTTGCTCTCTTTTTCCACTGCTGATTTCCAGATAGATTTCCACTCAGGTGATGAGTGCACCTTCAGTTCTCACCTCCATGTAAATGTTTGATGGGCTCTTGTGGCTTAAACCAACCCAACTTCCATCAAAATGTTCTAGTGGGTTCCTATATTTTTTTCAGTGTAGAGCAGAATGAAAACATGGTCATAATGACTGTGTGGGCAACTGTGCCATCAAATATTGCAGAGTGCTCAGCATCACTTCTCCCTGACAGCAGCAGTTTGTCACTGGTGCTTTAATGAAGGTTTTAATAGGTGCCACAAGCTGTGCAGACCAAATATTGTGCTTGTCTTTCAAAGTAATACAGATTTGAGCTTCATTTCCCCCCCAAACTCTTAAAACAAGTAGTCTATAATCTATTTGTCAGACATTTAAATGTCTGTTAGAGACTGAAAAGCAAAGACAGACTTACTAGAGAGGGAACTTTCTTAGTCATTCAGCTATTAAAAAAAGAAAAGCCTCCCAAGGTTTTTGTCCCCTTTTTTTTTTTTTTTTTTTGCAGAGAAATAAGCAGAGTTTGAAATACTGTAATTTTCTCTATTTCTCAGTATAATAGTTTCAATTCCTGTTGTGGAAGGCAAGCTGCCAGGCACAACCACACAGTTCAGTGAGCTTGTAGAGATGGAAAGATGGTAACCTCCCAAAACAAACCTTCCTAGAGCCTTCAGCCTCTCCCATCCCATTCCAGGATAAAAGGGGCTGCATCCCTGGACTGCTCAGTTTAACTTCCCTCCCAGCCAGAGCTGAGGGAGGCTGCACACATGGAAGGTGTTGCTGCTGGCACTGATCAACACAAAGCACCTGCTGTGGTCAGACCTTGGCAGGAGCTGTGGACAAGAGCCAGGAGGTCCCAGTGCTCTGGGGATGCTCTGGGAATGTGTCTGCTGAGCCCAGAAGCCCACAAGGATTTGCTCTTCTCCAAAGCAGCTGCAGGTGTTGTCCTCTCCTAAAGATGTTCCCATGTGGAATCCTTCCTGGTTTTGTTTTGTCATCCCTGTGATTTATTGGAGTTATTAAGGAGATGCTTTGGGCTGTGCTGTTATTTCTGTGCTGCTCAGCACTGGAATGCCAGCTGGAGCTGGGGATGGAAAGCTGAAGGAATGGTTTCATCTTGTGTAGCTGCACCTGCTTTCCCCTCCTGGCCTTGCAGGGAACTGGGGAGCCACTGAAACATTTCCAGTAGTGAGGAAACCTTTGGCAAACAGCTTTTGTCACTTCTGCCACCTCCACTGGGGGCAAACAGCCAAGCATGGGGCTCCCTTCACTGCAATTCCCAGCACAAATTACCCAGCAGCTCATCCCAAACCGTGAGAGATGTCAGGAAAGCTTGGTTTGCAGGTGTGGTGTCAGAGACAGCCCCTTCCATCCCTCCCTCCATCCCTCATCCATGGATTCCCTCCCTCCCTCCCTCCCTCCCTCCCTCCCTCCCTCCCTCCCTCCCTCCCTCCCTCCCTCCCTCCCTCCCTCCCTCCCTTATCCATGGATTCCATCCCTCAGCATCCATCCCATCCCTCCATTTCTGCATCACTTCTGTCCCAGCATTTCAAGGGGAAGAAGAGCCTGTTCCTTTTTCTGGCACTTGTGAATGTGATGATGCTTCTTCAGAGGGCTTGTGCAGAAGCAGAGCAGATCTGTACCCACAGAAGCCTGCACATTCAACTTCTCTGTGCACAAATAAATTAAATATATAAATATCTGTGAATGAATCTGAGCTCTTCCCTAGAGCTACCTGTACATTAATTTTCTCTGTGCACAACTAAATTAAATATATAAATATCTGTGAGTGAATCTGAACTCTTCCTCCTTTGAAGAGCAAACTTCCTTTAATTAGTCTTTCCCTACTGTCTGATGTTAGTGGCATTTATAATCATACAATTGCTGCTTCATTTCAATTTTATGTTATTTTCAGAGGTCAGGAAGGGTAATATCCCAACATAACCATACTCAGTGAGAGGGTAACAGCTGACAGGAGTTCTTGCATGGGGTTCTCATCAGTAGATCTTGAAGTGCATTAGAAAACTATGAATTTTTATCCCTGTTTTAAAGGTGATGGGAACTGTGGCCCTCTGAGGCTGCCCAGCATGGCTGTGCAAACCTCTCCATGTGTTTTATTGCCTAAACATCCCATCAGACTACTGAGCAATCGATTAAAATACAATGTGGAAACACAAGAGCAAAAAACTTTAATGGAATTTTAATGGAATTAAATTAGGATTAAAAAAAAAACCCAAAACAAACCAAACCTGAAAAAATGGAACATATTCCTGGTGAATTCTGTATTGTGTGTTTGGTTCAAATCATCTCTTGGACAGATTAAGATGAAGTTATTATGTAATGTCAGTTAATTTTCTAATTAATGAGTGTTACCCTGGGATTTGAGCAATTCTCACCTGTCTTGGTGTGACCTGACTGTTAAAAATGGCAAAGAGCCTCAGTGGCAGGGGCTGCTTTTCCTTTTCCTCTGTGGCAGAGAGAACAGAGTGGTTGTGCTCCCCAGGATTCCAAGGAATGGAGCATTTTTGAGGGGGAAAGTCAGGTGAGACTTCAGTGCCTGCTCGAGGGACAGGAGGAAATGTGTTTGATTTAGATCAGTTTAGAAATGACAGCCTGACCCTGGTGTGAGCTCTGGGTGGCTCTGGGAGCCAGGCAGGAAAATTCCTGCCACGTCCAGCAAGTAAAGATTCCACGGAATTTTCTTACACATTAGGACATGATTGAAAGATTTTGTTTTTTAAATCATGTTTTAATACTCTCTTACTAATTACTGTGTCGTTATTATTTTTTTCTTTCTTATTACTTTTGAAACACCTTTCTGATTTAAAAATCTTTGGAAATATTGATTGTAACTTAAAAGATAAGAGCTCATAGCAATGAAAGTACTTTTATAGCATTCATTTTATTATAGTTTTTTTAAAAATATTTATATTTTAGGTTGCATGTTGAGGATATTTATTTTTCCTGCTTTTATAGTGGATTTGCTTCACTTTTACCAAAGGAGCTGCTTGGAGGATTGTCAGGAAGCGTTAATTGTACGTTCTGAGTGTTTCTCTGGGGTGTTGCTCAGTAATATTTTGAAAAAAGGCATTTTCAGAATTTCTGCACTGGCCACCTCTGTAGGCACAATGGGAGGACACATTTCCCTCTCTGAGGAAAGACAAAGTGCTCCAGGGAGCAGCTGCAAAGGAGAAATTCCCCCTGACTTTGGAGCAACCCTTGGTGATATCAATGAGTTGCTTGTGATCAATAAGGAGCTGCTGCCCACAAAGGGAATTGGTGTGTGCTGTTTGTGCCCTAGGGTTTTCCTTGGCAGGCTCTTTGATGGCACAGGGTTTTTAGGTGGATTTTTACTGCCTTCTGGCTCTTCCTGGAGCCCACATTTCTGCAGCTTTCTCCTAATGCAGAACACAGAAATGGGAATTTTCTTAATGTGACACACACAGAGGGCTGAGTACAATTCAAATGCTAATATGTAGAAATCAAATCTCACAAAGGAGTGTGTTAACATTTGTCTTTATTCACACTCTATTTCAAAGGATATGTGCCAAGCTTTCCTTGACACTCACAGCATTCTACACTGTACAAGTTCACCCCTGAAAGGCAGAGAGAAGCATTTCCTTTTTGCATAGTTTAAGTCTTTTGATCCCATGGAAAAGTGAATTTCTCCTTACATGACCCTACCTGAGCCTGCTTTGCTGATTCCTCCACTTTCTCTTGCATTTCCGTGTTAAATTTCCCTTTTTAAGGGAGAAACTGAACTGCAAATATCCAGCAGAGTCTGGAGAGGGGATTTTTTTCCTCCCTTAGCTGATTTTATTGCTTTCCTGGGTGCTGGGAAGTCTCTCCTTGACTTTGGTGTTCTTTCCTCTCTTTTCCAATTTACCCTGCCAGTAAATCAGCCTGAGCTCCTTTTGGACAAACACAAGTTCCTTTTTTCACCTGGTCCTCATTAGAATGTGCATTGAGCTCACAGATGCTGCCCAGCAGCTTTGAGCTCTGTGTTTTGCCTGCTCTTGGTTGTGGCTCCTGGAATTCCCTTGAATTCAGGAGTTGTGCTCTCTCACAGCAGCACAGTGGGTGAATTCCCTGTTTGCTGAGCCAATCTTTTCCCATTGCAATCCACTTTTCCCCTGGAGAATTCATCTGATCCAGGGATATGAATACCTATCCTGCATGGGTATTTGCTAGTCCCAGCTTCTGCAGGGTTCTGTGATCCACTCCCCTTCCTGCCTGGCTTTCCCCAGGCTGGGAATTCCTTCAAATGCAGCTGGAGAGGAGTTGGTGACTGCTCCAGGATGGGACACCTTGGCCAGCCTCAGGCTTGGCCCTGACTTCAGGCTCCTGCTTTGTCCCTTACTTATCATATTCCACAGCACAGGCATAGATTAAAATACAATGTGAAAACACAAGAGCAAAAAAAATTTAGTGGAGTATAAATGGAATAAAATTAGGATTTAAAAAACCCCAAACCTTGAATTCTTTGGCTTCTCCATGCTTTGCACCATTTGGATGGATTGAGTAGCTTGTTCCTGAATCTCGTTTGAGATTTCCCCATAATCTCTCCCTGCAGATGTTGGTGCTTCAGTGCTCAGTGAAGTGATGCTTTGCTTTTTCTGTTCTCAAGCAACACATGGTCTGCAGCCAGCTCCTGAAACTCACAAAGTATTTAAGAATGTGTTTAAATGCAAGGTCTTACAGAAAATGCAAATTTATTACTTGTCACTTGATTCTCACCATAGATTTCTGGAGAGTGCTCTGAGGCTTTTTTTTATTGGTGCTATCACTACTTTGCCTTCATGCTTATGCTGATTGTCTTTCTTTGCCAGAGCCCCTTAGCACTTGTTATCAGTAGCTACAATTTCCTGCCACCTGTGGTGGAATATATTTCTTCATTATGAGCTTTTTGCTGCTTCCTCAAGTTTTGTCTTTGATTAGCTGCTATGGAACTTTTACACATCATCATCACTTGTCCTGCAAAACTTGATTATCTGATAAATATGAAAATTGCTGCTCCCAGCTTCTGTTGGCCCAGATCATTTAGTGCCAGTTCTGGAGCCAGCACTGACCTGAGCTGATGCTAAATCCAGTGTGAGAGAATGTGGTGGAAGGCTGGGTTTTGTAGGGTTTATTTGGGATTTGTGGTTGTGTTTTCCCCCCCTTTCCGTGAAAAGTGAAAGAGCACTGGAAATGCCAAGGCTGGGATCAGTGACTTAGCTGGGCTGGAATTTAGCAGAGATCATAACTTTATAGTTGGAATTTGGTGTATGTTTTCTTAATCCTATTTACAGCAACTTCACACCTCTGTTTTAGAATCTGTTATAATTTCAAGTATCTCTTTATAAATGACAATGTGTAGCAGAGGTTTGCCACTAGCTGTAAAATCTTCTGGGAAGGATGTGCTGTGAATCCTTCTGCCCAGACCCAAAAAGAAGAGAGCATCAATTACATGAGCTCCTGGCTTTATAAATGCAAACATGGATCTTGATTTTTTCCCATTAAATGGGTTTTTAGGGATTCAGTTTTAAAAAAACCCCACAGTTTTTATTGCAGGAACAGCTGTCCAGCTTCTCCTCTGTAGCAGGTAGCTTCTTCTCTCCACCAGCATCATCTGGGATGAGGATAAAAACTGAGCTTATCAGAGTGTGATAAAAGGAGCATGTGTGTGTATGAAGGCAAATGTAAATTTCCAGCATCAAAAAGAGAACTTGGCAACTGCAGATGTGTGGCTTAAACACAGTAGGAGGAGAGGGAAGGAAGGGTTTTGTTCCTTTGTGCTGAGCTCTGCTGGAGCAGCTGGGCGAGCTCTGCAGCGGAGCTGAGGCGGCGCCGGCGGTGAAGCTGCTGCTCTGTCTGGGGTGCAATGATCCAGCAGATTCTGCTGGGAAAGCACTGCCCTGGGGGACAGCTGAGGGAAAAGGAGAAGAAGCATCTCCTATAATCTTTATTGGCATTTTTATCTTTCCACTTTCTAACCTTACCAAGCCGCTGGATGTAAATTCCAGCTTGGAGGGAGATGAGTCTGTGTTAGTCTGTAAAAATTTGTGTTGGACTGGAGAAATCTAAAAGCCTGGCCATGGAATGATCCCTGACACTGCTGGAAATGCTGGAAAAGCTGTAAGGGTGATGACCCCAGTGGGTGTCATCCTCCTCCCAAGTACTTCTGCCACCTTCTGGGCTGCTCTGGCTGATGGTCCTTGGGTCTGTTTGGGTGTTTCCTTGGGGGTTTTGTTTCATTGGTTGGTTTGGGGGTTTTTTCCAAACCTCACTGCTGAGGAATCCTTCATTTCCCCATCATCCCACAGGTCCCCAGAGTGCTCAGTCCTGCTGGAGCAGGTGCTTCTCCCCTGTGAACCTCTCTGTCAGCACCAAAATGGGAATTTAATCTGTGCCCATCCCAATTGAACTCTTCTTTTTGGCCTGCAGGCATTTCTCCCCTCAGTGTCATTCCTGGGGGAATGGCCATGGAGCATGAGAGACTCGGGGAGCTGCTGAATCCTCATTTCCTACAAGCCTTTCAAAATTTTTCCTAAATCTCACCAAGCAGCATTCTTGAAAATTAGCAATGTATAGTTTGAGGAGAACTAGCAGCAGCTTCTTTCTTTATGGTGAGAGTTTAACAAGGAAGCTTCTTTTTCCATATCCAGTTTCAGACTTTCTGGATCAGAAGTGGCATCTGAACCAGAGCTTGGAACTACTAAGAGTGGGTCCTTTGTAGGGATGATTCAGGGAATTGTGGAGAGAGCTTGGTTGGTGGATTTTGCAGAGTAGTGGGGTTGCTTTATGTGAATAGAGCAGAGCAGGTTGTGATTTTTGGGGAATCTGGTGAATGGGCAGCCTATGAGGTCCTGTCAGAACAAAGAGTGAGTGCTCCAGCTCAACAGCCCATGGCAGGGTCCTCTGATGGAAAGGAAAAGGAAACTTCAAGGAAAGGAAAAGGAGAAACCAACCTGAGGCAATCAAATTACAGCCTCAGCCCACCTGTTGTAGTGTTTCAGACTAAAGGATAGCACATTGGGATTGCAAAGGCTAAAGGAGGAGACTGCAAGAGCTCAAAAATTAGGTTATTAAGGATCAGAGAATTTCTATCTTGTCTTCGTGGAGTTTAAGTTAATTTTGGTAAGATATGGGTGGGTAAAGAGTAAAAATTAAAAAAAGAAGAACCTGAAAAACAAAATTTATTGTAATCTGTGTCTGAAAGAAAAATGGCAGAAACAGAAACCCCTCCAAATCATCATTGCACTTTGAATATTGAGGCTACAACAAGGGCTGGAATGCACTGGATTTTTTTGCAGCTGAGTGTGTTTGAATACACAGGGGCGTTGGTGTGCCTGCTCACACATGCACTGCTGGAGTTCAGCAGCAGCCCCAAGGTACAGCAAGATTTAAACCTGTGAAAAGCTTCAGTTGTTTCCCATCTGGAGGCTCATTTGAATCCTTGGATTTTGCTGCAGGAGCCTTGACCCCTGTGATGGTGTTATTTATTTTTCCATCAGTTTTGTACATGATGAGACTTTTCTTATTTCTGTGGTCATATTTGAGTAAAACAGATAATTTTCATACTAGAAATTTAAAAAGCACGTAATTTAGATTTTTATTTTTCACTTTGCTTACAAAATGCCTGTTGTGCTCACAAAACACTCTCTCATTATACGACATTTTAAGTTTTTGTGATGGTGGCTCAGTCCTTGTCTGTTAGGAGCTGGAAACTGGTTTGAATGATTCATTTTGAGCAGCTATTTTGGGGGTACTCACATCATCTTGGATGCAGCTCCACATGAAATGGATGGGAAAATGGGAGTTGATCTCCCTCCTCCACCTGGCAATTTAAATGAAAATCCATAACACTTGAGCAGGAGACTGTCATTGGGATCTTTTTGGGAAGAACATGCTTTAAAAATACAGCAGGGGAAAAAACAAGGCAGGATCCCAGGGATGAGAGATGGCGGGAAATGGAGGAAATCCTGTGGGCAGTATCCAAAGTCACACTTGGCTTCAAGTCACAGATGTTTGCAGAGAAAATCAGCCAGAGCAGCTCCAATGAAATTAAAACTGCAGCCAGGCAGGAGAGAGGCTCTGCTTGTGCTCTCACACATTGAGGCAGAAGGATCTGCTCCCAAAAGGGGTTTGGGGTTGTTTGCCACTGGTTGGGAAGGATGGAGGAGGAAGGGAGAACACAGGTGTGCCATTAGAGCTCTAAAAGATAATCAGAGAAGGTCACTTTCCAAAGAGAGGAGTCAGATGTTTTATAAAGTGGGATTTTAAAATAAGAGATGAAACTTTTGCACTGAGTAAGTCGTGTCATTTTCATGGCAGTGGCTTCTGGCTTGAAGTTGCTGCCAGTCTGTTCTGTAGTCTGTGAAATTCAGCATTATGAGCAAATGAAATACTGTGACAGTATTTATATGACTATTTCTGAAGCACAGAAACAAAATGCACTTTTGCTCATATACAATTAAAATGTATTGAAAAAGGTTTATTGCCTGTTTGAATGAGCAGTGAATTTAATGAAACTTTGTTACACTGGGCTTGGTTCCTTGTAGATTAATGAGAAATAATCCATACTTCTCAATGCAGGAAGAAATCATGTATAAAAAATACAATCTTAATCATATTTGTCATGCAAGCTGTTTAGTATATGATATAAACTATAATAATATAGTTTAAGGGTTTTGTTTCATCTCTGTGCAGTGTTTTTTGGTGCTGCTTTTTTATTAAAAATAGGTTGGAAGTGGTTTTTTTTTCTTTGTTTATAGGCTGGAGCTGTAATTTAACCCAGACAAAAGTCCTGCAATGTTACACATGCCCAGTTTGACCAGTCAGTGATGAATATTCACTGGTTTTGCGAGCAGATGGGATTCCAAGTCTGTGCAGAAATCCTGTCCGAAGTATTCCCTTTGGTACTTCTTATGTTCCAGTTCCTTTCACAGCTCTCCTTCCACTTGGGCCATGTTTGGTGTGGGAAATCTGTGTTCTGACAAAATATTGAGAGGTGAACAAAGAGGGAGTGGCAGAGGTTTGTCTTCTCCACACTCTGGGAATGCCTGACACGTTCTGGGTGTGCTCCTGTGCTCTGCGTGGGGATTCCTACCTGGACAAAAGGAAGTTTGAGCTCCTCAGAATTTGAGTGGGCAGGGATTAAGGTTTGCTGGGTGGAAAGCAGGGATTGGTCATTGAGGAGCAACTCTGTGCTCAGCTTTGCCACCAAGAAATGAGTTATTCCCACCTAAATCCTGCATTGCTGTAAAAGAAAGGTTTTATGCTCATAAAGCTTTGATAAAGCTGAGGAATTCTTGCCAGTAATTTTACAATGCCAGTCCCATGGAGCTCTAAGGCAATGCAATCCACAGTATTTATAGAACTTCATTAAACATCACACCTGTTAATTCCCCTTCAAATTGAGGACAGGGAACCAAAGCAACTCAGAATGAAGAAAAAACGACTCTGCCATGAGACCTTAATGATTCTTTCCATGTCTTAAGTACATTCCCTGGGATTATTCTGCTAATTTTCTACCTCTGGTTGTTTGGTAAATGAATTTATAAGGTGGTGCTGTACATTAGACTGGAAATAGTTTGGTGCTGGAGTCTCTGGTTGTGTGAATTTTGATAGACCTAAGACATTATTCATAATATAATTTCTATATCTGGAGTAACTCTGCCATCCAGGATTTAACAGCTCCTTCTAACAGATCACTAAAATTTCATGTTTGTGATTTTTACCTTTTTCTAAAGTAGTCCTGTCACTCATATTCTGAAATAGAAGGAAATTTTCCTAGAAGAAACTCTTTATGGCACTCTCTTTGGGAAGAGCTTCTATTGCAAAATGCCTGATATCTTTGCTGCAACTGATTTGAAAGTGCAAAAGGTCAAAAATGCTCTAATGTGGTTTGGCAATCCACCTGTCAGCACAGCACATTTCAGAAGGGCTCTTGGGGCTTTGTAGCAATTGCATTTTTCATTTTGATTTTAATTTTATACCTGGAAAGGATTAGGGGAAGGATTCAGCTGATGGCCGAGTGGTGAAACAGAAAATATTTTTAGAATAGAAGATGCATATTGGAAAAGATTTGGACTGAGAGGGATGTGGTATGAAGAAATATTTATAAACTTTAATTATGAGTAATAATTAGTGATGTAGGAAAAACATTTTTAGTGAATTTTTTCCATCTACAATGCCAGATCCCCATGTTTATTTGCTCCTGGTTAGTGTAATATTATTGCTGACCTTGTTCCCTACTGAAGAGAGATCTCACAGCAGAGTATCCTCCAACCCAAAATATCATTTCCTAGAGAGCAATATTGAGTCATTGATTCAGTTACTCACTCTGCCTTTCCATCACCCATCATTTTGCCAGAGCTGCTCCCTGGTGATGGTGACCTTGCAAGATGACAGATTAATTTCAGTGTCTGGGAATTTGTGCAGGCTGCTCCTTCACAATATGTGTATACAAAATACAAAATTCTTTAATTCATTAAAGCAGTTTAACTCTGTCCAACCCAAACTCAAACACAGAAGAAGCTTCAAAAACTCATCCCTTTTTTTTTTTCCTGCTCTTAAGTCCCTCCTGTCACCTGACAATCCTTTGCCTCCAGTCTGTTCAGTGGCACAATGAAGCAGCATTCACAGAATTCTTACAGTGCCTGGATGCAAGATCCACACAAAATGTGTCACAAATCACACAGTGAACGAGTCTGGGGGGTCCAAATGTCAAATTGTTGATGTCACCTGTGGGGAGGAGCTGCCCAGAGCAACGAGCCTCCTTTCAGGGCAGTGGGACTGGGCTCTCCAGGCACCTCTGGGACAGGTACTTCTATCTTGTTCTAGATCTATTACTGTATTCTAAAACCTTAAATTCTAAGTTTTCCACCCTGTGACATCACACACTTCTATCCAAACTCCACACCTACAATCCCAGTGCTCTCATTCCATTCTGGAAACTTCTCCACAGCCTCAGGTCAAATGCAGTGTTTTCCTGGGGTCAGAGTCTGTCAGCACAAAAAGTCTGAAATTCTCAGCATCCAGAACTTCAACAAGTACCTTCAGCAGCTGCTCTTAGAAAAGCAGGCACAACACCTTCAGTCCTCCTGGCTGCTCCCCAAAATCTCCGTAACAGCTTCACTGCTTTGATTTTAATCAAAATGGCTTCTGGGAAACGGCTTCACTGCCACTGATTAATGTGGCGATTGTAAAATGTGACTTTTAGAATGGAATTTAGGGAAATTTGTAAACATTTTCACAGCCCTGATGAAAACCACTCTGGAGTTTGCAGCCAACCTGTTTTCGTTTGGGTTTGTTTGTTTAACTGATCCATATGGTTGTTGTGAATACATGGTCCATAAGATGCAGAGAAGAACAAATTAATAACTGGGAGCACATGAAGGATTAACTTTACAGTTGTGACTGTGCCCATGCATATTCTGTTTGCTGTTGTGGGAAATATTAGTGAAAAGCTGTGAGAAGTAACTGCAGAAAGAAGCTGTAGCTTCTGAGGGATCCAGAGAATTCTCTTTTTGTGCACACTGTGGAGTTTCCTGGGCAGAAGGGGTTTATGTTTGATTTTGCACAGTGAATATGCACACTACATATAGATGTTCTCCACTGGGACACTTCAGTTGAGTTTAACAGCTTGAAATCAGAGCCACTTTGTGGTCAGTGAGGAATCCATGGCACAATTGCCTTCTTGTGGACGGGGATTATTGACCCTTGTGAGGTTCGGTGGGGTTGGGACACAGGGTTGTTGCAGCACAGCTTCAGCTGATGCAAAATTGGGGTTTGGCCCTTTGGGTTTCACCTCCATGGGCCCAGCTCTGGCTCCTGATGCAAAATTGGGGTTTCCCCCTTTGGGTTTCACCTCCCTGCCCTGCTCTGGCTCCTGCTCTCACCCTGGAGCTGATCCAGGTCCTGCTGGAGCTTCAAGGAGCCCATGGTGGGAACAGCCCATCCAACACCTAAAGCTCTGGAGTTGAAGGAGAAGCACCTAGAGAAGAGTTTCATTCTTTAAAAACTAGGATGGAACTGGTTCTGTTAAAACCCCTCAATGTAGCAGCTGTGCTCCATCCTTCCCAGGCACAGCAGACATTCCATAGGATCACAGGTCATTTTAGCTTTGGGATTAATGCCCAGTGAATGTTCTGTGGTTAATGCACTTCCAGCTACATTTGCATTAAAAGGAAAAGCTTTAGCTCTTCATAATTTCTCTTATCCTCTTTTAATTTTTTTTTTTTTAAGAGGAGTCATTATTACAGAAAGCAAAATCAAAACTTGTGTGTCTTTGTGAATTTAAATTTGCATTTGAGCTGTTGCACCAGTTGGCTTCCAGTTGGGATTTTCTTGTTCCTGGAGCTGATGGAATACCAGCACACTTTGCTTGGGCAGTGACCATGGCCCAGGGGAGTAGTAGTTGAAATTAAGATCCATGAAGGAATATTTGTTGAGAAAAGCAGAAAAAGAATCCCATTCCCTTCTCCTTGAGCATCACTGTCCTGCAGTTAACCCTGCAGAGAGCTAGCTTGGGAAGGAAAAAAAATGCAGAAATGAAGCAAAAGCCAAGCTTCAGGAAGATAGAAATGAAATTTCTGTAAAGCCAGCTCTCTGAAATGAAGTCTCTGAGGTGAAAACAAGCTCCAGTGGCCCCACACAGGGAGCAGGGAGAGGCTGCTGTGAGGAGGAGGAGGATGAGTATGTGCCATAGCTTGGGTGTGCTCCATTCTGCCTCCAAGAGGTGCTCACCTTCCAAACTGAAATATTGCATGGTTTGCATTGTCAAAGAGCATTAAAAGAACCTGTAAATCTGTATCCAAGCAGAAAGACTAAATGAGACAAAAATTCACAGTTGTTTTATCGTGAGACTGTTCTGGATACGGAAGCAGTGTGGCTCTCACAGAGACATTAATTTGGACCACGAGGTTTATTTATCACCTCTGGGTGAGAAATCTGTGTGGTCAGAGACTCCAGAGAAGGAGCAAACTCTCAGCTGCACGGGGCAGAGCTGTGCAGAGGTTAACTTGGTGATTCTGGCAGGTCCCATCAATGTGATAATTACCTTCGGCACCTTTGTGTCTAGGCCTAATTCATCTCGCAAAGATAAAGTAATAATTTACCACTCAACCTCATTCTCCACGTTCCAAATAACGCAACTGTACAATAAAAACTTAGATGTTGGGAGCGGGGAATGGAGGCCAATGTCTGGGGCAAAAGCAGTATTTGGACAGGAAAATATGCAGGAGTAGGTGGAAATTTTTGCCTCAAAACAAGTCTTGCATGGGGATTTTTAGTGGTAAACTGAGATTTGCTGTGGCAAGACGTGTCCAATTCTCCAGCAAACATTTGTGGATTTCCAAAGAGGCCATGGTTCAGGCAGTATCTCTGGGCCTTTGGTGGCATTTTATGGCAGGCTCTATAAAGTTACATGTGCCTGGTTAATTTTTAGTTTTGTTCTGTGGCTCAGACACACTTTGTGCAAATATGCTTTGATAGAGGCTAATATCCTCAAACTCCAACCTGAGGCAGTCTTTAGTGTATTTGAAATAGGAGTGGCACAGGTTAGTCCAGATAAAGAGGGGAATATTTAAGAATTCCCGAGGTGAAGGAGTCTGTAATTGCTACCTGGCACCTGAAGAGGAGATCTAAGTGTAGTCGATAGCTGTGTTGGTGATTTCTCCATTAACTCCTGTGTGTGTGAGTTCTCTTTACAGCTGAATAATTGTTTATATGTAAATAAAGCTATTGCATCTTTCTTTCCCTCTGTAAGGACAGTTGTAGCTTAATTACCAGAGAGAGACGTGTGGGGAGCTGGGGAATGTTCACCTTGTGATTAATTTTAAATTTGATTCCTATTTATTTGCTACTTGCTACACTTAATTGAGTTGGGGTTTTTTACTCTTTCTTTTCTTTCTTTCTTTCTTTCTTTCTTTCTTTCTTTCTTTCTTTCTTTCTTTCTTTCTTTCTTTCTTTCTTTCTTTCTTTCTTTCTTTCTTTCTTTCTTTCTTTCTTTCTTTCTTTCTTTCTTTCTTTCTTTCTTTTTCTTTCTTTCTTTCTTTCTTTCTTTTTCTTTCTTTCTTTCTTTCTTTCTTATCTTTCTTTCTTATCTTTCTCATCTTATCTATCTATCTATCTTATCTTTCTTTCTATCTTATCTTTCTTTCTATCTTTCTTTCTTATCTTTCTCTGTCTTATCTTTCTTATCTTCTTTCTTTCTCTCATTCTCTTTCTCTTTCTTTCTCTTTCTTTCTCTTCCTTCCTTTCCTTTCTTTTCTTTCTTTCCCTTTCCTTCCTTTCAAAATATGCATTCTTTTCTTCTGGTTTTAATCTAATAGGTGATATTTTCATTCTTTCTGGAGTATTAAATAAGGGGAACTGTAGCTTCTTTTCCAGGCACCCGAGAGGGCTGAGGTACCACTGTCACCTCTTGTTGTGCATGTTTGAATAACTGTAGAATTGCTTTAGAGTTAATCGTGTTGGGGCTTTTTTTTTTTTTTTTTTATGGTGTGAGAGAAGAGAAATCATGAATTAATCTCTGTAGCGGACCTTGGCTCCTCTCACAGCAAAGTTTCCCTCCTGTAAATGCTCGGTATTATGTCAGCTCCCTAGAAGTGCTCATTATCACCTACACACTGGGTGTCAAGTGCTGCTTTCTAAAGAGATTAGTACCTTCTCCTCCTCCTCCTCCTCCTCCCTCACGCTTGCTCAGCTAAGGAGAAGAAAATCCAAATTACAGCAGCCATCCAGGATGGGAGCTGGAAAATAGTGCCCTGATTTGGTTGCTGCTTCAAGGAGAGAAATGAGATACAGGATGTGATTCCTCCTCAGCAGCGCCTTGGTGCTGACCTAATTCCACCTGACGTCAGGAGCTCTGGCAGGTTTGGGTAGGGCTGAGCTTTGGGTAGGGCTGAGCTTTGGGTAGGGCTGAGCTTTGGGTAGAGCTGAGCTTTGGCAAGGGATGAGCTTTGGGTAGGGCTGAGCTTTGGGTAGGGCTGAGCTTTGTTTAGGGCTGAGCTTTGGCAAGGGATGAGCTTTGGTTCAGGCTGAGCTTTGGGTAGAGCTGAGCTTTGGGTAGAGCTGAGCTTTGGGTAGGGCTGAGCTTTGGGTAGGGCTGAGATTTGGTAGAGCTGAGCTTTGGGTAGGGCTGAGCTTTGGGTAGGGCTGAGCTTTGGGTAGGGCTGAGCTTTGGGTAGAGCTGAGCTTTGGCAAGGGATGAGCTTTGGTTCAGGCTGAGCTTTGGGTAGAGCTGAGCTTTGGGTAGAGCTGAGCTTTGGGTAGGGCTGAGCTTTGGGTAGGGCTGAGATTTGGTAGGGCTGAGCTTTGGGTAGGGCTGAGCTTTGGGTAGGGCTGAGCTTTGGGTAGGGCTGAGCTTTGGTAGAGCTGAGCTTTGTTTAGGGCTGAGCTTTGGGTAGGGCTGAGCTTTGGGTAGGGCTGAGCTTTGGGTAGGGCTGAGCTTTGGGTAGAGCTGAGCTTTGGGTAGGGATGAGCTTTGTTTAGGAATGAGCTTTGTTTAGGAATGAGCTTTGTTTAGGAATGAGCTTTGGGCAGGGCTCAGCAGGGAGGGGTTTGAGGCTTCCAAACCCTCTCTGCACGCCCAGGGTGCTTCATTAGGTAAACATGAGGTGCTGCAAGCAAGGCAGTCAAGCAAACCCAGGTATTTTCTCCCTCTGGGATAGGGAAGGGAAGCAAAACTGCAAGGACAGTAATGATAAAATCAAATCCTAATCAAAGGGGATCTTGAAGCACTAAACAATTTTTTCCCCCTGTTTTTCTTTGTGGTTCTGTAATACACCTACACCTGTGAGAAGGTTTGTTGGGTAATTGGGCCCTTACCTGTTTTTTGCCAACCACCTGGAAAGAACCACTCACATCTCTCTATAAGGACAGGAATTTGGTGTCCTTTGCCAGGACATCAAAACAAAACCAGACAAGTGCAGGTTCAGTAGGAGAAAAAAAAAGGAGGAAAAATTCAATTTTCTTGTTCCACAGTTGATATTCCCTTGAACACTCCTTGTGCTTGCAGTGAGGATACCCAGGATGAGAAAGAATATGGAAAAAAGTGAATAAAAACATTCCAAGCAGAACACACCTGTAACAATAATGCCTGCTTTTGTAGAACAGGAAGAATAGTAGC
The DNA here is from genome assembly GCF_012460135.2 of Molothrus ater. Classification (NCBI taxonomy): domain Eukaryota; kingdom Metazoa; phylum Chordata; class Aves; order Passeriformes; family Icteridae; genus Molothrus; species Molothrus ater. The sequence goes on along the minus strand of NC_050488.2, from coordinate 3,494,583 downwards.
ATTCTTTGATTTCAACTCTGTTTACAGAGGTGAAAGAGAGACAACAGAATGAGCTTTTGGGAAATAGGACATGCTGCCACATTGGGAAAGTGCAGGGAGCAGGAGGAGGAGCATTTCTTTCCAATCTCGTTTTTTTTTTTTTTTTTAAATTTCCAGCCATGCTAGCTAAGCACTCAGCCTGGATCTTCCTGCTGGAGTCTGCACTGACACAGCTCTGAAAGCTTTCACATTGTTTCTGCTCCCTGTTCAGAATCACAGGATCATCAAGGTTGGAAAACACCTCCAAGATCACGGAGTCCAAACCTTGAGCACCACCTTGTCAGCCAGACCATGGCTTGAGTTCCATGTCCAGCTGTTTCTTGAACACTTTAGCATTCCTTAATCCTTTGACTGGGATTGAGATTCTCTGCTTCTGTCTGTTTCTGTTTTAAGCAGGCTCCTGCAGCCAGGATGGTATGTTTGGATAATTCATCCTAATAAATTAAAGGCTGTGTTCCTTAGGCTGCAAATTCAAATTCTCGGAGAAATACGGTGACACCAGCAGTCTGGACAATGGCATTTCAGCCTTTTACATGGAGCTTCCATGTCAGAATGTTTAATTGATTTCTCCCACTCACTTTTTCTGGAGGATTTCTTGTTTTTGGAGCAGAGGTTTTCCAGCTGTGGCAGTGCTGGTGTGAGTTGGTGGCTGTGTCTGCTTTGGTGCTGTTCCTCAGCAGGATTCCTGGTTTCCCCCTTTATCCTGCTGGACCTGCTGGTAGGGAGGCCACCAGTTCTTGGTGGTGGGCAGCACCTCCAGACAGGCCAGGGAGCCTTTGGGCAGAGATTCAGGAGTTGCTCTGGGATTTGGGGTCTGGGATTTGTGGAGCAAACAGGGAAAGGTTCTGGAGGGGCAGAGGGAGAGGTCCCTGTGCCAGTGCTCATGGACAGGAAGTTTGGGAGTTCTTCCTGCAGAAAGCAGGGCTGGCAGCATTGCAGCTGTTTTTCAGATGTCAAACAGATTTCAAACATTCCAACATGGATAAAGCAAACTCTTCAGAGAGTGCTCATTCCTAGGAGCTCATAGAAGACAGAAAGAGGCACTATTAGCAAAAAAACCCCAATAGTGGAGGGTTTATGGCATTCAGGAAGCACTGCTCCTAAAGGTCTTTTCCAACCTAAATCATTCTGTATGTGGGGCTTTGAGGAGCTGCTCCAGGTGTGAATACAGAAGTTTTACATCCATGTCACACAAAAATGATGTGTGTGTTCTGAAGACTGTCAGGTTTTTTTGGGTTTTTTATAAGATGTCCCAGTTAAAAGCTGCGGAAGGAGGAATTCAGTCTTATATCTGAAGAGACCTGGAAGTACAATTAAATTAACAGGTGCAATTTTAATGCAAGGAGCAAAGAATATGGGGTGTGGAAAGTAAGCCAGAAAAAGAGGAGCTGGTTCCTGAGATCTGCCAGAAGAGCTGGGGCTGGGATCCCTTCAGACCTCAGTCTTGTGTTGACTTTTATGCTTGATAATTCAATGTTCTGAGATTTGACCAGAATATATGTAGGTTAAAAACTGGGAGAAAGGTCCCCTGAACAGTTTGAGGATCTTTAGTCCATGAAAATAAGAGGGAGTATTCAAGAATTTTAAGAACTCACAGGAAAAAGTCTGTAAGTCTGTATTCCTCTTCAGCTCTGTGTTATGTTCAGTAAAACATGGAATATTGAATTTACTCCTCTGAATTTCTGCTGCAATATAATAGAGTGCAATAAATTCCCCAGCGATTTGGCTACTTAATATTTACTTTGTGTTTACCCAGTAGATTTTATCTGCCTGTGGAAGGCCCTCAATACTGAGAGTTTATCAGAGTATTTAGCAATCTTCTGTTTGTCCTCACTGCACATTTGGGAGGTGATCTATTCTGGATATATTTAGGAAGCGGACCCAGTGAAATTAAATCACTTGGTCAAGGTTACGGGGAGAATTTGAGATGGATGTTGAAATTAAGCCTGGATCTTCCTGGCCCTGAGCTAATCCTCTTGCAGCATGGTCACCCTCTATTTGAAATCTCTTCTGTCATCACAGCTTGTTTGTGGGTTTGGCTGAGTTTGCTGCAGCCACAAAGTGTCTGTGGTACCCAAGTGGGGACCCTGCAGAACCAGCAGCCCCTGTCCCCCACCCCAGCTGCTGGGCAGAGGGAACCCCTCCTCCTGGAGGAATTCCCAGTTGGTCTGCAAGCTGAGAGCTCAGGAAAGACTCAGCTAATGGCTCAGTTGGGTGAGAGGAAGCACTACATTCCAGGTGGCATTCCCAGAAAATGTCCTGGAGCAGGAGGAGTGCAGCTGGGCTGGGAACTGGAGGCGCTGGCCCAAACCTTGGTGCCAGGCAGTGCCACCAGAGGGGTCAGTGCAGAGGGCAGGAGAAGCCTGCAGAGGTCTCAGATTTGGGTTTTGAGTGTGTGCCTTGAGAACTGATCACAGAACTGGGGCAGCGTGGAGTTCAGCACAGACAAATTGCTCAGCTCTTCACTCCAGGATTTTCCAGGATGATATAACCAAGCATAAGCTGTGCTAGCTCTCATTCTCTTCCAGCTAAATATACATCTCTGGTGGAGCTGGAGCTGATTGTGTGCTGATGGAGAGGCAAGGCTTTATGTAAGGCATGTGTAGGAGATCTGAGACAGATCTCCACAGGGATCACAGTAGAGCCTGTAAATGTGGGATCAGTTATTTACAGCTGAAGTTTGGGGTGAGAGAGGAAGGGATTAAGGATCTGGATCTCACTGTAACAGTATCTCCAGAGCAGTGCTCAATATCACACTATTTGCTCAGTATAAACTAAAATTGATGCCTGATTTCATTGGGTGCCATATTTATAAAAGATGGGCTATTGGCTTGAAAATTAAATTTCTAAGGTCACTTTCAATCTTGAGGTTTCAAGCTCTTAAAAAAAATAAAAATCCAGAGCTCTTTAAGGTTATCACTAAATCTTTGTAAAATTGTATTGCTTTAGCTTAACTGGATGGTGGTTTTGCTGTCCAACAACAAATTTTTTAGTTCCTCTTGTTGGATGCACAAGTCAGAAATGGTGTTTTAAAATAATGACTTGGATTGGTTCTGTGAGGGATAGAAAAATGTGCCAGAATAATGTTTATTGCCTTGTACTGGTTAAACATTCCCTTCCTAGAGATTGAAATCCCTGCCTTGCTGCTCTCGTGCTGATTCTGCAAACACACCCAGAGTCTTTCACTGCTGGAACACCAGTGCAATCACTTTCCCTATTCATGGTGCCCAAATAAACCATGTGCTTAGGTTTTCTCATAAACCAGGAGAAAAGAAGCCAGATTTTCTTACAAGTGAGGTAATCTCGCTCTTTACAGACAGTGATTTCAGCATTTATTATTGTTTTTGCCTTCCAGGAAACACAGGCTCCAAAACTTATATAAATTAAATATCCCGGTGTAGACTCTCCAATGCTGTCATATTTGATTTGTGTATTTCATGCTTTTCCAGTGGGTTCCTTAAACACCATATTGAAGATTTTAGGTGGTCCTTTGTAAAACCTGGCCATCCTTCCTTCCAGGGCATTCACTGAGTTTCTTTCCTCAGCTGGTTTAGAAGTACCCGCTTTTACACCCACCAAAATTTTATCCTCTATGAGAAATTAACTTCTTCTTTTCTTAATAATGTGATTGACTTAATTTCTGCATAATTATATTTAACTTAGTTTAGGCTGAGAGAAAGCAAATGATGTAAAGTTCTGTTTCATCAGAACTTTATTATGAAAAAAGTCTGATTATGAATCCTGCAGGGAGGAAGAAGAGGCATCCCAAAGATGCTTTCCCAACTATTTTAGAGGATAGACAAAGGAAATGGTTCTTTTTAATTCCCCTGCTAACAAATGATTTTTTTTTTGTTAGAATGAAGCTCTCCTGGGCTCTGGGGAGGGCTCTGCTGGTGTCAGTAGCACAACTCCAGGTGACATCAGTGAGGGGCTGGCCACAGATGTGCTGTGGGATCAGCGTCTTGGGGTTTTGTGTGAACTTGTTCAGCTATGAAAGGGTCTTTGTGACGACCAAGGGATACCTTTTTCTCTTGGGACCAATTTCTTTGGACACCTGGAGGGCTCTGTACCTCTGTTAATTAATGTGTTAATTGCCAGTTGAGCTGTGGCCGTGCCCCGCACTGTGTCCAGCACTGTGAAGGTTTTCCCAGCCAGGCCAGGGGATGCACACTCAGTTTCCTTCCCAGTGAGTGAAACTGCCCCTGGGAGCTGAGGGGGCTGTCCCTGGCCCTGCTGAGTGCCCTGGCTGGGATTGGGAGCTGGGGAGGGGCGCCCTGGGCAGCTCTGGCACAGCTCCATGGTCCCCAGGCAGCACCAGCAGGGGACACCTCAGGTGGCACCTGGGCTGTGCCAGTGCTGGGGACACCAGGGCATCATTCCTTAAGGGGGAGCCCAGGATTTCTGTAAAATGGGAAATCGAGGGCTGGCAGCTTCTGTGAAATGCTTCCTTGAGAAACCATATTTTGAAGGATGGTTGAGCTTGGCATTCAGATGTTTCTTTAGAGAATTAATTACTTGAAGATCAGTGCTAGCAGACATCATCTCAGCAGCTTCAGGAAGCTTCTGTGTGAGTCTTCTCTCCCAGTCACAGAAATTACCAAAAATTCCATTATTTTAAAAGCAGGAAACATAGAATTCCGAAGGATGTTTCATTATATATTTTATTATTTTATCTCTTATACATATTATGATCTTCCATTGTTGCTCCTGAGCTGGAATTAATGAAATGGCAAGAGGGGAAAAAAAACCTCAGTGGGATTTAATTTTGCGAATAATGTGCTGAGGGTTCTCATCACTACTTTATCTAAATATAACAGTGTGAGCATCTCTGCTGCTGGTGAATTAGAGGATGTTTGGAAGCTGCAGCAGCTCCTGGGAAACCCAATTTTCCTCTCCACAAATCGAAGTTAGGAGTATTAAATATAATTAATATGGAATATCTGTGTTTAACTGTTTTATGGTATGTGAGCACAGAACATTTAGATGTCTTTAGTGAACTAAGCTGAGGACACGATGCAGGGCTGCACAATTTATTTTTATCCTCAAGGTCAAGTAACATCTTTGAGCACTGACATCAGTGTTCAAGAGATATGGTTCCCTTCAAGGTTAGGAATTTCCCTGTATATATTACATATGTACACAAGTATATGCATTACTGATTATCTTTTTCCTTGGGCTTTTGAAAATAAAAGCTGTATATTTTTATATACAGATGGAATGTCTGACTTAGAGAGCAAAACTCCAAGACACATAACAGAGCTATGAAGTTGATCTTTGTAGGACAGTGCTGTGTTGGAGAAAAAAAGGCTATTTGTATAAAGAAACGAAGGAATCCTTCTAAATATGGGAATTCCAAGAAGAAATGTGGATTAAAGTAGAATTTGTGCTTATCTGATGGTGCTGGACACTTTCAAAATTACTGCACTGAAATGGCAGATGAATTCTTAATGGTATTAAATTATCAGCCCATGCATAAACCACCTTGTAACACTTTAAAGAGGAGGAAAAAAAAGATGCTCCCCTGGCTTTTACTGGCTTACAAGTGCTTCAGACTCTCCCTCTTATCTTCCCTTTTTTGGACTGATTTAAGCAAGCTTCACAGATTTATTTTCTCAACCTCCCAGCAAGGCTTTTGTAATTATTCACCAGTAAATTACTTTTTTTCCCCCCTTTAATTATTTTCACCCATTAATTCTGTTTATGGAGATCAGGATGTGTGTGGTTGATCAGGTGAGGAGGAGGAGGGGTGGTTTCTGCCAGCCTCCAACAGGAGGAGGCTGTTGGGACTTTATCACCATAATCTGCTGGTTTATTACTGGACATTAAGACATCCAAAAGATTTATTTGGAGCAAAAACCTTGCTAAGAGATCATGTCTGTGAGTTAGCCCTGGGAAAGGGAGATGATGCTGTTGGTCATCCAGATGGAGGAGTTCTGGGTGAGCCCTTGAGTTCTGGGCTCTGGAATTTGCCTGCTGGTCCTGGAGCTCTTCCTGGTGGTCCCTGTGGAGGGGAATTTGGCTGGGTCTGGGATGGGAGCTGACAAATGACCCCCAGTGAAATAAATAACCAGACTTTTATTTCCTCTGCACAATGCTGCATCCTGTTCTCAGCGCCTAAAACAAATTGTTGCTGGTGCAGAAAAGAACAATTCTGGCTCTGAAGAAAGGGAGGTAAAAATGGAGTCAATAAATCACTCAGGATGTAATTAGGAGATCATTCAAACCTCCCAGGCTGTGCTCTCTGCTAGGTTAAACCTGGCTGTGACCCAGCCATGGCCAGGAGTTGGGTTTAGTGCTCCTGGAGGGTCCCTCCCAGGATATTCTGGGATTCTACAAAGTAATGACTGGTTCTGGTTCCTTCTGCTTGGTATTTGGGTCTTGTGTTTCCTGGCTCCTTTATGGGGGGTGGGAGAGGTGTTACTGTGCCTTGTTTGCCCCTAAATCCTTTCTAAATCCTTTCTTGACTCATTTATGACCAAACTAAATTACTTTTTTGGGTTTTTTTTGGTGTTCTTTTGATTTTTTTTTGGGTTTTTTTTGGTGTTTTTTTTTTTTTTTTTTTTTTTTTTTTGTTTGTTTGTTTCTTTTTTTTTAAACTCTTCCTGAAGGAATGGAACCTTTCCTGTCAGTGAGGAATCTGTGCTGTTGGAGAAGGACAATTTTAAAATATTGGACAGCTTGAAGGGTTATTTAGCTAAGGGAAATACTATAAAATGTGCCAATTTTGTTTGGATGTTTGATTATTCTATACTAGATATTGGTGGTTTTTTTTCTCCTATAAGGTTTTTGTTCACATGTTCATTGTTCTGTGCTGGACAGACTCTCTTACTCTACAATAATGTTTTGGCAAGCCCTAAGCTCAGTTGCTTCAAAGAGTTTTGATATTTTGGCAAAATTTTCATAACTATTGCTTCATAGTTCTGCATCTGGGGTTAAGGAACAGCTCATGGATCTTCAGGACATGGCTCAGTCTGGAAGCCAAGCCTGACACCCACCTAATTTTCATTTAGAGTGTATTTTTATTTCCTGTACCGACTATATTTATTGCAATAACATTTGGGTCTTGTATTTAGTTTAATATTGAATAATGTGAATAAGTATTTTTGTGCAAATTATATGTTACACCTCTGAGTAAGTTTTCTATAGCAATAATTCTTGAAGCTTTCTTATTGTAAACCTCATTCTTTGCTGAAGAATGTGAACATTTATTTCAAATCTAGATGTAATTGTGAATACAAATTCTGAGTCCTCACAGGAGAATATTTATACCTAAAAGCTGCAAACAGCCATTGTGATAATTTCAGATCAGGTCTGACTCTATGGTTGCTGGAACCCTTGCCTTGGCCTTTGTGAGAGTTTTTCCCAGCTGTTCCAGTGGGATGGAAAGATCTGACTTATTGAAGCTCACACCTTTTTTGTTTGTTTTGGCTGGAGTGGAGCCATTCTGTCAAACGCTGCCATGCAGGGAAGGGGCAGCACTGGTGTGAAACATTTTGGGCTGTACCAGAACGTTCCAGCCAACACCAGTGAACACTCCCCGGGCCCTGGGACCAGGCTGGGTTCCCACAGCCAGTGGGGTGGCACTGCCAGCAGCACAAAGTGGAAACAAAGCTTTTGCTAGGCTGGAGGTTGTGGCACAGGAAAGGACATCCAAGGTTCTCAGTGATTTGTGGGGTGGGTGGGTGGGTGGGTGAGCTGCAGCTCCTCCTTGCACCCAGAGGAGCACCAAGATCTGCGTGGCTTTGTGGGCCTGCAGTGAGGAGAGCCCTGGTGCTGGGCTCTGGGGACACTCTCTGAAGTGGCTTTAGGGTGGCCCTGACATTCCCAGGAGTGGCTCTGGGCTCTGGGGACAGCCTCTGGAAGAGGTGGCTCTGGGGTGGCCCTGACATTGCCAGGATGGGGCTCTGAGCTCTGGGGTGGCCCTGACATTGCCAGGATGGAGCTCTGAGCTCTGGGGTGGCCCTGACATTGCCAGGATGGGGCTCTGAGCTCTGGGGTGGCCCTGACATTGCCAGGATGGAGCTCTGAGCTCTGGGGTGGCCCTGACATTGCCAGGATGGAGCTCTGAGCTCTGGGGTGGCCCTGACATTGCCAGAATGGGGCTCTGGGCTCTGGGGTGGCCCTGACATTGCCAGGATGGGCTCTGGGCTCTGGGGACACCCTCTGGAGGAGGTGGCTCTGGGGTGGCCTGAGAGTCCCAGGAGTGGCTCTGTCCCCTGGGGCTGCCTGTGTGTGCACGTTCCTCAGGCAGGATGATCAGCAGGGCACAGATACCCAGGGCTTAGCAAAGCTTAACGGGTCAGATTGCTTTGCCCACTAAGCTAAACATAGCCTTTTATCTCATTAGATTGGGAAAACCCTCTCCTCAACGGGAGGCAATCCCTGCAGGTGATTAATTACTAGGAAATGTGGATGGGAGTTGGATTGTTTGCTGAGATATCAAAAGTCCTTTTTTCATAGTTTGTTAAAATTCTGTTCTCCCGTTCAAATTGTTGAGAGTGATTGAACCTTGTCCCACCGTTCTTTCCCTTTGTATTAATAATTTGCCTTTACTAGAGTAATAAATAGGTCCAGGCTCCCATTCTGAGCCATTTGACAAAAATGCTACAATGGGAGCTACTGTGTCAGTTAATGAGATTTAAGGTCAGGAGATCCAGGTATGTAGGAAAAGCCCATATATTGAAGAATGAAAGCTTTAAGTTCTGAAAGGAGCATACATTTCCTTAATAATATTAATAACAGTCCATATTTGTAATGGAATTCTCTGCTATTATTTCCTACTGTCTAATCTGAAGTCTGGCTGGAAGGATTGAGCAGTTTCAGTAGAACAATGGGGGGTTTCTTCTCTAGGGTGCAGCCCAAGGCCATGGTGTGACCTGGCTGTGTAGAGGGGGTACTTGAGGGTCACATCTACACCACACTCATGCACAATTTCATGGCAAAGGATGCTCCTGCAAACCCATCCTGCTGGGGATATTCTTTCCAAATGGAAGAGAAGAGGTTTCCTGTACAGAAATTTAGCAAATAAAAAAAACCCCAAACAACCAACTTTTAGAACATGGTGGTAGTATTTGGCATCAGTGATATCAGAAGTAGGTACTGAACCAAAATTCTGATTCCAAACTCTGTTTTTTCTGGGAGAATAGTTTTGATGCAATAGAGGGATGAGTCCATGTAAGCCATCTACTTGTGCAAAGTTTCACCCCTATTTGCAAACATCCTTCAGAGTCAGGTTGTCTGAAATCTGCAGTTTGATATGAGCTGATGTGACCCCTATAAATTGTACACTCCTATAATTTGAGTTTAATTGATTTTGGATTGCATTTCTAATCTCCATCAGGATCAGTGATATGAAACTGCAGGGGGAGAATAAAATTCCCTTCCAGAACCCAGGGAAGGGAATTCCTGTGGTGGAAACCACAAAGGACTGGAATCTCCCTGCCAGTATCACTGAATTACGTTAAGTAAACAGATTAATGCTGGAAGGCAGTTGGCACAAATTCTGTTTTGGGAACTGGCATTTTATGGGGTTTAAATGCCCACAGAATAAAGGAGGGATTCCTTTGCTGCCTATCCACAGTCCCAGAAGTTGTGGCACCCTCACAAGGTTGCTCCTCCAAGCTCTTGTCAGGCCACTCTGTTGGTTGGTCTAAGATTCATTCTGAGTCTTGACAAATATTTCCTCTCCTCTGCATGTGAGAGGGCAGAGTCTGTCTGTAAGCAGAAAGAGGGTTGAGTGCTGGCGTAAGGTTTTGTATTCTTAGGCCTGTCTTCGGCTGTTGGGAAGCTGATTTCAGCTGTGGGTTTGGGTTTAGCTGTGTCAGATCTTGCAGATCCTCACTCTGGCCAGGGCAGATCCCTTTGGAGGAGGCTGCTAAGATGCTTCTCTGTCACTGCTGTGCCTAGGCTGTGGCAGTGAGCCAGGTTTACCTAAGCTTTACTGGGGAGCTCAGGCTAATTAATGCTTCTTCCTTGGCTTTTTGAGGGGTTTTTTTGTTGTTGTTGCAAGAGCCTAAAGATTTCTCTCCCTGCTTGGGTGATCCTGGGAGCCTGGTGTTGTTTTCTGAGCTTTAAACCTGTGTCAAGGAGGGGACAGCAATGGGAGCCCAGCCTTGCAGGCACCTGCTCTTTGTGGGCATGGCTTTTAGATGGTGAAAGAAGAAAAATGGGGATATTTGTAGATATCAGCTGGTGGAGATTGAAGGTGAGGGGGAAACTGCAGTTCTGGCTGGCTGGTAGTTTTACTTTCAGATATTGAGAAAGTTGGGATGCTGGTCAAGGAAGTGAGCTGCAATAATTTATCAGTAAGAGCAAGTGGCAATTTGTACAGGAAAATAAATGTGGCAGATAAAATAAAGAGTTCAAGGCAATGGTGATCTCCTGAGGTTTAAATCTCACAGCGAATGGCTGGGCTTGGGTGGCAGCTCTGGGGCTCTCCCAGCCCAAGCCCTGTGCCTGGATTAGCTCCAGAACTTCCCCCAGCACAGCCAGGTGTGCCCAACACCTTCCCCCAAGGGCAGGGAAGGGTTAACCAAGCAACCAGCTCCAGAGAGCTGTAATTTAAACTCGGGAATACACTGACTTTATAGTTAGGGAAATTGAAGCACAGTGGGATCAAGTGACCTACTAACATCTCCCAGTCAGGAAACAGCAGGGCAAGTCCTTGAATGTGACTGTTCTGAGGTCCCTCTCCTCCACTCCTTTTATTAGGTCGTGTTGCTTCCCAGGATAACAACATGTTTGCACAGTTTGGGAGCACAAGCTGTTTCCTTGCAGAAATATTACTGCTCTGTGTTCCCAAACTGGAGAGACACCGAATCTGAAAACAGATTTAATTCTTGTTTTGAAAAATGTAGCAAATGAGGTTTAAAAATATGAGAGGCTGCCAGTCTGCTGTTCTAGTTTAAGTATCTGGGTTGTGATTAGGAAAATATTAGAAATCTGCTGCTGCTTTCCAGTGCTGTTCCTCTGATTGGACAACCTCACTGGAAAGGAGGTCTTGGTCCCCAAGATCCTGAAAGAGGAATTAAAATTATGTTCCTGTGTTTCCTGTCATTAATTATCTCATAAAGACCTTGAAATGTGCTTGTGATGTCTATCACCAGCACATACAGAATTACAATTTTCTCCAAAGAGATTAGGTAGGCTCTTTTGCCTCTGAATATAAATTGTCAGTTGAAGTTTTACTGGGGAAACAATTTTTTCAAGTTGCAGCTCAAGCTCAACATCTAAAATCTCATTCCTTCTGTATCCTGTAAGTGTTGTTGTGTTTTTTAAACTTAATCCCAAAGAGCATCTTTCTATTTTCCATTCCATTTTTCTGCTCCATTTCCGCTCCTTGCCCCCAAGTTAAGGTGTTAAATTGTTTTTCTGTCAGAGCTAAATAACATGCTGCTGGATGCTTTAATAGGCATGAAGATGTGCTGACAAACCCTCATTTGGGATGGTGTCTTGCTTTGCAGGGCTTTGCTATTAAATTTGATGATGAAATATCTCAAAAAAGCATCAGCCAATGTTGCAGCCATTTTGAGCTGCACATGCTGGAGGCCAGGCTGGGAAATGTTAATATTTTCACGGTTGTGTCCAAAAAGTAATAATAATAACCCCCCAACCCTTTAAAATCTGAGCTCAGAGTGTTCCTAGAGGTGCTCTTTACTGGCTGGCCAAGTTTTGAGGTGGAATTGCTGTTTTTAGCTCTGGTTGGGGGTAGCAGGTATTCCCTGGGATTGTGCTCTTGTAACTGAGGGCACTGAGCGGGTGTCAGCCTGGAACCAGAGAACTCCTGGCCCTGTCCCAGCAGTGCTGGGGCTCAGGTTTGGGCCATTTCTGAAGTTTCCACTTGGGAGCTTTAAATGAGGGCAAACATGAGGATGTCTCTTCATTCTGAGCTCCTTGATGCACACCCAGGGCAGGCTCCAGCGTGCGCATGAATCCAAGGCTTGGGAGCTCAGCTCCCCCTCCAGGATTTGCATCCTCCAGGATGGAGATCAGCATTAAAGCTTGGCCTTGGCTGCAGGATGGCAGAGCTGTGGTGGAGGTAGAACCAAAACAGCCCTGTGAGCAGGTTCCACACAAACCTCCCAAAATCTTCCTGGCTTGGCCATCTCCCCATGTGCTCTGGGGCTTTGGAGGCCTGTGGTGAGTGAGCACTGGGAATGTCCATGTGCAAAGTTGCTTGGATTTGGTATATAATGAAATGTTCAAAGTAAGGTTTTCTTTCCCTTTTGAACACCTTTTTTTTTGGGTAATTTTTCTCCTCCTCTTATTCCCTTGCCTATTCTGTTAATTAAGAATAAGAATTAGAGTTTTTTTCTGATATAGACCTTATGGTTCTGTCTCTGGCCTGAAGTTCCTGTAGTATGACACAAAGTCTTTGAGAGCAGCCCTCCTCAAACAGGCAACAGCCAAATGTGTGGAACAAGTTTTTTATGCTGTGCTGAATTTCTTCAAGCCAGTCCTCTCTTCCTTCAGGAAAGACAGAGTAAGAAAAAAATCTTCTTTAATATATTTTGGTACTGTGTCAATCAACCTTCTATTGCTTTTCAAATTATCTTCAAAATTTCTATCAAAAAAAAAAAAAAAAAGAATGTCAGTAGCCAGATAATTGCAGATGTCTCAGTATCTTCCTGCTTTTCTGACAGAGCAGTAGAGGTCACCAACATTTATGGGTCTGGGACCTCAGCACAAGACATTTAACTGGAGCACTGCTTTGTTCAGTGCTGGGATTCAGTTTGAGCTGCACTGCAAACTCCTCACAGCTGCAGTTTGTACTGAAAACTTGTTCTGAAAAGGGGACACGTCTCTCTGCTTAATATAACCCAAAGTCACTGCATCTGGTGTCCTGGCATGCGTGTAATTGCCTGTAGCTTCCTAATGATAAAGGCAGTCTCACATGAGAAAATTCTGCATTGATCCTAGCCCTGATTTACATTTTACTTCGTTAAGAAAAAATTGATCAGCATAGATAAAACTCCTGATCAATGATCCCAGCACTTTTTTTTTTTTTTTTTTTTTTTTTTTTTTTAAATAGCTTCCATTTTGGTGCAGTGCAGACTTTTGGTTTAACTGGCTGAATTGATATTCTGAGCAGCGAGTAAGGCAGGATGACAGAGCATCAGCACAGCTACTCCTATTATTGCTCAGGGAGGTGCTCCTGCCCACCCTGGCCAAGGCACAGGCAAACCATGAGCCACTGCTGTCCTAGGATGCTACAGAACACATCCCAACTTTTATCTGTGCTGTTTTACACATTCTTCACCAAAAAAAAAAAAAAAAAAGAAAAAAAAAGAGAGTTTTTTTTCTTGCATTCAGTCACTCTCAGGATCGAATGGTTTGAGGTAGGGAATTTGAAGTTGTAGTTTGGACATGGTATATGTACTGATCACAGTTTCCTTTGAAAAGAATAAACTATTACACAGAAAATATTCTGCTTTTCAAAGGACTGATGTCTCTGTCTTATTTTTGGTGTTTGAGTTTGTTTAGCACTGCCATAACACGGTATCCCATTGGAAAAGCCTTTTACATTTCTGAATCGTCTATGTGCTAATAATTCAAAATAGCAGACACATAATAACAACTCAGAATGGATGGTGAGGAGCTGTAGATAAAATGCAGTTATTCCCCAAAGTGCAGGGCTGTAAGGAAGAGGAGGAGAAGGGCAGAGAGCTGCTCTGGCATGTGCGTGTGGTTTTGCAGCACATGCTGATGTGACCAGATCAGATTAAACGGGGATATTTCACTGTTCCTCCTGTACGGGTTTGGATTTCTGGCAGGCATGGCAGGGACACAAACACAACACAAACCCCACAGCGCTGCAAGGCTGCTTTTTTTTTTTTTTTCTATTTTCCTTAGGATCCCCATTGTTCTTACATAAACAGAAAGAGCAGGGGAGGGCGAGCGAGGAGCCGGATCTTTGCGGAGGGTGATTATGAAGTAATTTGCAGCAGGGCCACGCCGCCGTGCCGGGCTGTCATCGGCGGGCACAGCCCGAGCATCGCCGGGCACTGCGGGCTCAGCCCCGCCGCATCCTGCGCCTGCCTGCTCGGGGGCGCCGGGGATGCGCTCCACAGCCCTCCATCCCCCCCTCTCCTCCTCCAGCGACACTGATAGGACTTGACAGCCCTTGTCCTTGAAGGTTTCTCCCGTTTCTGAGTAAGTGGCATATTCCTGGTCGCTTGCCATCTTCCGTTTTTGTCATTATCCCAAGGGGGAAGCATTAAAAAAAAAAAAATCGCAAACAACAAACATGGTGGTTCAGTCCATATTTTTTTTTTTTAATTTTTTAAATTATTATTATTATTATTTATTTTTTGGTTCGTTCCGCGAGCGGCCGCGGTGCGGTGTCCCCGCGGTGCGGTGTCGGTGCGCTGTCGGTGCGGTGCGGGGATGCTGCGGGCGCTGCCTCCCCTCCGCGCTGGTGGTACGGTCTGCAGAGCGGCTCCTCCGCGGCCGCTGCGCGCCTGCCCGCGCCCATGCCGAGCCCCGAGCCCTCCGCCCGCTAGCCGCCAGCAGGCTGCCGCCGCCGCTGCGCTGGGGAGCATGTCTTAGCCGAGTAAGTAGCGACATCCACAGCACGGGAGCAATAGTGATGGTGGCGATGATGGTGATGATGATAATAATAAAAAAAAAAAAAAAAAAAAAAAAAATCTTTTCCCCCTTTCCGTTCCTGAGCTCGTTAATTTGGCATTTTGCTGCCGGGGAAGGCGCGAGCTGATGGGAAGATGGTGTGGGGAATGAGGCTGAGGGATGCATTAGGTTTTGGTTCGTGCCCCGGGAGTCTCTGCAAAGGTAATGCTGCGACTCGTGTAGATTATTCTGTAAGGTCAAAGAGAAACTGCATAGCTAAAAGGCTCTCTTGCATCAGAAAGCGTTTGCTGGGCTTCGGTAGGTTGAGAATTCAGCATGATCTTGTTTTTGAAACGTATGGGCTTGATTTTGATTAAATCAGTTCTTTAGTGATGAGGAAAACACGTGGATGGGATTTTGCTTTTATCATTGCTGGTAAGAATCGGATGTGCCTTTTTTTTTCTTTCAGAAGCTCACATTTCACTAAAATGTGAGCAGTACACTTTGACTGTTGTATTTTTCTAACTTTAATGTTCTCTTGCAATAGGCAAAGCTATTTCATGTTAGAAAAATCTATAATCTTCAGCTGAGTTCCTTTATAGAGCTGTTTATAGTTTTTCAGTGCGTTTGTTTGAAAGTAAAGGGCATGCAGGTTAAAACCCCCAAGCATTGCCTTTGTATTGAGATGGACTAGAAAATAATGTGGAAGAAACTGGGAATTTTCTGTAATTCCTTCTTACCATGCATGGTGTTTCCTGTGGGAAGATGGGGAAAGGCTTTCCTGGGGTGTATGGTATATTAATTAAGACTTCTGACAGATAGACTTCCATTATTTATTTATTTATTTATTTATTTATTTATCTATCTACTTAACCAAAAGAAGAATCAGCTTTAAACCCACTGAACGCTGCATGGAAAAAGCTTTTTTTGGCTGCTTGTGAGGCACCCAACGCTTTAAGAGAAGCCCTGAGATTCCGGGAGTCATTTCCGATTATGTAAAGGGAGATTCTGTGCGTTTGATCCGCGCCTGCGGCGCTGGCAGCTCCTGCGCTCCGCCAGCAGCCGGGCTCTGCCCCAGCCTCCCCAGTCCCGACTTCAGGCTCGTCCTATCCCAGCCGGGGCACTTCCCTGAGCGTCCCCAGGGCTGCCGGGGCCATGGCTGTGGGCAGTCCCGGGGCTCCCAGGCAGCCACCAGCGGATGCTTAGCCCGCTGCTCCTGCTCCTTCTGCAAGGTGAGTGCTGGAGGGGCTCCAAGGGAACGGCTCCGATTCAGGAGAAACCTTTTACATCCCTGCTCCTCAGGGTTTCTGGGCTTTGACCCCCTGATTGCTTTCTGTGGTGGGGCTGGGGAAGGATTGCAGGGATGTGACACAAGTTGGGATGGCTGGAGGAGAGCTGGCACGTCCAACGTGGGAAAATTGCGCTTTTATTGCTGGCATGTGAGGCTGATGTTGGATGTTTGTGGTATGAAATTGGTAACGGGGGGGTGGGGGCTTTGTTAGTATTTGCTTAGAGAAGGGATTACAGATCGACTTCGTAGTCCACATGTTTTTCTCTTACTGCTGAGATGCATTCCTGATTAGCATTTAATTTGTGAGAGGTCATCCATATGCATGACTGGCTCTTGTACCTTGCTCTGGAATAACTGTTTGACTCAGGTATCCAGCAGGTCTTTGATCACAGACAGCTTCTACTTTGTTCATGCTCCTCTCATTTTAATCCAAATTGCTACCTGTGAAGAGGTGGTTCACATTTTCCCTGTAGTGCTGGTAAAATGAGCAAGTTTGTGAATAAGGCAATAAAATAAGGCTCGTAGATAAGTTGTGTAGAGCAATGCAGCATGAAGGTTTTTCCCTTTTATTTATTTATTTTTCTCTGTATGGTCCCCTTTTCATCCTTTTTGTGTGTCTGTCTTCATTTCTATAGAGAATTGATTTTGGCCCGCATCAATGCTAAATATACATTCATTTTCATGGAAAAGGTCAATTTTCTTCTCTGCTGCAAACCAAACCGGCGTGATATCCCTCATGCTTTCTGCATATATAAAAAGGTTGCATGCATGTATACTGGAACAGCTTGGAAGAGTTTCATGCTTCCCAGCAGGATTCCAGGTTGCAGAAGACATGGTAATGATGAACTAGGTATCATACTGTTCTTCTAAGAGCTGCTGTGAAGTCACTTTTGTGAGTGCTTTTTTCCTTTTAAATTTCATACCATGTATCCAGGAAACAGCTTGGAAAGATTTTCTTTTCCCCTTTCGTCTTCCCCCAGCATTTAAAATGTTCAGCTTATCTTTCCCAGTGCTGTTGGATTAGGGATGCAACATTTTTTGAATCCTACTCAATATATATTTATATATCTTCCTGTCTGAATACAGCAACCGCGAGCTTACATCCTGCTAATGTATGAAAATGTTAAAAGTGTTCTTGCTTTTAATTTTTTTTTTTTTTTTTCCATTTTCATCCTGGAGTTCACACTGTCAAATGCCAGTTGTGTAGGTAGTAATTCCGTGTTCCATTTTGGAATAAATGGAGAAGTCTTGACCTTGTAACTCCCTCTCCCACTCAGTGAGAGCCCATTGCACTGCAGCAGGACTCCAGCAGTGGGGGTTCTCCAAATGGACCCCACCTCCCTTAGGAAATGGAAACACTTTTACAGCTTGCACCTAAAATCATCTTCTGAAGGGACCAAAGTGGTTCATTTGATTAACCTGACTGGGAAACCTTGTGGAGAATAAGCTGCCTTTTTGCCAGGTTTTTTTTATTGTGTTTTCAAGGAGACACAATGAAGGATGTGAAATTTAGCAAGTACTGCTCTGATTAATTCCGGTCAGATTATACATGATCTGATCAAATGTCAGCCTCTCCCCCCACCATGATTAAAACCACACATTTCTGATTAATTTGAAATTACTTAATTTTAACCCCTTTTTCAACTGGCGAAATTAAGTTAATTTTGCCAGTTGAAAAAAGGGTTAAAAAACCCCAACAGCTAAGGATTGGAGAGGTGTTTTTGTTTAATGTAGCTATTAAAATATGATACTAAATCTCCAGCCAGCCCCTCCGTGGGCTCCTGGTCGTGCTGAGGCAGGCAGGGAGTGATGACTCTGCTCTGAACGGAGCCTCTGAGGGAGCAGCATCTCCCCCTCCGTGTGTGCCGGGGTCGCTCAGCAGAGCAGCATCCCTGTGTGTGTGTGCCGGGGTCGCTCAGCAGAGCAGCATCCATCCCTCTGTGTGTGCCGGGATCGCTCAGCAGAGCTCCATCCCTCCCTTCGTGTGTGCCGGGATCGCTCAGCAGAGCAGCATCCATCCCTCTGTGTGTGCCGGGATCGCTCAGCAGAGCAGCATCCATCCCTCTGTGTGTGCCGGGATCGCTCAGCAGAGCAGCATCCATCCCTGTGTGTGTGTGCCGGGATCGCTCAGCAGAGCAGCATCCATCCCTCCGTGTGTGTGTGTGCCGGGATCGCTCAGCAGAGCAGCATCCATCCCTCTGTGTGTGTGTGCCGGGATCGCTCAGCAGAGCAGCATCCATCCCTCTGTGTGTGCCGGGATCGCTCAGCAGAGCAGCATCCATCCCTCTGTGTGTGTGTGCTGGGATCGCTCAGCAGAGCAGCATCCATCCCTCTGCGTGTGCCGGATCGCTCAGCAGAGCAGCATCCATCCCTGTGTGTGTGTGCCGGGATCACTCAGCAGAGCTCCATCCCTCCGTGTGTGCCGGGATCGCTCAGCAGAGCAGCATCCATCCCTCCGTGTGTGCCGGGATTGCTCAGCAGAGCTCCATCCCTCTGTGTGTGTGTGCCGGGATCGCTCAGCAGAGCAGCATCCATCCCTCCGTGTGTGCCGGGATCGCTCAGCAGAGCAGCATCCATCCCTCTGTGTGTGTGCCGGGATCGCTCCGGCTGAGCAGCATCCATCCCTCCCTTCGTGTGTGCTGGGATCGCTCAGCAGAGCAGCATCCATCCCTCTGTGTGTGCTGGGATCGCTCAGCAGAGCAGCATCCATCCCTCTGTGTGTGCCGGGATTGCTCAGCAGAGCTCCATCCCTCTGTGTGTGTGTGCCGGGATCGCTCAGCAGAGCAGCATCCATCCCTCCGTGTGTGCTGGGATCGCTCAGCAGAGCAGCATCCATCCCTCTGTGTGTGCCGGGATTGCTCAGCAGAGCTCCATCCCTCTGTGTGTGTGTGCTGGGATCGCTCAGCAGAGCAGCATCCATCCCTGTGTGTGTGTGCCGGGATCGCTCAGCAGAGCAGCATCCATCCCTCTGTGTGTGCCGGATCGCTCAGCAGAGCTCCATCCCTCTGTGTGTGCCGGGATCGCTCAGCAGAGCAGCATCCGTCCCCCCGTGTGTGCCGGGATCGCTCCCGAGCCCCTGCAGTCCGGGCTGGCAGCCGGGCAGGCTCGGCCCCGCCGCCCTGGACCAGCAGGGATGCTCGGATGCTCGCCGGGATCCAGCCCTCCCCGGTGCTCCGAGGTAACAGAGCCTTAGTGGAGCAGTTGCATAAGAGAAGAGAGTCTTTCTCTCTAGGTAGGTTGTGCTCTGCATGCTGGATGGTTTTTGGTGTGCCATAGAGATAAATAAAGGGCGTTGTGGAGGTTATATAAATGTATAGGCTTGAATTTCACCCATAAGACAAGGGTCAGTGGCATTTTATTGTGATCTTTATTGGAAAGTTCAGTGCCCTTTTGTAGGAAATGTAACCATACAGTACAATTTTAAGAGTTCTAGGCTTTTTGGTTCAAGTTTTAGGTTAAAAAGCATGGTTTTACTGTTGTATTTTTGATAAATAACCTTGGCTTTTGTGTTAAACCTGGAGATTTGCAGTTGAAGAACCAATGTATAAGAGAAGGGTTGGGAACGAGGCATATTTTAATAAATTTAGGAGGCCGTCAAGCTCTGTGAAAGGCAGGACAGAAACGCTGCAGATGGGTGAAACATGGAGCCTCAGAAAGGATGTGGAATTCCTGCTTAGGTACCAGAGCTGGCAGAGTTGGGAAATGGTAACCAAGTTACAAAATACTTCCCTTCTACCACGCAGTGTATGAACAAGTTCATGCTGCTGGTAACTTGCTTTCCCTCGTTTTTAAAATATTCATGGCACAGTTAAAGCATCTGAGGGCTGTGCACCAGGCTCCCAGAGAATCCTAGAAACAGTTAATGGGAAAAGTTAGAAGAGGCCCAGCAGTAAAACCAGGATTTCCATGGAAGAGTTTGTGCATTTTTTACCTCTTGTCTCCTTTGCCCACCCGCTGAAGGTGAAATGGCTGCAGGAAGCTGATTTCAGAGGCACAGAAGAGTTGAGGTTGGCAAGTACCTCTGGAGATGGTCCAGCCCAACCCCTCCTGCCCCAGGTGGAGTCACCTATAGCAGGGCAATGTCCAGTCAGGGTTTCAGGATCCCCAAGGATGGAGACTTCCCAACCTCTCTGGGCCACCTGTGCCACTGTTTGGCCACCATCACAGCGTTTGACCTTTAAATGGAATGTTCTACCTTTGCTCTCCTGGCCTTTTTGAGACCATTGAGAAGAGTCTGGCTTCATCTTCCTCACTTTCTCCCATCAGCTGTTCATTGATAAGGTTCCCCCTGAGCCTTCTGCTCCCCAGACTGAGCAGTCCCAGTTTTCTGAGCCTCCTTCCTGTGTGTGTCAGGTGCTCCAGTGCTTTCCTCCCCTCTGCAGGCCTTTGGAAGGCTCTCTCCATGAAGTCCAGGTCCCCTTTGCTTCCCCATCCCAGCTGGGAGTAGTGGTGGGAAGGGAGGCAGCCCTGTGCTGTGAGGACACTCTGCTGGCTCCTGCTCAGCCTCGGGTCCAACAGGAGCCCCAAGGCTTTTCTGCAGAGCTGCTTCCCAGCCAGCTGGCCCCCAGCCTGTCCTGCCTCAGGGGCACAGGCTTGCCTTTCCCTTTGCTGGCCATCCTGGGATTCCTCTTGGCCCGTGGCTCCCTCTGAGAGGCAGCTCATCCATCTGGTGGCACAGCCACACCTCCCTATTTGCCCACTCTGTGCCCTTGTACAGGGTGCTCTGTTCCTCCATCCAGGCCATTAATAAAGCACTTGGCTATTGCATCAAAAGAAATCCCTTGGAAGGAGAAGATTAGAGCTGGAACTGCAATTTCAAGATTTAGCCCAGAATTGAAGTGCTGTGTTATTAAAAAATGCCAAAAAATTGGTCAATATCCTGAATACGTTTATGGTTGAGAGCGTGGAATTTGCAATATTGAATGCCCAATGCATTGCATCAGCATCCCAGGGTTTGAGGATGAAACAGGAAAATCAGTGATTCAGATTTACTAAGAGCTTATTTTATATATTAAAGAATGAAGACTCACAGCTGATGAAGTAATTTCAATTGATAATTTCATTCACTGCATTTCAATTAAAGTGAGTTAAAAATAAAACCATATGAAATGAATTAAAAATAAAATGAGATTTAGTCCAATCTGATTTGGGTCTTGCTGAAAAATCTGTCGCACAGAATGAGGAAACAGGATAGGGAAGATGCTTATCTGTGGGATGTTGGGCAAAGAGCTATTTCTGTAGTCCTGGCCTGTCCAGTTCACTGACCTTCCAGCTCCTGACCTCTGGAAATTAGCTGGGCATTTGGAGAAAATGACACTCCTCATACACACACTCCATCTGAGGAGATTTTTACTTAGACAAGAGCTGTCTTAGTCTGATAAGTTATCTTCTGTGCTTTGGTTTGGATTGTGTTCCACAGCAGAAATCTGTGCAGACTTTGGACCACAGTTTAGGATCAGACTCAGCATTTTAAACAGGGTTTGGGATTTGGGATCCCTCCTTCTGGTCCCCCAGCTAAAGTTTCATATGACAATTCCCACCAGCTGTCCCACGTGAGGCAGGGAATGACAGCCAATGCTGGGATTGGGTGATGGAGTTTATCCAAGATCCAACAAGTTTTGGGCTTTTACCCTGCTTGATCTCCCAGGCTGTCCCAGGCTTTTGTCTCCATGCATCTCAGAATTCCAGGATCTCCCCTTACTTGTCTTTCCAAACTCCCCTTGGTCTTCTGTCCTATCTTCACTTTTTTTTAATCCTGGATACCCTTGTTTTCTCAGAGATCACTTCTTTGCTCAGCCTCATCTTCCTTCTGGAGCTCAAGAGGCCTCAGTTTTCCAAACCTCAGAACCCCTGCCATGCTCAGTCCCTTTGGTGGTGCTGTCTCATCCCTCTGCACTAATTCCATGCCCCACTGTTTTTAGTCCAGGTATCCTCAAAACCTGAAGCCAGCACAGTGGGGCTGGAACCAGCAAGGAGCAGGCTCCTGCAGGAGAGTGGAACAGTCTGGGACACCTTCACAGCCTCACACACATCCTGGGGTCTGCTGCACTCTGCTCTGCTGCCATCTGTCACCCGTGGCTGGAGTGGGGGTCTCAGAGTCTCTGTGGTCGAGATGACCCCAAGGTGTTCGAAAGTCTCTTTTTCCCAGCCCTGGGATTGAAGGAGGAGACAGGATTCTCTGACTGTGGATTTCAAGGTTGTTTATTCTCAGTTATCCATTCCATTCTTTTTCTGACCTGCTGAGGTCTGTCCAGCGGGTCAGTCTGTGGCACACTGACCGCCCCAGAGGTGGTGTTGGTTGGTTTTTATTATACTAAAAACTATGTGTACATTATTTACAATAATTTCCCAATACCTGTCACCTGTGTTAGACAGTGAGTTTCTACTCTAAACCAATCCAAAAATGCCACCATCACCCAGAAGATGAAGGATAAGAAGAAGAAAGAAAGAAGACAAGGCATGCCCAGTGCCTTGTGCAGTTAAGAGGATGCTTAGGGTCAGTGATAGGGCCAGTATGAATAGGATTATGTTTATTACTCTTCTCTGGGTTTAAACCAGATTCTAAGGATTGGAAGTCGATTGTAATTAATATACTAGAAGAGTAAGGTCCTCCTCAGTAGATAGAAGTGTAGAGGAATAATCATACGATGTCTACAAAGTGTCAGTATCAGGTGGCTGCTTCAGTCCTTCCATCTTGGCTTCTGAACCCCCATTCTAATAACCCAAAATTCTGCTTTTCTATCTTGTGACAAACTGTCATTCTACTTAAACTCTCATGGCTTGTAAATCTTCACACAAAGTTGGTAATTGTTTCCATGGGTTAAAATCAAAGGCACAGGTGGTTTTGACTCTGTGCCAAGGTCTCTGAGCCTCCTGGCAGCCTCGAGCCCTCCAGGACAGCCAGAGGGATGTCCTGGGCTCTGACATGGGGGGATCTCCATCCCCATTCCCCTGGCTGCCTCAGCCTTCCAAGCCCAGCTCCTCCATCCTCACTCTTTGTTCAGCAGCCTGCTGTGCCCCAGTGGGCCTTGAGGGAAGGGGGACACTTCCTAGAGGGGTGGTGGCTCTTTGGCATGTGCACTGTTTGTCTTGGGGTTGGATGAATTCATTGCAATGGTTGTGCTCAGCATCTCACTAACCTTGGCCCCCCCTGGGTGCTGATGGAGCACAATAAAATGCTCTGCCACCGATCTGACTTGTCTTTCACAGTGGCACACCTCGTGTCACACAGGTCATTGGAAGGGATCAGCGTTCCCAATAAACCCTTCCAGTCTCCTTGGGAAAAGTGCAATCCCAACTGTCAGGAGGCAGCATTGATCTGTGTCCTCTGGAAGTCAGCTGGAGAAGAAGCTGTTGTCCTGGCTGAGGACAGCTGCTCAATTTGCACTGCAGGCTTCCCATGTCCCTTTCCTCTGCTTGCATTGTAATGAACATTTTGCACGTTGCTCTAAAAATACCTCCAAATGATGTTTGATATTAGGGGACCAGCGAAATGCAAATACAATGAAATGATGATTTCATGGTCTTTTTCACAATGAGATTGTCATCCTCCTTCCCCCAGTGCTTGAAGCAATACCTATTTATGAGTAGTTGAGCTAACCTGGGAAATTCCAAGAAGAATTGCAGACAGCTCCTGAGATGCAATGCAAATTGTTGCAGTACCCATGGAGGACATTTGCATGATGGTAGGACTGGTTGTCTCTGTGATGCTGTCGTGGTGATTGTTATGCAGAGAACTGCAGGATAAAATGGTAGTGCTAAATCAGCAGTGCTGAATAAGATGGCTGAAAATGCCAGGAAAACAAACTGTGGGAGCAGGAAGATTACAGGAGGGATGAGATGCCCAAATCCCAATGCAGGACAGCTCCCAGCTTTCTTGGGGACAAACTTTTGGCTCTGCAGGTAATTTCCATGGCTCTTACTGAGCTTTTGGTGCCTCCCTCATGCCCACACTGCATCCCTCTGCAGCAGGCAGGACAGAGCTCCTGCCATGGAGGGGAAAGGCTGAGGGGATCCAAAAGGATGTGAAAGGACTGCCCTGATATTTCAACTGCAGCACCAAGAGCTCCCCTTCAGGGCATAGGGGTTTGGAGGTGATGCTTTATCCTGAGTGTTTGTGGGGAGCTGTTACCCCCAGGGCACTGTGTTGGTGAGTTTGCACCACTGTTTGCAGAATCTTTGGTTTATTTGGTTTTAAATCTTGTTTGGGTTCATCTAAAATAGGACTGGGTATCTCTGTCTGTCCCGTGTGATGCCTAAATATTACAGAATGTGGAGGGGTTGGGTTTATTTCCATGCTTGGGCTGAAGTCAAGCCCAAGCATGGAAATAAATCATATTCCCCTTTTCTGTCTTCTTCTTGGGAAGACAGAAAAGGGGAATATGATTTTTTTTCAGGAATATATGACACAACAAGAGATGACATGGATAGGAACCTGTCTGAAATGAACTGGTTTGGATATGCAGGTGGGACCTGGCTTGTCCCCAAGCTGGGGGAAGCCTGGGTGGGCCAGCTGCTGCCTGTGGCTGGCAGCAGACTTGACCTTGGAGAAGGGAGAATGTGTTGAGAGAGACAAACTGTGCTCAGACTGTTAAAAAAAAAAAAAAGGGGGACTCTCTGCTGCAAAGCTTGAATTGCTGCCTATTGCTTTGGTTATCTTCTTATAAATCTTAATATGGCTGTTCAACTGAAGCAAGTACAGTTAGGATGCCATTCCCTACCTTGGGATGGATCCTCCCCTCCAGCAATGTTTTCAAAATAATGAAAAAAAAGAAGCAGCAATCTGAGGAAGGCACATATAAAATCTGCAATGCAGAAATAGGATTATATATTTATCTGAGTTCTCATGTAGACAGATGATTAATACAGTACCAGCTACAGGGTTTATAGCTTGGTATATCATTAAGGTTCCCTGTAACTCTACTGTGAAAAGATAATAAATTAAGTGTCCTCATCCCTGCCCTTGTCCTCCTTTTTCTAGTTTAGAAATACACTTGGAAGTTTTAATCTGAAAACACAATTCTGGTACCAGAACTGAGGATGGAAAGGAATGAAAGGGAAAATGGAAGACATCAAGACATGACATCTGAAGTGTTTTTTTTTTTCTTGAATCTTTTTAAGACTTAAAATTGAGCATGAGGTTTTAACATACAAGTCTCATTTACATATCTGCTTTAGGATTAGGAGGGGATCTTGAAAAATATTGCTAGGAAAGTATTTTTGGGGTGTTTTTTTTTTTTTTTGTTAGAGAAAACTAACATACAATTTCTTAATTGGGTCCAGCTTCCTTCTAAGGAAATCTTGTTCCCCTCCTTTACCTTATGTGGAGCAGATGAAAGCTGCAGATACAGGACATGTTAAAGTTTTTAGGATCAATCAGGTAAGCAGCAGTGCTTTCTGAGCCTTAATTGCCAAACCCTGAGAGAAGAATAATTGCAATATTTAAATTAAACCTGAATTAGAATTCTGTGAAAGAACAAATATTAAATTAAGTAGAAACATCCAAGCATATTCCTTTTAAAGAAGGCACTTTATAGTGGGAGACAGTCCTGTGAGCTCAGTGCTGTTGTGGGCATTGGGAATCAGAGAGGATTAGGCTCTGGGATCCTCTGGAAAGCCTCTGTGCTGGATTTATCCCATCAGAGAACTGACCCTGCTGCCTCCAGGCAGAGCACGACCCGGGGCTGTGGCAGGGCCAGCAAATCAGAGTGGGCTGGCAGGGCTGGAAGGGCTCCCACTGACCCTGCACAGGGCAAAGGGCCCCTCGAGGAGGGCACATGTCACAGGGAAGCTTGGGAAGAGTCCTGGGGAAGGGATAAACCCTTGCCCATGGAGAAGAAAATCAGTGTCTGTGTGTGTATGTATGTCTGTGTGTGTGCACATATGCATCTCTCAAAGCACCCGAGCAGAGAGCAGTGGCTCTCAAATCCTTCTTGCTCTTTGGTTTGCTGTGGAGTTTAATTCCATTCAAAGTTAATCTTGCAGTGGTTCACTTGAAAACAATACCAATTTTGTACTGCCTCCCACACACCAGATCCACTCCCTTCCTCAGTAATTCTTGTTTGACCTCACAGCTGGTTCTCCAGAAACTTTCCTCCCAGCTGCCAGAGATTTCTATTCAGGAGTTACCCTCAGGAGCAGCAGCACATTTCCATCTTGGTCTGGCTTTTGTGTTTGTTCTGTAGTGAACACACAGCCTCAAAGCTCCAGGCCTCACTGAATTCAAAATTTTCTATGGATTTGACTTTCTCTCCCATGACTGCTTTTTTACAGCCCCCAAGTTCCACCACAGCAGTAAGAAAACAAATACAGGAATGCTTGTGATTACTTGAGATAAAATTTTTTCTTGGGAGCTGTGGAGTTCATTCCTGCAGAGGACTGAACAGACCAAGGAATGAACCACATGCCCCATTAAATCACAGAACACCAAACATCTGTGGAGATGGCCATAAGGGCTCCATGAAGCTGCTTTTAGTTCTGGAAGGAAGAAGGAGGAGATCCTACTCTTTTTCACCTGGGAGAAACCAAATAAAAGTTTAGAAATAGGGAATCCCCTCAAACCTGTTGTTATTATTTATTATCCCTTCAAACCATATTGTTACATGGCTTAAACTGAAGATCCATCAGCTTCCATGGGGAAGGGCATGGGAAAAGTGGGATATTCCATGTGTGCCCATAAGAAATAGCCTTGTAAGGAAAAAGTATGTAGAGCAGAGATAGTGGTTTGGAGGGTTTTTAATCCACATGGAGGATGGAAAGAATCTCATTGTAATTAAGGCATTTCCTAGGATCTCTGTTATCAGTGGCAAATTCTTTTGTCTGCAAACAGGTCTTGACCCTGGCAAGCCCCAGGGGTGTTTCTGTGGGAGTTTCTGGGTGCAGCTGTAGGAGCCAGTGATGGAAGAAGGGTTTGTGGCCTGTGCAGACACCCCAGCACTGCCAGGCTCTCACCCAAGGTGTGCAGTGAAGACACCAACAGCTGGGGACAGGCAAAGTCACAGAATTCACAGAATCACAGAATGACCAGGCTGGAGGAGACCTTCAAGATCATGGAGTCCAGCCCAGCCCCAACACCTCAATCAAACCCTGGCACCAGTGCCACATCCAGGCTTTGTTAAACACACCCAGGCATGGGGACTCCACCACCTCCCCGGGCAGCCATGCCAGAACTTCATCACCTTTCTGTGAAAAACCACTCCAAACCTGACGTCCCATGGGAAAATCTCTTTGGTGCCTTCTCAGAAGACTTCCAGAGTGGCAGAGCTGCTGTCCATCTGTCCAATACACGCAGTCCCCGAGTCCCCAGAGCTTTGGGCAGCTTTTCTTCCCTGGGGCCTCCCCATCACAGCCCAGCAAAACTGATTTTTAGCATTCATCTCTCTTCCATGTCTGCCCAGAGGAGGGAGGGAATTTGCTGTGTGCCTTTGCAGGACATTTTGAGATGAGTTTTGAGAATTTAGGTGGTGCTGGTTGAGCCTGAGCTTGGGTTTCTCCACAGCCAGTGTCTCCCTGGAAATCTTTTGTCTGGGATTTCTTGCCTGAGTGTGTGGAGCAGCCTCTCCCTGTTTTTCAGACTGATGGATATATTGGTTGTTGCTTGTGGATCTTCTTCGGCATCATCTGCTTTCATTAGCATTTTTGAACAAAGGAATGAATCAGAATAAATCACAACTAATAGAAATATAGGAACAGATTATCATTTTGCAAAGCTGAACTCTCTCAGAGGAGATTACGTATTTAAATTGAACAAATACAACTTCATAAATAAACTAAATTAAACATCATCTAATTTTACTTTTGAAGCCAAGCAATTTTAATCCATACTCAGCTTCTTGTATAAATATTTCCCAACTCCGTTTTTATTCTTTGAAGCATTCTTATTCATATTTAAAAACCAAAAATGTGCCAAATTGAACCACAGTTGTGTATACTGAATAAATGTAAAAGCTTGGGTATATTGCATAATAATCTGGGAGCTGGCAGGAGGGAGTGATTGCGTTTGTGAGTGTCCAAGTAGTGTAAAAATGCTTCTGCAGAACCCAGTATTTGTCTCTAAAGCTCTCTGACTGATGGCGTGCCTGAAAAATCCTCTCCATAAATCCCTTTTGCATCGTTCAAAAGGAAGCCATAGATTATTAGAAATCTATAGATTTCCCCAGGGA
Organism: Molothrus ater; assembly: GCF_012460135.2. Classification (NCBI taxonomy): domain Eukaryota; kingdom Metazoa; phylum Chordata; class Aves; order Passeriformes; family Icteridae; genus Molothrus; species Molothrus ater. The sequence goes on along the minus strand of NC_050488.2, from coordinate 3,466,527 downwards.
TAATTGATGCAGAAACTGTGGTGCTTCAAGAGTTGCCCAGCTGGTCTGGACTGTGAGCAAATTCCAGTTGGAATTCCTGATGGAAGGGCTGGTTTACTGCAGAACTAATTCTTAGAACTGGGAGAATTTCAATCCCCCCAAATATGCCACTGTGAGATGGGAAATGTGCTTTATCAATCATCTTATTAGGCAAAAAGAGCCTTTAAAAAAAAAAAAAAAGGTGATAAGGTTGAAGAATTCTGGTTAAATGTTTCATTGGATGTTTCAAAGCTGAAATATAATTTCAGTCCACCCTGTGTTCAGTCTACAAACCACAATCAAAAGCCATTTTCCAGAAATGGCTTAAATGCAGTTCTTTCTGCATGTTCATTCAATCACTACATGCAGTTTGCAGAACTGACCTGTCCAATGACTTCAGGGCCTGCAAATGCTTAACAGGGCTTTGCAAAAATACTTCATTTCTAAGTAAATCAGATGTAAAGTTACCAAGAACTTGGTTTTCATCTAATATTTTGAAGATAGGACAAAACAAGAGAAGTGAAATAAATCTGCATCTTCTTTCTTGTTTTAATATTGAGCCATTTATTTATGAAGTTTTATATAAAGGTCAAAAGAAAAAACCTTACAGGTAAGATTTATTTTCAAAATAAAATCATTTAAATGGTTAGTTTGGGTAAAAATTCTACTTTTCCCACCACAGTTAGATTTTTCTGGGAATAGTTGAACACAGCTTTTCCCAGGGGTTGATGGGAGCATTTGCTGTGTGTAGCAGCAATCCAGTAGAGCTTTGGGATTGTAGATTAATGGGAATGTTGGACTGGCTGGGTTTGTTCTTCAGAATGCAAAGCAGCCAGGAAGGAGGTGAGGAAATTTAGGCTGCTGCTGTTTGTTCCATCTTCCATCACAAATGAGAGCTCCTGGCTGGGAATTTTGTCACGTAGCAAATGAAAAAAATGCTCCTGTTGGTGCTAAGTGCAGGCAGGTCCTGCTGAAATCCAAGGAAATTCAATTTTCCTGGTGAAAGGTGCAGCCCTGATAGAGGAGGGCTCCTGAGGATGGGGTGAGCACTGCTGCAGTGCTGCTCCACCTTTTCAGGGTGTCCTGAGTGAGTTTGCAGGGATGGGGGGATGAGAGGAGGGATAATTTCATTAGGAGAATGCAGCAGGAAGTGGTTCAAGAGCTGCACGAGGACATTTTGCAAGGGAAATGTTTCAGCAGTCCTGCATCTTGGAAATATCACAAATAATCAAGTACTTGTCCCCAGGTTATGTGCTGGTGACAAATGACGTGCTCCTCAGGCTGGGGCCAGTGGGAGAGGTCAGCTGCAATGGGGAATGGGTAAAGAGCATTCACTGAGAAGGATTTTCTGCAAATAGCACTTAGTAGATTCTGGTATTTCTTGCAAAGCAAAAATTTGGCATAAAAAGTTTGGTATTTTTTGGTAGCTGCAGAGAAAGAAATGTGAGAGCATAATTTAATGTAAATTGTCAAAACAATATTTTGACTTTTCTCCTGTGGACTGCAATTGTTCCCTCGTCACCAAAGACCTGAATGCATCCCAGTCCTTATGAACATACCTGATCTGGACATGATTAGATCCCATCCATCAACTGTTTGCTGCAAGAACAGATTTTTGCATATTTAGACCTTCTAAACAGTGTTTACAAATAAAAAAGGCTGATAAACCCCTGTATTTTTTGATAGACAAAATATAGTCTGACCTTTAGTGGTTTAGTCACCATTCCACATATAAAATATATTTACATAATTTTAAAAATGATTCTTCTCAAAATGATATTGAGAAGAATAATTTTTAAAATGATGTAAATATATTTAAATATATCTTCTCAATATCATTTTAAAAATCATTCTTCTAAAAAATGATATAAATATATTTAAATATATCTTTTCAATATCATTTAAAAAATGATTCTTCTCAAACAGCTGTTTTTTACAGCATGACAAGGATTTGATATTTGGATAATTCAGGCATGGAAAGTGTCGTTCTGCCTAGGATTTAGACTGACATCTTGGTCTAGAACATTAAATACTGTCTTATGCACAAAATGTTAATTATTTTATTAAAATCTGTATGCATGAATCATTCCCTGACACAAGGTAATGTACTTGCAACTCAAAATAACCTCATTTGAGCAAATGTTTCTAATCAAGGGGAAGTGGCCTGGCACGATGCTGCAGAATGGTTGGCCAGAGTTGTGCAAAGAATATTTTAAACTGTGTTTTTTGGGGCTCGGTGAGGTTCCTGCAGGAATTCTGACAAAGCCACTGGGGCTGCCTGGTGCCCTTACCGGGATCAGGTGGGCAAAAGGCAGCGGGAGGGAATGTCAGGATCAGAGTCAGACTGGGATTGTGGCGATGCTGGGAGCTCTGTGCCTGTGACTCCTGGGCTCTCACTGAGACCTGGCGTCAGCAGCAGGTTCTGGGGGGAAATATTCACTATAGACCTTGGGGAATTTTCCTTGCTTGCTGTCCAAGGGGATGCAGAGGGATGGGGACAGCAAGGCCAAGTGTGGGTCCTGCCCTGGGGTCACAGCAACCCCTGCAGCTCCAGGCTGGGCATGAGCAGCTGGAAAGGTGGGAGAGGCCCTGGGGCTGCTGGGGACAGTGGCTGGACATGAACCCAGCTGTGCCCAGGGGTGCCCAGCTGTGCCCAGATGTGCAGGAGGCCAAGGGCACCTGGGCTGGGTCAGGAATGGTGAGGCCACAGGAGCAGGGCAGGGATTGTCCCCTGAGCTGGCCCTGCTGAGGCACCACCCCAAACCCTGGGGTCAGTCTGGGGCCCCTCACAAGAGGGACCTGGAGGGGTCCAGGGCAGGGAATGGAGCTGGGAAGGGGCTGAGGGAGCTGGGAAGGGGCTGAGCCTGGAGAAAAGGAGGCTCAGGGGCGACCCTGTGGCTCTGCACAGCTCCTGACAGGAGGGGACAGCCGGGGGGGTCGGGCTCTGCTCCAGGGAACAGGGACAGGAGGAGGTTTAGACTGAAGAAATGAAGAATAATCACTAAAAGAGTGGTCAGGCATTGGGACAGCTGCCAGGGAAATGGTGGAGTCACCATTCCTGGTCATTTTCAAAGAGCACCTAGTTGTGGCACTTGGGGACATGTTTGGGTGGTGATAACTCTTGGATTCAGTGCTCTCCCAGGGCTTTTCCAACCTAAACAGTCCTATCCTGTTCTGGAGAAAATGTTCCCAAAGCTGAGTAAAAGTGGAAATCCTAATTATAAGCTGAGTCAGAATATTTTTCTTAAGTGATCCCATTAACACTGTGGCCTCCCCAAAACCTTTATTCATTCTGAGATATCTTACCTCAGCTTTTGAGCAGTAATTTGTGCTACAAAGGAATAGATATTCATTGGCAGCACTTGGCAGTGCCCTACATTGTAATTAGGATCATGACCAGTAAATTAATCAGAGGTTAAAGTAAGAACTCCCAAACCTGAATTTATTAGAATTGCTTATTTTATATGAATTTTTAATTAGGTCTATCTAAAGCATTTCACCCTTTTATTTTCCTGTACCATTTACTAACTGTTTGTTATGCCATGTTTTTTCAATCTATTTGTTTTCCAGAGTTTTAAACTAAATTATTTTTATTTAACCTCAATTATCTTTGTAGTGCAGTTACACTAGATGAGGCATTGGACATAGATGTGTACAGTGCATCCTGACAAAAAAAGCCAAAATAATTCTGAGTGACAGATTTGCAGGTTATTCATAAAAAAAATCCTTGTTAAAGAAACTGGATGATGGAGAGAGAAGGAAATAACTGTATTTTAGGTTTATCTATATACTAAAGAGAACCAGCAGAGCTGGAGTTCATTGCATGTGATTCCTAAAAAGCTCTTGTCATGTCCTCCACTGTTCATGGACTTCCTTTGCAGATTTTCCATGGTAATGATTGAAGTTTGTGCAACGCCTTGGTTTGGAGTGGCTGGGCCTGTTTGAATATTGTTCTTGAGTGATGATATTGAATATTGTCATTGAACACTGATATTGAATATTGATATTGAATATTGATATTGAATATTGTTACTCAATATTGTTATTCAACATCATTGTTGAGTACCGTTATTGAATATTATTGGATATTGTTATGGAGTGTTGGTTTTGAATATTGTTATTGGGTATTGTTATTGAGTATTGTTATTGAGTATGGTTATTGAGTATGGTCATTGAATATTAGCAGCCCCCGGTACTCTGCTGGTTTTGAGGAGTTTGTGGTGACATGCAGAGCCTGTACATGAAATAAATCCTGCCTGTAAATAGGTATCAGGGAGTAGGAAGGGGCTGGGTCTTATGGGGTCAAGCTCCCAGCAAAGATGGGATCAAACACAGAACCAGCAGACTCATTCCCAGAGGGAATGAAGTGTTTGCTGCCGGGGAATAAATGGAGATGCCCTGGGAATTCTTAGGAGTTTCTGTTCTGTTGAACATTTTTTCAGGTGCTGAAGGACTCCTTATGCACACTTTTCCCTTTAAAGCAGTTGACTGCAACTTTATTTTTTGGGTAAAGTCGAACAGTGAGAAATAATCTGAATATGATCTTGAGGTATCACTTCTCTGCATGTGAAGATCATCCAAAGCTCCACACAGAGTTTGAAATCTACCCAAGTATTTTCATGTGTTTGCTCTTGGCTTTAACCCTTTTCTGAATGTTTGGATATATATAATATATTTCTACTAAAGACAAAAAAAAATCTAATTATTTTTAAAACATACATGAGCTGGCTATCAGATACCTCTTTAAAGTTTTTTCTTTTCAACAGTACTTTCTGGATAAATAAATATCACTACCACATGTATTTCAGCTATGGAAAAAAAAACCTGTGGAAAACCAACTAGGCAAATAATAATGGACTTTTGGACCATTCTCCAGATGAGACATTTCATTTCATGCAAATTCAGACTACAGCCTTTAAGGATATAGTTTATAACAGAAGTAGCAGATGAATATTTTTCTTTTCTTTGATCTTGATTTTATTTATGTTCTGCTTCAGGTAACTCAGTACTTAGGAGCTCAAGCAAAGTGGTCATACACATTCTTCCAATGTCACATTTCATCTCATGTTTTACTTTTCTCTTTATTTTTCTTTCCAAAAAAGGCTCTTTCTCATGCTTATAAAGATTTAACTAGAAATTGAATTTTAAAATATGGGACAGTTGTCAAAATCCAAGTTAATCCAAGTTTTGTATGGCCAGTAGACAACAGAGAAAAGGGAGAACCCAGAATGTGTGTTGGACACAGAACTGGGAATCCTATAAAGCTAATTTTAATATATTTTTTAAGAACTATATATATGTATGCAGATATTTTTGAAAATGAGGAGCATGGACAAGTGTAGGCAATACCTTATGATGGTTTGAGCACAGGTAATTTATAACCTGTGCTTGGCCAACTTTGAGCACTGAGTTTTGCACTTTTAACATTCCCAAAACATTTCTTGACAGTGTGTGTATTCATATTTATATTTATAAATATATCTAAAAGCTTTGGCTTTTTTAAGGAATGCTTTCTGAATTACCTGACCAGCCTTGAGGTGTGTTTTATTGGAAGCTGATTCAAACATTAACCAGCTAAAATAGAATGAATTATGAAGCAAAAGCTTGTTTAGCAAAGTGCTGTGAACCCACCAGGCACCATTGTTATTCCATTTTTTTTAATAGACAGGAATGAGGTTGTAAAACAAAATTTGTCCCAAATTGGATTCAGAAGTTATTTTAGGGCCTGGGGAGGAGCACTGCAGGCCCAGGTGTTGTTTCGTGTCTCCCTCTGGGTGCAGCAAGGCTCTGCTTGGGCAGGGGGGGCTTTCAAGGCAGTTTGCAAAGATTTCTGTGATGCAAACCTTTGACAGACCCCACAGGCAAGGAAAATACAGTGATAAATTGTCAGGCAGCTATGTGGAGTTTAAAAGGCTGAAAAATCAGCTTTGAGAGAAGAGAGGGATTTTCTTAAAGTCGGAGACTTTAAAAGGGCTTGGTGGTTTCTTCTCTCAGCTCCTACTTGGTGACAGCTGCTGCTCAGCAATTTTCTTCTTTTGTTTAGTCTTGATGAGCAGTGGTGGGGGTTTTGGGGTTGTTTTGTTGTTGTTTTATTTTTAAATAATTTTATTTATTCCTTTTGAGCATGAGCTGAAAACACTTGGTGCTCCTGAATACCAAGAAAGGTGGTGGGGGAAGGAGCAGGTGATGCAGAGGGTTTGGTTGGGGTTCTGATATTGTGTTATTTTTTTTATTATTTATTGTATTATTTTTTATTGTATTATTTTCCATTACCTCATATCAGGTATATTCTCAGTGAAGGGTTAAAGGCTAATTAAACAAATATATCATTCATTAGGGATGGGTAAACCAGTCTGGAAAATCTAAACAAGATGACAGAGTGCTCCAAATGGCAGCTAAGCAGAGTCTTGTCCATTGAAACCAAAGTTAAGGAGCTGTTTGGCTTAAATTAACTTGCTGAAGCTCCATCCAGGGTTTTTCTATTGCCAATCACATTATTGTCTTTCAACTCATGAGAGGAGCATTCAGAACATTTCAATAGCAGTTCTGTTTCCTTTGTGTTTTTATCTGTGGTTGATTCTCAGCGTGCTGGTTTGACAGAGCTGTTATTTCACATAAACATGTGGCTAAACAAGAGGTTTTACAAGCAAAGCAGCTTCTGAAATTGCTTGGAAGAAGCTCTGAGATACTTTTCCATCAGTATCTGTGCTAATGGATTGTGTTCCTTCTCATCAGACCCAGGGAGGGATTCACATATTCAGGACAGTTGTCAGACCTTGTGAGTTCTCTCCACTCCATGAACTTGGCTGTAACATGGAAATGAATTTGGGATTTGTCAGGGGAGGTGGGGATGGGCAGAGTTAGAAAATCCTCCTGTCCTGGGGAGAGCAGGACTGCAAGGGAAAGGCTTTGGATCAAGTGATGGAGAAGGAAACTTGGCTTTGTGAGCATAACCCCGAATTTTGCCAGTGTGTTGATAATAAATACAACATCTTCTGCAGTGAAATGTCAGCCCTGTGTCACAGAGACTCTCCTGGAGTTCTTACAGACAGCCTGTGCTTGGCAGTGTCAAATGCAGAAGTTGTACAGTGCTTTCAGATCTGTCATGGACATCAGAGTTCACTGGTTCAAAATGAAACATCCCAAATGATGCTACTTATGCTGGGCCCCAAATAATTTAATTTAACTGTGCATTACTTCAGTTGTTATAGTATCAACAAATAAAATAATCACTTATGAGACATTTTTGCAGCAGATGACCAAAATGTTTTATTGCTCAATACCAATCACTGGATTAGGAAAATGGATTACAACTGTGAGTAATGAGTTCCTAAAGCCCCTGAATGATATGATTTCTGTAAATATCTGCTTGATTTCATTAACCTTGAGAATGTAGAGGAATAACTGACTGCAACAGTGGCCTGGTACCTCCTGTTCTGTACTGAATTTACTCTGTATTTATTGATATACAGGGGAGTTCTAACGGAGTCATTCCAGCGAATGGACTGGGTTTGGATAACTGGCAGGAGCTAAAGAGCTGCTGTACCTGGGCATGGTGCAGTTCTGCTCAGCCCTGAGCTTGTAAAGCAATAGCATGGAAAATGGAAAGAGTTTGTGTTTAGAGAGCCTTACTTAATATTTAATACAATCCTTAAATGATGTTTTCTGCCAATAATAGCGTTTTTAAGGTTTTGCCTGTAGGGATCTCTCACTCAATGGAAGTTGAGCTATGAAATCAGGGTGCAGCTGCCGTGGTGAAATGTTTGAATTAAGTCTCAGTGTAGTCACAAGAGTATTTTATCCTTTTCCTGTGCACCTGTGGAGAGTTCACTGCTGGGCTAGGACAGAAACATGTACTCAGTTTTCTCTGCCTAAAATAGCAAATACACCAGCAATAAACTGTGAGTGAGGTGTAGTCCTCTTCTCCTCTGCCTGACCTAAAGGTTTGAGATGTTTTTCTCAGATTTGAGTGGTAAATCATAACTTCAGTATTGGTCCAACTGGAAGACCAGTCCTGTAGGCATAAACTCTCTGTTTTAAGTCACTTGATGAAAAATATCCTGTCTGCAAGTGGGAAAGAAAAGCCTTAAGAATAATAGGGCTGGTAATTAAGCTTGTTAACAGTGCCAGCTTGGGGGAATTGTCTTAAGGGGTAAATGATTGCAGGACCATCTGCATTGGTATAGAACTGCAATACTCTTCACACACCTTTCTGCTGTGGGGTATTTGCCTTTCAAAATACCTTTGCTGAATACAGCACTGAAAAGAGGCCTTTAGGGGCTGGTAACTGTGTGATTAACTCACAAAACTGCTCATGGAAAAAGCTGCCGTGAGTATCCTGCCTTTGGACCAGCCTGGAGCTGCTGTGCTCATTGGAAGGTCAGGGGAAGGGCAGCCATGGGCAGTGAGGTTTGAACTGAGCACACACTGATTTTCTGTGCATTTAGCATCTTCCCTGATGCTGGAAATGGGAAGCTGCAGCTCTGTTTAGCAGGAAAATGCCCCATCCTTGTGCCAGCACGTCCCTCCCTGCTGGAACTTGCTGTCTCCACCAAGGGTGTCCCACCTGCAGGTGCAGCAATTCCGGGGAAAATGGACACCAGGAGGGACAGGGGCAAACCCTGTCAGCTCAGCTCCTGCAGCCTCTTCTGGGCTGTGATCCTGTGCAGAATGTGCAGAAAACTGCTCCTCAGGTCGTTCAGAGCAGGAATGGACAGCAGCATAAGGGGTGCAGAAGATGGATGGGCTTGAGGGACCTAAATTCCACTCCCAGCATATGGAATAAAGGGATTCCTGTGGAGATCAGCACTGCAGACACAGCTGCTCCTTCTCCACCTTGCTGTCTCATCCCTTGGTTCCTGCCTCTTGCAGCAGCTGTGGTGAAGCCATCAAATGATCCCACTTTTGCTTCAGGGTTTACCAAATTTTCTCTTTAGAGACCTCGTCCTAAGAACAGAATCCCTGACTCCTGAGGTTTGCTTTTGGCCTGGATTGATCCCAAATCTTTGTGGTCCTGCCAGTCACACCTTTGGGCAGCTGAGGGGGAAAGACGGGGAAGGAGTCTTTGAAAACTTCCCAGCTTTGTGTGAGAAATGATTGTGAAAAACGCCAATCACTTGTTTTTGAAAATTTAAAAGTTTAATGGTAATTAAATGGTTATACAAATAGTAATATAATTAGAGTAATAAAAAATTGGACAATTTGGATTAGGACAATATGAGACAATAGAAACAAAGAGTTACAGACAGTCCGGGTACCTTTTTCTGGGCAAAATAAGCCTGAAAAAGGACCCACGTTAACAGAGGATTAACCCTTAAAAACTAATAACCTGTTGCATATTCATACACCTCATCCATGATGCATAAATTCCATTCAAACACAGGATTCTGTCTGGGCAGTGTCAGCTTCTTCCTGACAGTGTCTTCAGGGCTGATGGAGGCAGGAAGAAGTTCATTTCTCCTGATAATGGAGCAATAAATTCTCTTTCTCTGAAAGATTTGGGTGTCCTGTGGCTGCTACCTGGTGCAAGTCCTCTCTTTCAAAGAAAGTATCCTACATAGCATAGTTTCTATTTTAACATTATGTTATAACCTAAAACTATATTTTATACACTACTTAAGAAAATTAATACAGCATCACTTTCTAACACAATACATATAATATTCATTTTAATATTTGCGAAAAGCCAATCATAAAATACACATTTTTCACATGATGCTGGAGTTCTGGATGCTGAGAATTTTAGACTTTCTGTGCTGACAGACTCTGACCTCCAAGAGAACACTGCATTTGACCTGAGGCCGTAGCAAAAACTGCCAAAATGGATTGATAACACTGAGATTACAGGTGTGTAGTTGATTGGAAGTGTGTGGTGTCACAGAGTAGAAAACTTAAGAGGTTTTAGAAAAACCAACAAAACCTGGCTGGAGGGAAACAGGCTCTTACTGATGTTCTGTTTTGTGCAACAGCTGTGCTAAAGTCAGCACGGGGTGGGGAATGGAGGTCCTGCACCTGCCTGTTGATTCCCTTGGGAATGTTCTTCCATTTGTGCCCTTTCTCCGTGGTTCCATTCTGTGGTGTGTGTTTGAAAGGTTACAGCTAACTCCTGACAAGACAATGTATTATTCTTCTGTCTAGCTCACTGAATTCCCTTCCCAACTTCTTTTCTGAGCTTCTCCCTCAGGTCTGACCTTGCTACTTCCAAATTTCAGCCCAGATTGCCTGGTGGTAATGGAATTAATAACAACATTTAAAAACTTTTGGATTTGTTGTCCGATATTTTATTAAAGAGACTAAAAATACACAGTGAACTCCCTGCAGATTTTATGTAGAGAGGGGAGCTAAAGAGATCAGATTTTATTGGACTTCCACCAGACTGGGTTTAAATTCTGTCCTTTTCTGATTGCAAACAAAGGTCAAAGTGGCAGCAGGAGAGATTGTGAAAAAAATAAAGCTGTGACCTGTCTGCCCATCCAAAGCTGTCGGATTTCAGCTGTTTAGAGACCAATATTTTTAAAGCATTCAGCAACAGAATTGTTTGTCAGATCACCGTGATTGGATTTGGAATTACTGACCTTTCCCTCCTAAACACTCTCTGTTGCCTTTGCAGGCTTATTGGTGGAATATTTCTGCAAAGACCTGTGTAATTTATGAGGGTTGATACAAGTTTCAGTCTTCAGGTCTGTTTTCTCCTGAGGGATTTCTGTTCTCTTCTTAAATGATTTCTCAAGATTCCCAAGTGAGGAGCAGCAGCCATGGCATTATTTTGTACTCTGGTTATTTTCTGCACCTGTGGATGCATAATGCCAGGTTTAAGGAGGTGGTTTAACACTTGGGCTTTACTTCTTTTGGGTTCTAACTGTAACAGTCTGGGTTTAGCCATGATTTCAACTTCAATTTTTCCAAAATACGTTTTAATTTTATCTGGTTGTTTTTTTCAGCTTTTCCTTTTTCTTTTCCTCTTCTCTGTGTGGAAATGTCATCACAGAGTTCATACAAGAGATGGAATCATAGAATGGTTTGGATTGGGAGGGACCTTAAGGCTCATCCTGTTCTATCCTCTGCCATGGCAGGGACACCTCCCACTGTCCCAGGTGCTCCCAGCCCCATGTCCATCCTGGCCTTGGGCACTGCCAGGGATCCAGGGGCAGCCACAGCTGCTCTGGGCACCTGTGCCAGGGCCTGCCCATCCTCACAGGGAACAATTTCTTCCAATATTCAATAAAACATTCCCTCTTTCAGTCTGAAAACATTGCCCCTTGTCCTGTTACTACAGGACTTGGTAAAAGTCCCTCTCTTTTAAGCCGAATTTTTGTATTGAGAGGCCGCAGCTGGGCCTTCCTGGACTCAGAGCAAGCTGCTGTTGTGATGTGTAGCAGGATTGCTCACAGGAAAAAGCCCCAAACACCCTGAATTTAAGGAATGGATCCAGCAGAGCAGGGGAGTGCAGAGGTCAGGGTGGTTTTTCACCTCTCAGTGAGCCCCATGTGGATGTTGCAAGTACCCAAAGGCTGTGTGAGAGAGAAGTGCAGCAAATCTATTTGCTTGTTCTTTCAGTAAATCCACCTCTCTGAGCACTGGCTACAATTCCTTGAAGTGTCTGTGGCTACAAATTCCCTGGAATAATAAACAACTGTGCCTGAATGGCTTTTCCAGCCAGAGACAAGATTTATTATTGTGCCTTCATTTTCATATTAGCCAGGCCCTTTCAGAGGAGGATCAAAGCTCAATGCTATGCTCAAGTCACAGAAATAGATATAAAATCCATGTTTTATATTCCTGCAAGAACTCTCTCAATGGTGAGCACCTGGAAGGTGAGTCCCTACATTTAGGAAGTTTTAAATCAATTTCTTGAACCGAAGCTGGAGAGGAGGGAGGAGGAGGAGGAGGAGCAGCTCTGGGGCTGGGAGAGCTGCTGGCCGAGCCCTATTACATAAAGCAGGTCTAAGCTGCTGGGGATGCTTAGTACAGCCTAAACGGGATCATCAGGATGTAGTAAACAGATTACAGCGGTGTTTATTGGGAATTCCTTCCGATGTGGGGAGTGCAGGGACCATTAGCGACGTGTACGGAGGGGAAAATGAAGAGGTGCTGTGCTGCTGAGCAGTTCTGAGTTAACTGAGCAATAACTGCAGAGATTCCTCTGAGGAGAAGGGGAAGCCAGCCAGCCTGGCTGCAGGAGGATGGAGATAAACACGCCGTGCCCTTGGAAGGGGTGTTTTGAGCACTGCGGATTAGGAGGGCTCGGCAGTTCCTTTGAGCTTGCCATTGATATTGTAAGGAGCTTGAAATAGCTGATCCCAGCTCCTCGGTGGCCCTGGGGTCACTGCCCGGCAGGGACACGGCCCCAGGTGACACCTGGAAATCTGTCAGCTCATCCTGACTCACTGCGGGACGAGCAGGAGGGATTGCAGCACCTCCATCCTCCAGAAGCTCCCCGTGGCTTTGGAGATGTGGGTTGGGTTTGGTGGGAGGAGGAAGAGGAGGAGGAGGAGGAAGAGCAGGAGGGATTGCAGCATCTTCATCCTCCAAACTCCCTGTGGCTCTGGAGATGTGGCTGGGGTTAGGTGGAAGGAGGAAGAGGAGGAGGAGGAGGAAGAGTAGGAGAGATCGCAGCACCTCCATCCTCCAGAAGCTCCCCATGGCTCTGGAGATGTGGCTGGGGTTAGGTGGAAGGAGGAGGAGGAGGAGGAGCAGGAAGGATTGCACCACCTCCATCCTCCAGAAGCTCCCCATGGCTCTGGGGATGTGGCTCAGGTTAGGTGGAAGGAGGAGGAGGAGCAGGAAGTGCTGGAGATGGAGGTGGAGGATGAAGAGGATGGAGGATGAAGGTGAAGAGCTGGAGGATGGAGGTGCTGTCACCCTGCACCACCTCCTTGTTAAGCTCCCCATGGCTCTGGAGATGTGGCTCGGGTTAGGTGGAAGGAGGCGGAGGAAGAGGAAGGATTGCAGAAGTTCCCCATGGCTTTGGAGATGTGCCTGGGGTTAGGTGGAAGGAGGAGGAGGAAGAGCAGGAGGGATTGCAGCACCTCCATCCTCCAGAAGCCCCCCGTGGCTCTGGAGATGTGCCTGGGGTTGGGTGGAAGGTGCACAGCTGGCGGCAGAGGTGTGAGGAGCAGGGACATCATCCCCTGTGTCACCCTGTGTGTCACAGGCCAGCTCTCAGGATCAGGGACCGCCTCTGCTTCAGCCTTTGCAGCATTTCCTTCCCCAGCAGGCAGGGAAATGGCAATTCCTGAGCAGGGTCTGTGTGAGAAAGGCAGCTGAGCCTGGAGCAGACACCAAGCAGAGCTGTCCTGGTACCCAGAGTGTTTAAAAAGAGGTAAAGCCCATCATGTTTGTCCTGCTTCAGCAGCACCTGAGAGCCTGAGGTCTCTGCAGTGACCTCACCCTCGTGCCTGATGTGTTTGCAGAAGATGGGCAGAAGCAACCAGGAAAGAGAAATAGCAGAGGAGTATTTTAAACCAGATCAAATAAATGCAAAATGATTTTGGTTAATGCCCAGAACAAATTTCTATGAAAATAACTGTTCTCAAATTTGGAGCTTAGAGTGAACCAGGCATTTTCATTCTGAAACAAATTCAGATTATTGCTGTAATTCAGAAATAGTAATTCTGGAAAAGTAAATTTGGATCATCCCAGTGTGGTGGGCAGAGGAGCTCTGAAGGTGTGTGCTCTCAAGGTAAGCACCAACAGTGACTTCTGTGGAAATGCAGGATTATTCCCAGAGAGTAACCCTTCCTGGGGTGTCTGTTTATCAAGTAAATATTGTCACCTTGTTTCTCACCAGTTTTCAGGGAATAAATTGCTTTTGTAATCTGAATTATGGTTTTATTTCTAAAAGCTAAGTGGCCATGTGGTAACAGTGCAGTGACATGCTCATAATGCAGGTGAGGGATGCACCAAAGACCACGGGAATATTTTTCCTACTGTGAGTAACTCTGGAGTAGCTGGCTGTCAACATTTCAACATTTTAAATGGGCCACTGGAATTCCTTTTACATCTGTTTTGCTGTTTAGGGAGAATCTTGTGCCAGTTCTAAAAAAACCCCAAAGCAAGCAGGCCCCCACAACCTTGGAATCAAAGTAGAAAATTGAATCTACTCTCCTCCCAAAGAGGATGACTGGGGGATCTGAATTTCTAATGTTTGCTTAGAGCCACATTAAAAAGCCACTTCTAAAACTGGAACAAAGGAACTTGGAGTCAGTCTCTGGAACAACTCTCTGCCACTGCTCTTGCTGAAAATTCCAGTGAGCATCCTCACTGGTTTTCAGTTTGCAATGGAAACAATTTGTGAGGTTCAGGATGTTATTTAATTTACCTCCAGCAAAATGTAATTTTTCTGCCCACAAAGGCGGTGTTTTTACAGTTCCTGGCAAGGTCTAACCAAAAACCAAATGGCAGTAAATAGTTACTCGAACCCAAAATTTCCATGCTTCCCATGGGTGTGATCGAAGGGGTACAAATGGGGACTTTGCTATTTAATCTTTCCTTGGATAATTTGTCACACTAAAATTTGTCAAAGAAAAATAAGAATTAGAAAAAAGGAAAATTACTCTCCTGAAAAATACACTTGTGATATAACATGGCCCTCCAAGAGCACCCAAAGTTTTTTTCAGCCAGAACTTTGGGATGGTCAAATCCATGATTTTTCACGCTCCAGTGGGAAGTGACAGTTTCACCTTTGCTGTCTCTTTTCTTCCTGGCAGTATAGAATAAGAAGGGTCACAAATGACAATTTTCTGGGTGTTTTTTTAAGCAGTGCAGGCACAAGTTTGGTGTTGGGAAAAACTCGTGTGATGTTGGCACATGTCAGTGAGGACTGAAGTGAATTTCAGCTCTTCCAAAAATCTGAGGTGTGAACGTTCCCACTCTGCTGAGGGTGCCACAGAGAACACTCGGGGTTTGTTTTTCTTCTAAATCTGGAGCAAATTGCTGGTCCAGAGCCCAAATAAGAAACTGAGAATCCTATGGCCAGACCCAGAAATTTGTCCCATGACCCACGAATCCAAATCTCAAGTCACACCTTGGGATATTTTTTAATATTGTTTCAGTGAACATTATTTCAAACCCAAGAGCTTGAAAAGTGAACTTTTTCTGTCCTGGGGTAACCATAGGAGATCTTGGCACATTTTAAATCTGTTTTTCTGTTCTAAAATTTTCTTTCAATGGAGGAAAATCCATCCTGATCCTTGGAATTGTGCAGAGGGTTCTTTGGGGCCATCCTAAGAGAATTTTGAACTTCCACTGTGGAAGTGACACAGACCTGGATGAATTGGCCTGAACTTCTTCTCATGTTGAGCTTTTGATTCCAACAGAAAAATGTATTTAGAAATAGATTTTCTTGTTCTGCACCATTCTCCTAATTTATGTCCTTTTTTTGTGCATAAGGTTAAATAGAAAAAAATGTTAATGCAGTTCACTGACACTTGCAGAAGTTCTCCTTATCAAAGTCACCCATAATACTTTATTTATAAAGTTGAAGATATTTACAGATGTTTTATGTTTAAGCATTCTTGGTAGTGTTGAAGTTTCTACTCTTCAGTATGACTTTCCATTGTCCAAGCTAAATGTAGCACTTCAATTTTGTGACGTCTTAAGCTGTTCTAAAAATCATTTTCACAAAAGTATAAAATGCTGCATGAAAAGTGAAGGCAATTTTTGATGATTGCTAGCTTGTATTTTTGTAATGTTTTAATGCTTTGTAAGTATCAACATTTTTCTCGTTCTACTGGAAACAGATTATTTTGAGATTTTCAAGATTATTTTAAAATCACAGTGGTCAGCATTTTATTTCCTAATTCTGGATTTTATTTTATTTTATTTTTTTTTTTTGCTCAGATGCTCAGGCAACCAATACAAACACGGATTAAATTTAATCTGAGGGGATAAAGAGAAGCAAAATAAACTGCATTATTATTATTAACATATTGAATTTTTAATACAGAATGATTGGTTTCATATTAATCTCAAATCTCAACAACAAATGGTTGTCTTGAGAATTTCTGAATTCCACCTGGTGAAGTAAAAATGAACTCATTTGTTCAGAATGCAACTACTGAAAGCTTATTACATGCCCTGCTTGTTTCTGAGCCCCAGCTGGGTGGGAATTGCTGCCAGCAGGGACTGGGGGGGTTTTACAGTGGTTTTTCATCTTCAGACAGAGTCAGTCTGAAATGGGCAGTGACTTTTCTTTGCACTGTTCCATCCTTAGGGGAGGTAATGCTTTAATTCTGTGTTTATATATATATATTTATATTTACACTTTCCGCTCTTCTGGACCAATAAAATTCCAATTTTCAAGCTGTTGAGTGGCTCCCATCTTCCAGCTGAATGGTTGGCTGCAGGATAAGACCCTGGCAGGGAATGAGAAATCCATCTCTCCTCCCCCTGATTTGCATTAATGTGTCACTGGGGCAGAATTTCATCCCCCAGTCCATTCCCTCGCTCTCAGCTCACTTCTGTTTACAAGGAATGGTTGGCAAAGTGGCTCTGGAGGAATATTCTGGCATTGCAGCAGTTGTGGCAGAGGGATGAAGCAGTGCCTGGGTGGTTGTTTGTCTGTGTGAAACATTCCTCAGTTTAGGAAGCAATGCCTGTATCACTGTGTGCTTTTATAACCCAAGAGCTTTGGGTGAGGGCAGATTGTCTGTTCCTTTGTGCTCCTGCAACACCTCCTGAAAAATCTTTGTGTGTTTGTGGTCTAAAAGGAGGATTCTGCAGGTTCCATTTCATTTTAGGAAGTGCTTTGCCCTGATGGGGGTCATGCTTTTATTCCTTCTGCAGGAATTCAGGGAAGCAGTCTGTGAAGGCAGAGTGGTCTTTGGGATCTCTGCAGCTCTTGGTGCTCTGAGGAACAAAAAGAGAGACATTTTTATTGTGATAACTTGTGTTTATTGATCTGAGTGACTTTCAGAGAAGCACAATGATTTATTAACCAGCAGTCACCCTGGATCTGTAAGATATAAAGGTCCAGCATAGGGACACTCAGGTGTTGGTTTTACCTGATCTGGTACCTGAGGGCAAAACCTCCATGCAGAGACTGGGGAGAGCTGGGGCTGTGCTGCCCTTGCTAAAGGCTGAGCAGCATTAGGCTCCAGGAGCAATTGAATATAAATATTTTAAACCATTGCAGGGAAACACACAAACACACCTTCCTAGAAAAGAGCTGTGCTGAGGGCTGTGATCACCAGTGCTAGAACCAGCTGAAAATTCTCTTTTGCTGAATGGTTCATTAAAAATTTGCCTTAGCTTTTTAATTCTATGTGTGGAGGCAATGAGGCTGGAGAGGGATTGGGAACACAAACCCTGTGAGGAACCCCTGAGGGAGCTGGGGGTGCTCAGCCTGGAGAAAAGGAGACTCAGGGGTGCCCCCATCACTCTCACAGCTCCTGAAAGGGGCCTGTGCTCAGCTGGGGCTGGGCTCTGTCTCCAGCAGCACTGACACAACCAGAGCACACAGCCTCAAGCTGTGCCAAGGGAAATACAGGTTGGATAGCAGGGAAAAGTTTTTCAGAGAAAGAGTGATAAAGTTCTGGAATGGCCTGGAATGGATGGAGTCCCCATCCCTGGGTGTGTTTAACAAAGCCTGGATGTGGCACTGGGTGCCAGGGTTTGGTTGAGGTGTTGGGGCTGGGCTGGGCTTGAAGCTCTTGAAGGTCTCTTCCAACCTGGTCATTCTATGAATTCTGTGGGGTTTTTAAAATTTTTATTTAGAAGAGCAGAATTTCTGTCTTATAATAGAACTGGCCTTCATCCCCAAAGCAAAGCAGATGTCGAAGGATGCAAGATCTTTTCCACATTGGTTTAGCTGGATAATTAGACAAGTCCATAGCTGCTGTTGAGGTTTTTTGGGAGAGGTTTTTTTGCCAGTCCATGCTCCAGAGCTTATGGGCTTTGGGAGCTGCATGGCTGCTGTGCCTGTGGGAGCTCCAAGAAGAGCCTGAGAGCTTCCAGGAGCTGCAGCTGCTCTGGAAGTGCATCCTCACTCCTGCCCCTGCTCTGGAAGTGCAGGATGGGTGCTGCCAGGTGTCTGCTGGGGCTCTGATCAGTCCAAATATTCTGATTATTCCATGCTCAGCCCTTGCCAGCCCTGCTCGTGTTTGGATTATGCAGCCTCACTCTGCATTTCCTGCTGTAGAAATCCTTATGGATATATATGGAATATATATATCCTTATGGATATATGGAATATTTGTCTATATCCTTATGGATATATGGAATATGTACATATCCTTATGGAATATGGAATATTTGTATGTATCCTTATGGATATATGGAATATATACATATCCTTATGGATATATGGAATATTTGTATATATCCTTATGGATATATGGAATATTTGTCTATATCCTTATGGATATATGGAATATGTACATATCCTTATGGATATATGGAATATTTGTATGTATCCTTATGGATATATGGAATATATACATATCCTTATGGATATATGGAATATATACATATCCTTATGGATATATGGAATATTTGTATATATCCTTATGGATATATGGAATATTTGTATATATTTATGGATGTATGGAATATCCTGAGCTGGAAGGGACCCCCAGGGATCACTGAGTCCAGGACATCCCAGTAATCCCACCCTGTGCCTCAGAGCCTTGTCCAACATGTCCATGTGGTGCTGGATCTACAGCTGGGATCAGAGTATGGCAACTCTGACAGGAAAATGATGGGAAATAACCACTTAAATCTATCTGGGCAAGGTTTGTTATCTGGGATTAGTCAGTGAAATGGGATGAGGATATTTTTAAACTATGTTTATGTTTGGGTCAAACATTTGGGACATGCTTATTATAGTTTGTATATTTTCATTGTCATAATTATGGAAAAAGCATGGTGGAGGATGGATTGGGACTGTGAGAACAGGCCCAAAAGTGCACAAATGCAATCTTTAAATCCTGTTCTCTTGCTGTAGGAGGTGGGATTAAATGATAGTTTTACTGAGTTTGAAGGAGGTTTTGCAGCTTGGGCTTCTGCTGTTCTACCTACTTTAAAAAGCAGGTGAATTACTCTAAAAGACTGGTTCTTCTGAAAAAAAAAAAAAAAAATTAATTTTTCCAGAGCCTTAGAAAGTAGCAAACCTCTACTTTTAAAAATTTCTTCTCAATCAAGAATTGTGTTCTTACATTGCAGAAAGGTTGGTCATGACAGATGCACTTGGATGAATTTAGATTAATAACATTGCTTGAGGAAATGTTTGATGGGACACAACCCAAACAGTGGTATGGACATTGGACAAGAGTACAGATAAAAGGAACAGATAAAAAGATTGATAAATCATAACAGGAGAGCGTTGGGTCAAATTTTGGGTTCCAGTTGACAAATCTTCAGAAGTCAGTGGAGCAAAATTATTTTGTTTTGCTTATTCACCTCAGCTTATGGCAAAAAACCCCTTTGTTCCTGTAACACATCCCAGAATGGTTTGGGCTGGAGGGGACCTTGAAGCTCATCCAGTGCCACACCCTGCTGTGGGGATTTAGAGTCACCATGCACGATGTGAAATATCCCCAACCTGCATAGAAAAGTGGAGTTCTAACATCTGTATTTGCACATGAGTTGTACTGCAGTGGTGGTCAGCACTTTGGGACAGGTTTGTGCAATTATCTCTGAAATCTGGAGACGCCAGGGCTGCCTCACATGCCTCACCTCCCTTTGGGGGAGTAACGTGACACCTTCATGAAATATTAGTGCTCAGCTGCTCCCTGTGTGTCTGAAAAATGTGCTGGGTACTGCTGCAGCAGCACAAAAACCTCTGCTCTTGGGGCTGGTTTTACCCTGCTGGAGGTGAGGCTGAGTTTCCTGCACACACGAGGGTTTTGGAGCTCGTCCTTCAGGGGTGTTACTGTGATATTTTATGAAAAATGCCTTTGTCAGGATTTTTCTCCTGAGAAGCCTCAGAAAAGAAATTTGAACAATGATTGTCTGATTGCTTTGGAATGTAGTCTGAAAATCGTTTACCAACAGGTGCATCTCTGATGGGCTCCATGTGAATTGTTTTAACTTAATGACCAATCAAAGCCAGCTGTGTTGAACTCTCTGTCACAAGTTTTTATTACAATTTTCTCTTCTAGCCTTCTGATGTATTATTTTCTCTATTTCTTTAGTATAGTTTTATACTATTTATAGCATATAACTATACTATTATTCTATACTATTAAACTATACTATTATTCTATTTATAGTACATATAGTATATATTTATACTATAAATATATATTTATACTACAAATAATGTATATTTAATAGTATAATATTGAATAAATATATGAATAATATATATATTTAATAGTATAATATTTATACTATTTATAGTATATATAGTATATACTTAGAGCATTTTAAATAATATAATATAATATAATATAATATAATATAATATAATATAATATAATATAATATAATATAATATAATATAATATAATATAATATAATATTCATATAATATATCAGCCTTCTGAAGAACATAGAATCAGATTCTCATCATTTCCCTCCTCCTGGGGACCTCCAAACAGGGGAGCTGTTGGAATTGTGGGCTCCAGCAGACTCTGGGTTATTGGGGGATCAGGGTTCAGTTATGGGGCCCCTACCTTGCAGCTTTGGTCAGAATTCAGAGCCCTTACTCCTTCATGGATTTTACACCTGTGGTGTAAAAGGTCTACACCTCTTGTCAGAATTCATATCTCTTCCACCATTTTCAGCTCTGCTTACACAGAATTGCTCCAAAGATGCAAAGATCTGATGTAAAGGTCACCCCTGAAACTGTAATGGATAGGATTGTATTGATTGGATCAAGCCCACTTTTTTTTTTTTTTTTTTTTTTTAATTTCAGCCTTTTGGTAGACAGTTTTTGTTTAAAAATAGTAGTTTCTTTTAAATGAGCTGTTGTATTCTTGAATTTGAAATGACATTGCTAAATTTATGGAAAAGCAGGTAAAGTTTAAAATTATTTAACTAAATTAATCTAGTTTTTCTATTACCATTTTCCATTTAATTGTTTCCCAGTATTGTTACCTAATTTGTTCTTCATCCCCACACATAAATTCCATCATCTCCAGTCCTCCTTTCTCACTCCTTGAAATTCCACTCTCTCCTTTAGCCTTGTGCCTATGCCTTGATAAAATGATTTGATACAGATTTCTGGTATATAACTCTTTAAAAAATTGAAATCTGGTTTTTACTGTTAAAGATTTCCTAAAAGCTACCTGGTTAAGAAGCAATATTTTATCTGTTTGCAGATTCATCTAGGCCAGAAAGTTACAATTATGTACAGGAAAATGTGTATGTGTCTGCCTAAAAAAGACAATTATATCATATAATGTGAAGATAACATTCAGTTACCCTGAGCTTCATGCAAATATTAGAGCAGTGGCAAAAGTGACTTTCCCAAAATAATATCTTGGACTGGTCTTGAATGTTCTTTTCCTGTGCTGTGAACCAAACTTCTCCCCTTTGCTTTCTGTAATTTTTAAACACTCCCCACCCCAATCACCTTTTTAAAATTTTTTCCCCCCTCTGTAAATTTAGATAAAACAACTTCAGAGTTATTCAGAATGGAAAGTATCCCAAAGGTAAGGGAAATAAATTCTTTTAATTCTTAAATTTACCCTGCTGCGCTCAGGTTGGGAGCGGCTGCTGGTGAACATTTACCTTGTGGAAAATGGGGAAAAAAAAAAGAGTTTATTTGTATACAGAAAGATTCAGAGCCTGCTTTGAAGTGATTTTTCCCTTCTGCCCATGTGGCAGATTTTTGCTTTCTGCCCCTGCTGTGCCTTTCGCTGCCAGCTGCAGGCACTGGTGATCCCAGGCAGGGCCAGGCTGGGATTTGTGCCGTGCCAGGGGTGCTCTGTGCTCCTGCAGGTCGCGGTGCCCCGGGGCTCTGCCAGCTGTGCCAGCCCTGCCTCGGGCACGGCTTGCCCTGGGCACAAAGCGTGCGAGGCCCTCGTGAATGGCAGCTGCTCCCGGGCAGCCCTGGCAGCGGCCCTGGGCGCTCAGCTGGGATGGCAGAGCCTGCGCTGGGCTGCAGGGAGCCCCCGATGGAATTGTGAGTTTATTTCAGGAGAAATCGGGGTAAAATACCTGCAGGACACCAGGGAAAGGTGAGCTGAAGGTGTTTAATGGTGCCAAAGGAAGAGGGGCTCCAGGGTTTGGGGTTAGCAACAATCTGAAACACACAGCTGAGCAGTTTCAGGGCTTTTCTTTCTCAGACTCTCGTTTGGACCTGGAATATGAATAAAAATTATTTAAAAATACATAACAAATAGGTCTTTATCGTCTTTATCACTTCCACTCAAGAAAGGAGTCCTCTCCTCAACAGCAATTGTTTCTCAGTGCTTAAGAATAATATTTTGTAAGGTTGCACATGCTGCTTTCCTGTTCAGGTGTAATTTGGTTTTATCTTGGGACATTTGCATGCCACAAATGTCCTTTTCTAACAGCTTAGTGCCATATTTTGTTCTGCATATTTTCAAATTTCTTAATTACCTAGGTTTTAACCACTTATTTTAATAGTTGAGGGAAACCATCTTGAGTATTTTTGGAGTCTCTTTTTACAGTCCCAAAATCTAAAGACCTGGGACTGTTGGTTTCTTCACCTGGAGGGTCTGTATATGTGAAATGATCTTTCAAAGTTCTGTCCAGTCACACATCCATCAACTCACAGGATTTGATTTTCTCAGGTAAGTCTGACAGTGTTTATTTTTAAATATCACAGTATAATTCTTCTAGACTCTATTAAAAGTCCTTATACTTTTATAGGAGAAAGTGTTACTCCTTACGGATACAAAGGTCTGTAATTTAGAGGAATCAGAAGTTAATTTCCATAGTGTGACAGTGATAAACCTAATTTGCACCATTAAAATATAATAATGTTTCCTGAGAAAATGAGACAATAGTTAAAAAAGCTGCACTAAACTTCTTACTTTTGGATATTTTATCATTATTTTCTTTTTCTAATGACAATTCTGTCTTTTACTGATGGGAGAAAATGTTTACCTGTGAGAAAGTGCCTGGGGTTAATAATAATACTAATACTACTACTACAAATAATAATAATAGGAACTTGATTTGTGTATATATCTCTTCCATAAAATTATTGGTTTAATGTGGATTGTCCAACTCATCCCACCTATTTTTGTGTGGGCATTTAAAAAATTTGGAGGTAGTAGGAACTTTCTTTTCCTTTCCTCTATTTCTTTCTTTCCTCTGAAACTGAGAATAGTACTTCAATATATTTGTGTTGATTACAGAAAAAAAGCCCTCAAACTTGTTGCAGTTCAATTTGGGCAAGCTGTACAAAACCTTAGGGCCAGGCTTACCCCTGGTGTCCAACCCTGGGCAGAAAAGCTGAAAATGGCAGCACTGGCTTTGCTGCCTCCCCTCTTTTGGGATGTTTTAGTGGTTGAGGGCTCAGAGAGGGAGGCTGGGATTCGGTTTCATCCTCTGCTTGAATCCACCCCCTCTAATTTCCCCAAATATTCCCGTACCACGTGTCAAGCCAGGCACTTTGGGTTGGTGTGAAGGCTTTCCTCGCTGCTGGGTTTATGTTTCAGCACCTCAGTAAATAACTAAAAAGGTGAAAGGTGGTGGCTGGAACTGACTGAGGGGTATTGATCAGTCCTTGTTGAAGCTCGGAGTGCTGCAGAGGCTCTTGTTCAGCTCTTTCGTTCCCGATGGTTCGGGGTGTGCGGAGCTGTGAGGTGCGCACCCAGCCCAGGCCGGCTCTCCTGGGGTGGGCACGGTGCGTTCGGGAACTGGGCACACAGAAACCGACTGCTCACATGAATCCACCTCCCTGCAAGCTGCTGAATTCTGCCAGGGCCCCTTGGCGTTCCTGGGAAACCGTGGGATTGTAATTTTGCTGTTCGGGATGCGGCACGGAGGGAAAGCATCACCCCCTCCCCGGAGCGCTCCTCGCTCCTGCCTCCCTTCCCTGTGCCGCCGGCTGGGAAGGAGCCAGCCAGAGATGCAGGCATCGCAGGGGGTGGAGAGAAGCAGGAAAGGTGTGTCCCTGCTGCCACACCCCGGGCTGTGCTGGGGGAACGCCTCGCTCATCCCATGGCCAGCGCTGCTCCGGGAGCGGGGCTCACCTGCGCGGCTCATCCTCCGCGGCTGCGGCGCTCCAGGTACGGCACAGGGATGCTCTGCACGGCACCTCCGCGCTCTGCTGCTGCCCAGCAGGGTTATTCTGGGCTGCCTGGAGGGTTTTGGACTCTGGTTTTGGGCTCTGGTTTTGGGTTCTGGTTTTGAGTTCCAGGTATGGCACAAGGATGCTCTGCACGGCAGCTCCAGGCTCTGCTGCCTGCCCAGCAGGATTATTCTGGACTGCCTGGATGGTTTTGGGCTCTGGTTTTGGGTTTCAGGTACTAGGATGCTCTGCATGCTACCTCTGAGTTCTGCTGCCCAGCAGGGTTATTCTGGGTTCTGGCTGGAGGGTTTTGGGCTCTGGTTTTGGGTTCCAGGTATGGCACAAGGATGCTCTGCACAGCAGCTCTGGGCTTTGCTGCCCAGCAGGGTTATTCTGGTTCTGGCTGGATGGTTTTGGGCTCTGGTTTTGGGTTCCAGGTATGGCACAGGGATGCTCTGCAGGGCAGCTCTGAGCTTTGCTGCCCAGCAGGGTTATTCTGGGCTGGCTGGAGGGTTTTGGGCTCTGGTTTTGAGTTCCAGGTATGGCACAGGGATGCTCTGCAGGGCGGCTCTGGGCTTTGCTGCCCAGCAGGGTTATTCTGGTTCTGGCTGGATGGTTTTGGGCTCTGGTTTTGGGTTCCAGGCATGCACAAGCTGTGTGTGCCCTGAGTGGGAAGGTGTGAGGCACAGAATGTGGCTTGGTGACAGAGGGAGAATGCCCATTATTAGTTTGCACAGCCGGAAGGCAAATGGTAATTGCTTCGAAAATGTCCCCTGCATTTGGCTTTTGGGAAGGATGGGAGTAGAAATGATGCGTTAGAATGGAGCCATGTGAAAGAGAAACGTAACTCTGCTGGATTTATTACCTAGAGATGATGCTGTACCTGAAATATTCATCAACTGTTTGTTTTCTCTTTAACAATTGTCACTGTAGCCCAGTACAAATGCAGTGTTTTGGGATGACTTTCATAGATAGCAGTAAATGGCTGATATTGCAAGGAAATGTTTGGCAAGGAAATAAGCAGCTTACTGATGAACTTTAAATAATACTAATGCTTACATTTCATGTAGATTTCTGTTTTGAAAATGTACATCCTGTCTTTTTAAATGTGATCTTTTAAAAATCTATTCAGCACCAGCTTTTGCCTTGTCAGAATTTCACATGCACTCCTGTTTCATTCTTTTCTTGCTTTTAGACTTTGTAATAGCTGTGAATTTTATTTAACTTGAGCTCAGGCACCAATAAGAACAATATTCAGGTATTTACTGTGGAGGTTAGAACATTTCTGAACAAATTAAAGCTGTTAAATGAGTAGAATTACATGAAATATTTTAGTAAAACATAGAATGCATCAGTATTCCTCCTTGTTATTGGAAGCAGGGACAGAGGAAAATAGATGACAATATTAATTTTGATAAAATGCAGCAACATTTTTCAAGCTGTCATGCTTAATGTAGTCTAATTTTGCTTATCCTTGATTTTTGCATGGATTCACAGTGAATTTTTAGCTGAAATTCAAATGGTACTGGATGTCTGGATAGGGTGATATATTTGGAGTTGCAAATGCTTCTATGAATTTTATCACTTCTCTGGGAGAAATTAGCTGAAAAGGAATTCTTAAAAAGACTTTTTTTTTTAAGGGTTCAAGTTGGATGTGAAATATTGGCAGCCAATCTGCCATTCATCAGTTTACCTGAGCTTTTTCCATCCCCTCCAGAGAGACAATTCATACTTTAAAAAACCTTTCTGTGTGGGCAATTCTGTGAAAGTGAATTCTGCCTGAAAATACCCCGAGTTGGTAAAGCATGGTTATGTAACCAGTATTGCATAATAATGCATTTAATGATATTCTAATAGGAGTTTACTTTTATCACTGTTTCTTTAGGAGAAAAGGTTGCAGGGCTGTGACTAATTACCCTCCTTCTTTAAGGTCATCGGCTGTCCTCGTTTTCAAGGACATCCCTTGCTAACAGGGACAACCCTGGGATCTTGGAGGCTTTATTGAAAATGGGGCAATGTTCTAATTTCAGAGCAATCCCATGTCAGGCAGACATCTGAGCATCTCCAGAGCTCACGTGGCTCCGAGGGCAGCACCAGCACCAGCTCCTTCCCTGGCACACAGAGCTGTGCCAAACAGAGGTGCAGCAGCACCTGTCCCACTGCTTCAAACACACACCTTAAATGTAAAAAAAAAAAAATTAAAAATTCAGTTTTCTGTTCAGACACGTGTTCACTTTTTCCCTTCTGTAATCCCACGGCCACGGGGATGGGTCAGCAAATTTGGGTTCGTTGCCCCATTCTACTTGAATGGAAAGACCAGGCAGCAAATGCTGGAGCATTGGGAGGGATTTTCACAGAGGCTGAAGCTAAATTTAAAGGAGGAACAGCTCTCTGCACTCTCTGTTCTCAGACAGTTGTCAAAAGAGAAAAGTAGGTTTTGGAAGCATTCAGATTTGTTTGACGACTTTGTTATCTCCGTGCTTGAACTCAGACTATTTTATATGTGCTTGAAAAGAAGGAAGTCCTGGGATTATGTAAGGGGTTAGCCAAGTACAGCACAGAGAGGGATGCAGCAGGGATTGAAGTCTGGTTTTAA
The DNA here is from genome assembly GCF_012460135.2 of Molothrus ater. Taxonomy (NCBI): domain Eukaryota; kingdom Metazoa; phylum Chordata; class Aves; order Passeriformes; family Icteridae; genus Molothrus; species Molothrus ater. Next base: position 3,439,762 of record NC_050488.2, on the reverse strand, counting down.
ATGTGTGTGAGGACATCTGTGACTGCATGGATCTCTGAAGGTTTCTGCTGTGGAGGAGATCACTGAGAGCTCAGTTCTGCCCTCTGCAACTGGAATGTCTGTGAGGCCCTTCTTGCATTTCACTGAGCTTCCCTGTGCTTGAGGAGACCTTGTGGAATGGTGTCTTTTATTGGAGTGAAAGCTTTTGAGTATTTTTAGCACAGAGACTTTAATAAACTTGAGGGTTTTAACGGGAGATTGTTAAAATATAAACCGCTTCAGTTTTCTCCAAATTTTAGGGAGTGATGGCTCCAAAGTCTTCATGGCATTGTGCATGTTGGGTTCCAGGGCAGTGATGGAGATGGAAAAGGCCCAGTGGGGTATTTAAATCCCCAGTCCTCCCATGTGGCTGTAACCCAATGTGTGAGCTCAGTAGCAAAGTGCATGCATTTTTCATCTGTGATGCTGTGTCAGGACACACATGGGAAACTTTCCTTTCTGGGGTTTGGGGCTTTAAATGTACCACACACACACACACACACACACACACACACACACACACAGCTTGTCCTTGTGTTACAGTGACAACAGGTTTTGTAAATAAGCAATTCGAGTTACTGCAGCTGCATTTTGTAACAATATCCATACTTGGTGTCAATTTATCAAGAGCTGAATGAGCTTAAAAGAATGTAGTTTTTTATTTACAGCACTTACCTGGGTAAGTGACAGGTCTAGTGTCCCATTACTTCCCCTTCTGTCATTTTGCAGGATAGAATTTCATGCATCTGCCAGCTCAGATTCTCCTTTGCTGGAAAGATTTCATGTACTCCCACTTCTCATAATTAGAATAATGGTGCCAAATTTTCTCAAGGTTAAGAAAACTGCTGGAACCATAAAATAGAACATGAAGGAGCTGTAATTGCTGGTTTTTAAAGTTAAGATGTGAAACTCCTAAAGAATGACCACAGTTTTTGTGGGGATCAAGGGCAGTGTCCCTTCTTAGCGGTTGCTGATCACTGAGGGCCCAGGTTTCAGCTGAGGTGAAGGAATGACTTTGCTCAAGTGTTGGACCTGATGCATGCCAGGAAAAGCATCTCTGCAACAATTTGTAAGCTATTTAACACTGTAAAAATCAACTGGGAAGTGTTTGCATTTTCTTCAGTAATTAAATAGGGGTCACTTCAGTGATAATGCATCGTGTGCACTGAGTCCTACAGCTCTCCTTGCTGCTAATGGGATTTGCAAGTGTTGCAAAATCCCCATTCATCCAGCAGAAAATGTGCTTCAGAGTGCCTCAGAAAGCTGTTCAGCCTTTATTTCTGAAACTTGGGTTGACTTCAAGTTGCCCAAATTGGCTTTGCCTTTAGAAGAGCCCTGCTCTGAGCTTCCCTGCCCTCACTTCTTGTGAGCACCCAGGCCGTGCTTGGCCAGCAAGGTGTCAGTGCTGGCCAGCACAGCCAGAGTGCTCTGTTCCTGGGGAGCATGGCAATACAATATCATATAATGTAACATATCTGGGGAGCAGAAATGAGCATGTTTGTTTCTAACCCATGAGGACCTGAGAAATCTGTGCTGCAGAGCAGTGCTGGCAACTTTCCTTTCTCCTGAATCCCAGGGTGAAGGCCTGTATCAATCCCACTCCTTCCCTGCCTTCTCCCTCGGGTTGCAGATATTTGGCAAAGCCTTAAATGCATCTCTTGCTCTTTAGCCACGTTGCTGACTCCTCCTTTCTCCATTTTTCCTGCCTGCCTCTCCTGACACAGCAGAGCCTCCTCTGGGGCCATGGGCAGAGCTCCCCCTCTCCACAGAGCTGCTCTCCCAGGCTGCTGGGGCCGCTCCATCCCTGCTGCCCTGAGCCCCAGGGGATGCTGGAAGATGTTTCAGAGCTGATTTCAAGTCCTCTCCCACGCCAGGAGGTGCCACCACTTGTTACCTGTGCTGCCACCTGCCTCCCTGTTGCTCTTTCTGGATGTGTGCTGATTTGATTTTGGTTAAAGATCACAGCCACAGCCTTCATGCACAAGTTCTCTCTTTATTGACACTGTGGCCCCACTGAAATGCTGATTATTTTAGTCCTTTGTTTTTCTACCACTGTACAGGATCTCTGCCCACCTCTCAGTGTACCTTTCCCCCAGCAGAGCCCCTCTGGATACATTTTGGCTTTAAGAAGTTGGTTGAGTTGTTAATTTCTGAATTCTGCTCTGATTTGCTTTTGTTTTTTGGTATATGCCTTTGCCAAAGCCTCATTCTTCAAACTGTGTTTATGAAACAAAGGCAGGGGTGATTAATAATCTGCCACTGCCTTGCTCTGATCCATAATGGTCCTGTTCAGTTTTAGATATTGCATTATCTTGTATAATGTAAAACTTCCAATATAGCAGAATTTAATATTGCCCTAAGTATTTTTTGGGAATTTTGTAACCTGCTAAAGCAGGCAAACAATTTTTCCCCCCGATAATCAGAATTAATTCTTTTTAGCAAGGCTATCTTGATAGGGCTGTGAATGGAGATTTGTAAATGTATCAAACTCCTTTGCTGATTTTTCAAGTCCCTTAATTTCAATACTTTGTGGATTGAGGGAAAACAAGTTTTAAAACAATCTCTTTTGTGTGGCTAATCCTATATATAAGAAATGTATTTAATCTGCATTTGCAACTTTTGACCTTGAGGTTCAAATGTGTTCAGAAAATTCACTCCAGGATTAATGTTTTGATTAAATGGATGGCCTTCATTGTATGGAAACTTTTTTCCCCTCCTCCAGTGCAAGTTATGAAGACTTATTCTTGATTCTGAAAATAAAATTCTTTTCCCAGGGACTTTGGCAAAGTTCATCCCAACTCTTCCTTTGCTCTCAGCAGCTCTGGGTGAGTGGTGGCATTGTGAGCTCAGGGAAAGCACTCAGGAATGGCAGGTGCACATCAACTGCTTTATCAGAGATAACTGAGCCAAGATTTGGGCACTGAGCTCATCAGTAATTGTCAATAATTGTCCTCTCCACTCCTCCTGACTTCCTTGCTCTGTGCTGGAGAGTTGTGGCCAGTCTGCCCAGCACAGGAGAGGTTCTGGTGACTGGGGGGAGTCCAGAGCAGGGCCACCAAGGTGGGAGCACGTGGCACACAGGGAGAGGCTTGGCGGTGTCTGCATTCCTCTCTCAGGAGAAGAGCTGGATGTGGTTTTATTCCTTTCCTCCCTTACCCACTGGAGGTCATAAAAGAAGGAAAATCCAGACTTGTCCCCGAGGTGCACAGCAAAAGGATTTGAGGTAAAAGCTGTAATTCCAGTAAGGGGAATTCTGGTCAAATATAAATAGCTTTCTCACCAGGAGGGTGTTCCAACATGGGAACAGTGGCCCAGACAGGGGTGGGAATCTCCATCCTTGGGGAGGCTCAAAGCTCAGCTGGGCATGACCCTGAGCAAGCTGTTCCACATTTGAAGTTGGCACTGAGTTGGGCTAGATGACCTTCAAAGATCCTTTCCAATCTAAATCACCCTATGGTTTTCTTAGGAACACTGGGACAAAAACCAACCCCCAAACCAAAAGAGAGCTCTTTGATTTGAAGTGGGGTTTCCAAGCAGGAATGCAGGGAAGCTTGAGCCTGTGTTGTTGTGAGTCATGGACAGCTTTTAGTCTGATGGGACCACTGTGGGTGCTGTCCTGTGGAGTCACCGAGTCCTCTGGCAGTCCTGGAGTACTGATTTGCAATGGCAGCTCGGGCTTAGCTGTTATTATGGGCTGTTACTGGCCACTCTTTATGGGACTTTTACATCTTTCCGTGATAGATTTGTGATCTTCTGCTGCTTTAATTGATTCCAGCAAGTAGAGTTCATACAGGTAAGAGCAAAGTGCAGAAACAGGAGGAGTCAAAGCAGCACAGTCTTGTTCTGTGTTGGAATTCAGAAAACATTACTGAAATTCTTCCATCTCAGACATTTTTGTGCAGTTGCTTTCAACAGTGATAAATGACCTGCCCCAAATTTCTAGATGACTTTTCCATTTATGGTGTGAAATTATATAAAAGTCAGGGTAATAAGGAAAAAATGTTAACTTAATCTTGACTGCTTGAGTCCATGTAGGGAGGTTTGACACTTGTTGCTGTGGTGTTATTACAGTGGTTGCTAATTAATGTCTCTTGTTAAAGCACCCTTCCTGTGAGTGTCACCTTCCTCTGGGTGAGTTCTTCCTGCACCATAAAATAGGAAATAATACATCTGATAATCATCTTGATAAAGGCCTGTGTCTGAGGGGGAAATGTGAGTAAAGAGGAAAATGAGTTATGATAAAACATGCTCAATTAACACAAGGTGTCAGTTCTGAAGTGTAGGGTGGGCTCAGTAAGGTTACAGGGATGAAAACTGGTTGGAAACTACTACCTCCCTGTCTGGTTAAAGGGAAAATTGCTGGGGGAAAGTGTCACCATCATTCTGTGGCCTTGGAGATGTCCCTTTATCCCTGAGAGGCCTTGGGGAACAGGGTGGGCAGGGAGGGCAGAAGCAGATCAGGGAGAGCAGAAGGTGATCAGGGAAAGCAGAAGCAGATCAGGGAGGGCAGAAGCAGATCAGGAAAGACAAAAGGCAGATCAGGGAGGGCAGAGGATGATCAGGGAGGCAGATGATCAGGGAGAGCAGAGGCAGATCAGGGAGGGCAGAGGCAGATGAGCCAGCCCAGGTTGGGGTGGCTGCCGTGTACCTTGGTTTTGGGGCAAAAGCTCTGACAGTCAGGAGGGCTCTGTCCCCATCTTGGGGCATAGGGGGGAAAGAATGAAAAGAAATCATTGTGTACAGAGGCAGAGTGAGATACTCCTGCAGACAGAGGGCTTGCAACTATTATAGGATATAGTTGTTAAAGGGGATTCAAACTGGTTAAAGGCTGAAATATTTGAATTGCATTTACAACAGTATCTGTCTTCCCTTCCTGCTGAGTATCTGTGATGATCTGTTCCTCTGAGTTCATCAGTCCCAGCTATCACTGATCACCACCCTACCAACCAAGTGGCACCAAGTGCCACATCCAGGCTCTCCTTAAATATGTCCAGGGAGGGTGACTCCACCACCTCCCTGGGCAGCTCCTTCCAATATCTCATCACCCTTTCTGCAAAGAAATTCCTCCTGAAGTCCTTCAGTGCTGCTCCTTTCCCTGCCACTGCAGTGTTTGCTGAGATACCTTTTGCAACAGTCCTTCCTTCTGTAAAAGCTGGAAAGCCTAAACCACTGCTGTTCCTGCTAGGCAAGTGATCTGATTTTGAATTTTGAGCCTCATTTGAAGGATTTTTGTAGTGTTCCTTTTCAATATTTTGTTCTGATAGTGGATTTGCTGGTGCCTAAGTTGGACTAAAGTTCCTATGCCTAATGTGTCAAATAATTTTTTACAGAATTTTGTTTACAAGGGATGTGTTCTTGATAAGAAGTTGCTGGTTAATGCAATGTTAAACAAAGTGTCTTGGAAGGTTCATTCTGGGAGGGAATTTTTAACAATTGGAGTCAGGTCCCTGTAAGAGGGAGGCACAGCTCCAAGGCTATAATCCAAAAAATCTAAATCCAAATTTATGCAACTGAAATAAGAATCAGGGGATGAGACGCAGACCAGTTATGCTGAGTGGATTATTTAGGAAGGGATGGGAAATGAAAAGATGCTGGAGATAAGAGGTGAAAGTGGAGTTTGCAATGTCACCATCAGCAAGGCTTTGGATGCATTAGAGGCAGATCAATAGTGGGGAGCAGCCCTGGCTCTGTGCAGCTCTCGTGTCAGGCTGGGTTCAGTCTGAGCCTTTGGCCTCAGAGTGCTCCTGCTGGGGCTGGAAGCTTTCCAGAGCCTTCTGATTGTTCCTGCCCTGTGTGTGCTGAGTGTGAACCTGCAGTGGGGCTTCTGCTCTGTTTTCTCCCAGAGAAATCTCCTGCCTGGGCTCCAGAGCTGAGACACAGCCAGAGCTGAGCTGCTGTGAGCTGCAGTGCTGCTCAAACCCAAAATGTGAATGTAGGGCACAGCAAAGTCATCTGCCTCTGAAGCCTGGTGTAAAAATACATCATCTTATCCTCTGCTGGAGAAGCAGAGGTCCTTCTCTCTTAAAGGAGAATTTATCAAAATGAACTATATTGGGTTAAATCCATTTTCTTTGAAGTTGATGGTAAAGCTTCGACTGATGTAAATGGGAGTAGAATTAGGCCAGCACTGATCACTTAGGGGAAATCAAAATCTAGGCTAGAGAAAAGGCAAAGATCAGCTCTGCACAGATACAGAAATAGTTCCTGTGTGCTGTGCCACTGGTGGCTCCTGTGTGCTTCAGCTGGAGTTGGAGGCCTCATTTCTAGGGCAAATGTCACTGAAATCACTGCACCAGGTCAGTGGTGGCACCGAGTCAGTGGTGACACCAGGTCAGTGGTGGCACCAGGTCAGTGGTGGCACCAATTCAGTGGTGGCACCAGGTCAGTGGTGACACCAGGTCAGTGGTGGCACCAGGTCAGTGGTGGCACCAAGTCATTGTTTCCCAGCAGTGGGATGCTGGTGTGGTGCAGCTCCAGCTGCCCACAGCACTTGTCCCTGGGGCCATTCTCCTCCCAGCCATAGCCACAGCTGTGGTGCCAGGCCTTGAGGACCCCTCCGCCACCATGAGAACCTCACTCTGTGTGCTACTTCCCTGACAAGTTGTGAGTCAGGACAAGTCCTTCCAACTTTGGGATTTGTTGTGCTGAGGTACTAAAGAGTTTAAGTGCAAAGGCTCCTAAAGACTTCAGCAAATGGATTTAGCACCAGCATTTCCCTTTTTCCTGTGCCATCTGTGCCAGCAGTGTTGGTCCCTGCAGGAGGATGCCACCTGCAAGCTGCCTGTCTGTTTTCCCCTGTGCTGGAAATAGCACTGCCAGCACAAAGAAATGTGTGGTTTTCAGTCAGTCTGATGGTGCTGAGGACTTGAGCTCCTTTTCAGCCACTGATTTGCTCCTTTTCCTTGTGTTTGGACAGGGAGGGCAGAAGCAGATCTGTTGTGGAAGGGCAGAGAGGCATTTATCCCTGGAGTCAATGAGAACAGGCTGTTTATGAGGCTCTCTGGATCTGTGTGCTGGGCTGTCACCCTGGTGCATGAAATGTCTCACACAATAGCAACAGAGCTGTGCTCAGAATGTGACTCTGGGGAGAAAACTCTGTCACAAGGAATGACAAATCCACCAGTGCTCCTTATGCAATTAAAATGGCAACTTATCTCTGTGTGATCCATGTTCCTTCCTCTCCAGCTGGTGAGCTGTTCCCAAAAGGAAAGACTCCCATCTCTGGGTCCCCTGTGCATCCCTGGTTTGGTGTCTTTACACTGATACAGCCCTGGGGAGGTTTTAATCAGAAGGGAATAAGTGCTTTGCCATTCCAGCACGGCTCCCTGGCTGCTCTGAGCTGCAGCTCAATTATATTAATCTGACTGTTCCCTGTTTAAGCATATCCTACATCTTGACTGACAGTGGGGTAAACAGATTCAGCAAATAAACTCTGCTGCCTGTGCTTGCCAGTGGCAGATCAGGTCAAGCAGAGCAGCAGCTGAACAGGAGCAAACACACACACACAGAGCTTTGCCTGTGTCACTGCCTCCTGCCTGGGATGGAAATGCACAGCCTGAGCACACACAGGGCCACAGGAGTGCTTCCATCATGCCTTAGCCTTTTAGCTTTTGTATTTTCCATCTATTTGTACTCCTGCAGTTCTTTAGTGTGTCCCTCCAAACTGCACACCCAGTGTCAGCTGCAGCTTCCCCATTTTGGGCACACACAACAATTCCTCTCCAGCCCTGGCAATCAAGGACACCTCACTGCCCCAGGGCCCAGAGATGGGAACAAAAGGGACTTGGGGGGAGCAAACTTGGGCTCAATGACTTCATTACCTGCAGCTGGAATTGGCAGATGAACCCCCAATGTGCAAATGGACCAAACTTATAAAAGTATAAAACCCCTGACCCATCATCCATTTTGGGTGTAGCCCAAATGTACCTGCAGGCCTTTCAATAAACAGAACTGCTTTTTATTCCCTTAATTCTGGCTGGCCTCTGGTTTTAGGTAGTCCCAAAAAGGCATTAGCCCCTCCAAATGAGGTGCACATGCTCTTGGCAGTCTCTGGGTGACACCAGGCAACTGCAGCTTCCAGGAAGTGTTAAAGAGGTTTAGATGGCAGCTGTGTGTTTTTCCTGTCTGTCCGTTTTCCTCAAGGTCACTGGAGCTGCTGTTACAGAGATGGGAAGGGTCTGTCCCACTCCCTCTATTTCCACAAATCATTTTTGACAGTGGGAATGTAAGTCCTTTTTAAAATGGCTGTGCTAGAACTTGGGAAGTTTTGTTCTTGCAAGAAGTGACAAAAAGCAAGATAAACATAAGGTGATTAAGGAACATATCTGAGGAAGTGTTTTCTGTTCATTTTCAAAGAAGGCAAAACAATAATCACAGGAGCATATGTGAACAAAAGTTGTCTTGATTTAAAATGCTAAAAAACCTGCATTGATTTACATGGGGAGCACCAGATTGAGATGGGCTGAAGCAAGAGATGGGATCTTGTTTTTTTTAATCCCCAACCTGGCAGAGTTGCTCACTGCCATCAGGAGTGGGCTGGATCTGCATTTTGTGATAGCATGTGGGTTAGGTGCATGCAAATCAGAGACGTGGGCTCTGCTTTGATCAGTTTTGCTTAATTTTCTGAGATAAGCTTGTATTTTTATTTTTTGGGGGTTGTAGTTAAGCATGCAAAGAATTGACAATTCCTTTTTATTCTGGAGATTGTTGTGGGGGTGCTCTCTCTGTAAGATTTCTGATTTTAACAGATTGGGAGATTGCTGAATGTTATTAGAGGCATGGTAATTTCAATTCTCTGATGTCTGAATTATTTCAGATGGGTTCACAAAACATAACAAAGAAACCCAAAGCTGTTGCAGGAGGTGTGAGTTTGCTTCTCTAGGAAATATGTAGGAGTTGATGGGTGTGAAAACCTTGGCAACAGCTGGATTTTGTCTTTTGTTTACTTGCACATTTCAGGTGTTATGTCAATGCAGAGGGTTTGATTCAAACAGATTACTCATGGAAATCCCAATGTTCAAAACTTGTTTTAAAACTTGGTACACCTTGAATACAGCAAGGCACAGATATGACCAATAATATTTCAGGTTAATAATATTATGGTTAATAAATTTGCCTATTTTAGGCATGTTCAGCACTAGCCTGGATCTTTGGAGAATTTGGTAATTCCTCATTATCACTTCTGCCTGTAGAGGGAGAGATTTAATTTTGTTGGTCCATTGGATGCCTCCACATCTCTAATGCCAGAATTAATTTCTTTGTGAATCCTTTAGTGTGAAATATCTGTGGGCCTGGTGTCAGAGGAAAGGATGTGGCTTTCCAGCACATCTGGCATGGCCATTGGTGATGGGTGACATGAATTCAAATGGTCCAAACCGTTTGGGTTTAGAAGTGGGAATCAAAGCAGTAACCAACTGAAATCTTTGTAGGGATTTATATGTTGTCCCTGAAAGGGCTTTGAGCCCAACAAATCAATAAAGCAATGTCTCCTGGTGCCAGATGGAACCTAATAAATGGGAGCAGTCAGCTTGTCTTGGTGTTCTGGGGGGTATTTCTCCCAAGCATCTCAAGATACCTCAGCCAGAAATTCCCTTTCAGGCATTTATTGATACTCTGATAGGAAAAGAACACAGGATAGGATGTCATTTTCAAATAATCACCTTAAGTTCAAATGCCAGAACATTCTGTGTTGGATCACTTTTTGGGAGGTAAAAGCAACAGATAGAAATTTCTTTTCCAGAAACTTTATTTAGATTAAAAAAGGGTGAAAAAAACATGCTAAAATATGCTAAATTACTTCTGATCTCAGTATCCCTGGAGTAGCTCTTCTTACAAGAACAGTTGTTGCTTTTAGTTTTTTAATTTTCGGATCTGCTTGGAATTTGAAGTCACAGGTGTCATTCCTGGTGAATGCATAATTAACAGCACTTAAACTAATTGAAACAGAATGTTCTAATCTGGAATTGTTAATGGTGCCTGCTGGCTGAGGTGTTTGGGGGGAAGTCACTGCACACTCACTCCATCCCCCCCTTCCAGACCCAGGCCTGCTCTCTTGAAAAGTCATTGTGAATTTTGCTGAAGGTTTTAGAATTTGGATGTTTCCAGTGCCTGTAGTCTTCTGACATGGAAAAAATCTGTGTGAACGTGGGAAATTTGGATTTGATCCTCTCTTGGTTCTGTTTAATTTGAGAATTGACAGAAACCTCAGCTGCCTAGACAATATTCTAATAATTAATCTGCAGAAGTATTTTCACAGTTTCTTTTGCTCGCCATTAATTTTGTGGTGGTTTTGAGTAGTTTCTTACTTTACCTTCCCTAAGAAACTCATTATCTTGCAGGATATATGCAGGATCAACAAATGATCTATTGCAGCTTAATTGCAATATGGTTATCCAGTACTCAGAACACTTAACTATTGAAATATGTGCATGAAGAAATGCAGATTGTCCCCATGCCACCACCATTCAAATGGGACCAATTCATTACCAATTTTTTTGCAACAAATCTCTGCTAAAAAAAATAAAAATCAACAAACAAACTCAACAACAGCAACAATGAACCAAAACTCTTGAAGAAAAAAAAAAAGAAAATTCCAGATTTTAATTTGAGTTGGCACCTGGTATGTAGTTTGTGAGTAAATGGCGGTCGTGTTCCAAAATGGAAGCTTTAAGATTTCATTGGGAACACTCACTGTCAGCAGCCCCTCACAAAAATACCTTTTCAACTCAATTGTCTCTGCTTATCCCCATCACCGTGCTGAGGAGATGAGGAGGGAGCTGTTCCCAAAACAGACAAGTAATTTGCTGGAAACAGATTTTAGATCAACACATTTGATTACAAGGAGAAATCAAGCTGAGCTCGTGCACTTTGTGCAGCACAGGTCTATGTTCTCTGCAAGAGGCATGGTTAAAATCAGCAAACAATCATGCTCTGTAGCAGCTGAGACATCCAGATGGTCTCAGTTTATCCCTCATTAAAACCCACTTCAGTGTTCCAATCTTTAGATAAAGATAGGCCTCGATGGCTGTGGCAGGGCCCATAGCCTAAAAGAGAGGTCACAGGCATGGGGGCACTGGCAGAGAATGCATCCCACAGCAGCCCCAGGGCCTGGGCTGTGTCCCAAGGTCATGGAATCAGCAAATCCAGAGTGATTTGGGTGGAAAGGGACGTTAAAGACCATCTCATTCCACCCCTGCCATGGCAGGGACACCTTCCCCTGTCCCAGGCTGCTCCAGGCCCCAGTGTCCAGCCTGGCCTTGGACATTTCCAGGGGTCCAGGGGCAGCCACAGCTGCTCTGGGCACCCTGTGCCAGGGCCTCCCCAAGTCCCTCACAGGGGAGAATTCCTTCCTAAATCCAACCTAAGCCTACCCTCCTCCAGCTTTAGGCCATTTCCCCTTGTCCTGTCGCTCCATGCCTTGTCCCCCATCCCTCTCCAGCTCTCCTGGAGCACCTTTAGGCACTGGAAGGGCTCTGAGCTCTCCCTGGAGCCTTCTCTGGGCTGTTCTGCAGCTGCTGGGGCTCTGTGGTTCTGATGGAAGCCTTGGAGCTGACCTTCCTTGTGTCACTCCTTGCAAGTGCAAGCAGCACTGCAGCAGGATGCTGACAGGGACTGTACAACACTCTGCTTTAATTTTGTTCCTACAGGCCCAGAGAGGGTTGGAACAGCTTTGTACCTTCCCTTCTGCCCTTGCTGGGAGGAGGCAGCTGAGGAAGAGCAGCTGGAAGCATCTGATCTGTGTGTCAGATGGTCAGAGAGGGCCATGAGCCTCATCTCCAGCTTCCCATCTTTCTTCATTTGCTGGGCAATTAATGAGGACCCCAGTTGTGCTGAAATTTGAGAAGCTGCTGAAGGGTTTTGCTGGACAGGACTCTGTGCATCCTGCAGCTAATTATGTCATTCATTAATCTGTTATCTCTTGATGAGGGTCACTGAGAAGGATTCAGAACCTACCTGGCAATTAAAGTATTTATTCCTTGTATATTGGTAATTCTTCATTTCTGTGCTGCAGCCATGTGAAATCCTTACAGGGAATTATATTAAGGGATTCTTAGAGAAAATTCCTGTTTCTTCCTTGTTCTCCTGGGTTTTTTTCCCATATATGCAGATAACTAATGTAGCTTAAGAGATGCAGAGTAGGAAGATTAATCTCTCTTCCCCCTTGCAGCTCCTAAAGAAAGTTACAGCTTTATAGCTTCAAAAGAGAACATTTTATTTTTAAGTTGCTATTAATAGCACAGAAAATTAAAAGCTCATCATGGTTAGGATGAGATCCCGATTGAACTTGACAGGGAAGAAGATATTTAATAAAAGTACCAGGCATGATGATGGCTTTAAAATAAATCTGTGTGTTAATAGCTAAATTATGAGGCGATAATCTGCTGCTCTGCCTAAAAATGTGTTTGTAGGAGGATTTTTGGGATGACCCCGTAGCTAATGCATGGTTGTTGGTATGTCCTGTCCTACAGCTTGTATTTTTTGGCTAATTGTATGATTTTAAGGTTGGGCAGCAGCATTCTACATAGCTGTGATCACTTTTTATCCATCAATTGATGTCTGCTGCTGTTTTATCAGCTTATTTTTCTGAGCCACCAGCTAGGATAATGTGCTTGAGGGAAAATTATACCCTACATCAGTGGTTTTGTTGCAGCATGTTGTACATTATTGGTAATTTGAATGCACCCAGATAAAAATAGAAAGGTTAAGTCGTTTTCCAAATGTTGCTTCTGTGAAGCAGAAAGAGAGTAATGTCTGTACTCATGTATGTTTTTGAGGAAAGAATGGGTTTTTTATTTTATTTTCCCTCTGCTAAAATTGATGCTTTCCCTCAAGCTGAATGCAGAGAACACTTGGCTTTGGAAATTTCTCTTCCCAAACTCTTTATTTATTTTATTTTATTTTATTTTATTTTATTTTATTTTATTTTATTTTATTTTATTTTATTTTTCTTCCTGTTGGCTGTTTAGGTCTAATGAGCCAGTTTTTAGCATTAATGTGGCAGTTCTGCCTGCATATGCCTGTCCCCAGAGTGCCTTCCCGTGGGCCAGGTAGTGTGAGCTGGTGCCAGGGAGAGGAGCTGGAGTCCCACGGTGCCCAGTGCCCTCTGCAAGTGTCCCTGGCAGCTCCTGGGCAGGGCCCTCACCCTCCTTCCTTCTGCTTGGGGGCTCTCAAATGTCCCTCATCCCCCTCAGATGCTACTGGCAAGGCCATTTTGGTCAGGTATTTATGCAGGGCCTGGCTCTGATTTCTGTCAAATCGCACTTATTCATTTCTGGTCCAAAATGATTTTGTGATTCTCCGTGGATGACAATAACCTGGGCAAAAAAAAAAAAAAGAAATAGGTATTTTGATAGGTCTGCCCGATAGCCATCTCCTTGGAATCCTTTGTGCATGTCCTATTTAAAAGCTCTGCAGAACATCACTGTGTGTCTTTCAGCTAATGCCCACTGAGATTTAAAACCTCCTTTTTGGCTGCTCTCTTTCTCAGGAGTGACCTTGGCTGCCAGTTCCCATTGTACACCCCAGTCCTGCAGGGATGGATTTTTTCCCTCTCCTCCTTTCACACAGATTTTTGTGGTGCAGACTTAAATCTCCAGCAACTCTGCTCCTCTTGCCTCACATGGCAGATCTTCTGAATCACAGGGGAGGAAATATGTTTCTATTTGATTTTCTTAGCAATTAAAAATGCAAAGGGGGCTGTTGGGCTCCGTCCTATCTGAGGCTTCCCTTTCTTCTCCCCTGATTCAAGGGAATCAGAATCACCTGTGGTTTTCCTGGCAGGTGAGAGAAATCAGCCAGCTGGGGAGGGCTGGGGCCTCTTGGCTTTCATTTCAGCTGGGGACAGGCAAGCTGGATGTTCTCTCTCCTCTACTCTCTGCAAAACTGCAAAGGAATTCTGCCCAAATCATCGCTTCAGTTGCAATTCATTGTTCTGGCTTTTTGTTACCTGCAAGCTGGTGGCTGAGGATGTGGAGCTGGAGTTCAAAGCTGGCCAGGTTTGGATCTCTCTTTAGTAGCAAAGATGGGTTGGTTTATAAGAAAAAGTTATAAAACTGTGACAGTAAAAAAAAAATTTGGATTTTTTTTTAGCAAAAAAAACCAGAATATGCTTGAAGCAAATGCATCTTTTGAAGGGAAAAAGCTTTTTTTCTTCTACCCTATAACTTATTTTCCATAAGATGGAGCAAAGCTAAAAAGTTATTTTTCTTTACCTCTGGTCCTTGCATAATGATGGTCTGAGAGTTCAGTAGCATGAAGGAACTTGAAGAGAAGCCAAGTTTTATAGGAGCTGAACTCTGCTCTGTGTACTGCTGGTGGTAAACTACTGGTAGTTTATTTTTAGCAGTTTATAACCTGTTAAAGCTTGATCTTACATTTGTTATACTTTCACTTGCTGCTTTTTTAATGCTGATAAATAGGTGAGGTGGGGTAGGAATGCTCTGTAGTGTGCAGGCACACAGCAGGACAGGCTTGGGATTATACCCTTGGTTAACTAAAATGATCTCCTGCCATCAAATGTGCAGGTGGCAACAAAAATCTTTCTGAGATGGTCCCTGTCAGTTATAATTTGGTCTCTCTATTCTCATTTTAGAGAACTGCATCCCATCCCAAGAATAAAATAGCTCACCCTTATGTAAGAATTTTTAATTTTTTTTTTTAAGAAAAAGATGCAAAAGTTCTTTTCACTGTTAACAGAAAGAAAATGTAGATATATGTTCAGCCTGTAGTTTGCTTTTTCAGCCTTTATGGGAATGGTGCAAGTGAAAAATGTGCCTCTTCCAATTCTACTTATATATATATTTCTATTCAGCCATTAAATAACTATATGTCGTTTAGGGTTTTTTAAACAACCAAATGATTTGCTTTTATATTTTACTTTCTTCCTCTTTGATTTTTCTGCTTGCACTTATTTTGCATGGAAGCTCCATTTTCTGTATCTCATTAACAACCAATGGTGCTGCTTCAGTACTTGGCTTCATGTTTTTATATCTTTAATTTATATTATAATAAAATCCCTCAGTGAAACCAAGGTGGCAGAAGGGAGGTCTGCAAATTTAGACTGGAGTTGGTTTAGTTTGTTGAGGGGGGGGGGGTGGTTTTTTCCTTCTTCTTTTTTCTTCTTTTATCCTTTTGTTTTCCCCTGGACCAGCTGTTTCTCGTGATCTGTTTGATGCCCAGCATTTCACCTGCTGAGCAATCACACACCTGAAAAATAGGAGTAACTCCTGGAAAATTGGATTTTTCTGCAATCAGTCTTGAAACCTCTCGTGGATAGAAGACTTTACATGCATAGCTCTGAAATGATGGCATTTTTGGCTAAACACAGCAATCTGATTCCATTTCTGGGTGCTGTGGTCTCCTGTCTTGGCTGAAGGTCTGTTAGAGCTGCTTAGATCTTGACTGTCATAGCCAGCAGTAGTCAGTCAGTCCTTTCCCTGCTAAAGGCTGGGTGATTTTTGTGATGGATGCTGACAGAAGGACAGAGAGAACAGCAGAACAAGGCCAGGGTTTGTTTTTCCTTTTCTTCTTTTTTCTTTTCCTTTTTTTTTTTCTTTTCTCTTAATAGTCTCCCTTGGGTTGTTATGTAGAAATTGGAGTTTCTTTCTCAGGGATATGAGTGTCAACACTGATCATGCTACAATAGCATGGATGTTAAAAGTGGAAAGGTGCTTTAACCTCCAGAGCTCAGATCATGACACAACAAAATGAATTTCTCTCCAGCTGGCCAGTTATGGATTTCCCCAGGTTTTTTCTTCTCTCTGTTATCCCATAGATCCATATTTATGGAAAACATGATACCTATCAACTTTTTAGTAAAAGTAATCCATCAAAATTCAATTTCACATTAACGAGTGTACTTCTGCTGCCCTTCCTCATCCTCATGCTCCTAAGAAGGCAGGAAAATGCTTCAATTTATCTCTAGTTTAGTTTATTTAAAAAGTAATCAAGTCCAGGCCTCCTTAAGGTCTTTGAGTTTGCTCTTATGACAAAATCCTGTTCAGGACTGGAAATATTTCAAGTCCCATTTCACAACTCTCAAACCAGTTGTGGGCTGATGCAGCCCTCAAGGTAGAGCTGGGAGCACAGAGGAATCATGAAATGAAATTGCAGTTTATTGATTAAAAGCCTGATAGGTGGTTCAGATATAGGTGAGATTATCTTCATTAATCTCCATTATTAGGATTGAAAGTGCTTGTAAAATATTGTTAGAAAATTGGAGAAAGAAATGTGAAAAGAGGTCAAGATGGATGTGACCAATCAGGAGAAATGGCAATTTCTACCAAAGTATTAAATATTTGGGTTAGTCTCAAGGTATGAAGATTAGAGAGGCCATTTAATTTTTTATAATGAAATAATTAGTAATAGACTAAAAAAAGTAATAATTAGGACCCAAACTCAGAGACTGAACAAAAGCCAAAGAATTTTAGGTGGGATGGAGCAGGAAAAGGTTAGATTGGAATTTTAGCTTGGAAGGAGCTGGAAAATCTATTTTTTTTAAGATGTTGTGGAGCGTTTTCTGATAAAATGAGCTATAATTAGGTATTGTAGGCACGCAGACTCCTGGAACTCCCTGAAATTGTGTGCACTGAGCTGATAATCAGCTAAAGGTCACATGGTAACTCAAATTCTAGATTTAAGAAATCTGGTAGTCTGTGAAACACACAGATGAAGGACAGATGTAGAATGCCTCATCTTTTTAGTGTTCATGTGCCAGTAATTAGCTGTTAGTGCAGCAAAGTAAAGATCCGAATTTTTGCCTGGTGAGTTTGGGCTCCTCTTTTATGGATTTTTTTATCCTTGTCCCCTGGGTCTGAAGCTGTAATGACTGGACAGAACTATAATTTTGGGGCAGAAAAGAAAGGCATTTCAGCCCAAGGAAGAAATTTTCAATATTTTCCCTGGAGATGATGGTGAGGAGCTGCTCTCCAACATCCCTCTGTGATGTAGCACCACTGTAGTACATCTTTTGGGGGTTTCTGATACAAAAAAGGTTTTCCCCCACTCTGGAAATGATGCAGGAATCTGTGCTGGGAAATGTTCCTTACCTGATCACCTACTGCTTTTAGAGCATTTAATTTAGATTTTTTTTCCCACGTCTGCTTTATTTAATGCTGTCTGAAGTCTGAATATCCTTAAGTTTTTTTTCCCAGCTGTGTTTTTGATTAAATTGATAACACAGTTTGGGAGTTGGCACTCCTTGCAACAACTGTGCTGTGGAAAATCAATTCTACATGAAAACGTGTAGAATGAAAATTTTCTAAAGTTTATAGAGGTGTAGAATGGGTCTTTTCAGTGCCAGAAACACAACCCCAAAGAGTGGGAATATGTGGTGTGTAGGAAGGCAGTGAATCAAGAAACCCCAAGCCTTTTGCAGTGGGGAATTGGAGCCTCAGGAGAATAAATGGCTGATGGAAAATAACCTTTCATTTGAGCACTGGAAGGAAAACATCATAAATTCATGTTAGCACCAGCAGGGCGTGAGGGAGAGTTCTGAAAACTGATGGTTGGGACATCCTTTAGTGAGAAAATCTCATTTTCAGGGCAGATCCCACCTCTGCAGGCAGAGAGGGAGGCTCCTACAGAGGCTCTGGCACCAGGGAGGAAGGATTTCGTCTGCAGGAGCTGCTGCAGTCCCCCAGAAGTCACTGATGGAGTCATTTTGTTATTTAATGGGCCTGAATTGATTCCCTTAAAGCAGTTTTGTTGCTGTCAGGAGTTCATTTGGCTTTGCTGGAGCCATTTCCACGAGGAGCAGAGGAAAGGCCTGGGATTAAATGTAGCTGAATAACTGCACTGCAGCAGGGGCTGCAGGGACTTTAATTCACAAGCCTCATTTTAGCTCCCCTCATTACAACCTGGAAAAGAGAAAAATCAGCCCATTTGTGCAATATTCTATTTGGTAGAAGTCCTAGGTAAATATGCTTAGTTTAGAACTGAAATTAATGATGTTTTGTGTCTCTTTAATAAAAATTTCTCTTGTGACAAGGCTTTTGTCACCTTCAAATATTCAACAGGGTATACAGGAGGCATGGAATCCTTTTTATTTATCCTACCTGATATTGAAACTGGTACTGACTGGAGGCTCAGGTTCATGCTGGAAGACTGGAACAGCTGTTAAGGGATTGGAACAGGCAGTTGCCTGTGATTTTTCTTTTTTTTAAATGTTTTCATTTTGCAATATTTTTAAAAGAATACTTTCACTTAATTGTCTTAATGTCATCCTATTATCAGGGGAAATATATTTCTCTCTGAAAACAGCAAGTGAATGAATGTCTCATCTGTGTGTGCTCATCATGAATGAATGAGCACAGAATCACAGACTGGTTTGGGCTGGAAATGACCCTAATGACCATTTTATTCCAGATCCTTCCATGGGCAGGGACATTTTCCACTGTCCCAGGCTGCTCCAAGCCCTGTCCAACCTGGCCTTGGGCGCTGCCAGGGATCCTGGGGCAGCCACAACTTCTTTATAGATGGACAGATTAGCTTAAATCAACTTGAAATTCATGAGGAAATAGAGGAATGAAGTCAGGAATATTTTCAGAGAACACTTCAGTGACAAAGTTCAGTTTCTCTTTCTTTATCTGCTCTTGGCTTCCTGGCATTAAACGAAAATTTCACACTTTGTGAGGTGCCAACCAGCTTTTATTCAGATGGTGTTTTTCCTTAGCTCCTTCTGCATCTTGTGCATTGCTGATAATTGAACTTCAAAGTCAGCATGGTTGAATTTTTTTTTTCTTTTAAGAGAGTGTGAGTTTAGGCATTGCTGGGTACATTTAATCAGCTTTTTTGGCTGCTGGATAGAGAATCCTTTCCTCATTCTGCTCCATGAAGATTGTGTTCTCAAATGGATGGACATTTTGGATTTGTCATTCAAAGATGCCACACCTGATTTATTTTACATATCTGCAGGCCTCCACAGAGCAGGTTTTGGCTTTCCTTCTCAACTCTTCCCCTTGCAGAGGTCAGCTGTGAGGTTTGCATCCTCTGCAATCAGTTATTGCCCTGCTGCTCCCAGGAACTGTAGCCTCAAAACATCTCAGATGATTTTGCTCAGACTCAAGGGAAAATTACCTTAAATCTGCTTCCAGTCCTGCTTTATTAAGGAATGAACAGAAGGATCTGGTTATGCTAATGCTAATACACTAAAATGTGTATTTCACCCCTTACCCGGGGGTTGTCTCTAGGGCTCAGCTGGAATTTTACCTCCAGCCAAATAAAGTCCAAGTGGGACAGAAATGCTCCCCATAGAGGGGTGGGAACTGCTAATTCCCTGAGTTTAATTCAGTTTCATTCCTGGAGCACCAGCTGTGTGTGCCACCTTTCAGCTGCGTGAGGAGTGAGAGGGAATCACCCTTTCACCTGTAATTCAAACAGCTCCTCACGGCACACTCTGAAATAAGGGTAGCCAGAATTTTAGAGAAAACAGTAAAATTAAAAATATAAAAATATAAAAAATATATCCTTTTTTTTTTTTTTTTTTTTTTTTTTTTTTTTTTTTTTTTTTTGACTCATGGTGAATCCATTATTTGTCCAGACTTTTAGGACAGTGAAATGCAACCCTTGGGATTCTGCTCTGGTGAAATCTGGTTCATTAAGTTGCTGTTAACTTTCCTGCCAGTAGAAGCCTGAATGAAATCAGATGTCAGAATACTTGGGGATGATATCTACATTCTAACACACTGTGAAAATATTTACAAGCTTCCAAGATGAGACTTTTCCTGATTAGGGAAATCAAAGAATAGTTTTCCCAGCAGGCCTGCAGTTAGCTCATCCAAATTGCTTCTGTTTTAATTGGCATGCATTTCCTCTAAGCAGCTAGGAGATTAAAAATATTTGACTTGGGCTCTACAGGACTGGAAGCCTCTTCCCCCAGACACAGCAACTCTGGGAAAAAAAAAAAAAACCCACAAAAATAAACCCACACCAAACAGCCAGCTCAAATTTATATTGCATTTGTACAACAAAAATCCATCTTTGAGAAGATTGCAGACCAAGAACCAGACTGATATTCTGACTTTTAAATGAGGAAAATAAGGATGGTGGGTTTTTTTTTACTCAGGTGTTTTGTGTGTGAAGTCTTTTATTGCCTGACTTGTATCTAAGTGGGCTGGGATTTTATCTCTGCTCCACAGCAGTCTGTTGTTTACAAACTGCACTTTGAGACTTCTTTTATTCAGTTTTCTAGTTTCAGAAGCATTGGGAAGAATAAGTAAACCCAAATAACCTTCATCAAAAGTGACTGCTTTAGTCTGGGAAAACCAGCTACTGTTGTGTGTGAAATTAATCTACTGGAGTTTTTATTTCTCTTTTGTTGAACGTGCCTGAGGAGGGACATTTTCCCTAGGAGTTGTTCTCACAGGGAATGATGAGACCAAATCTGGAGGATTTGAAGGAGGTGACCCTGTTCTAGGATGGTGTGGAAAGCAAGCCCTGTGCTCTCAGGGCTTGGGGATGGTGCCTCTTTGTGTTCCAGGAAGGTTTTGGTTATGAATTAAACCCACTGAAGCCCACCATGGGTAGAGCAGTGAAAGCAGCACCCAGAGCATGAAAACCAGCTCACTTTATTTTTTGGGTCATTAGGATATTAGATAATTTTGATTGAAAAATATGCCAGTATCACCTCCTTTAATCAGAATTTCTGATTGGTAGTTCACTTAGAACATCTTGAAAACGTCAATATGTAGAACATCCTGAAAATATCAGTATTGTGAGGTTTTTTGTAAAATAGTTCCTTCCTTCACTTCCACCCAAAAAACCACCAGCAAATAGCAAGAACACCAACCAAGACCCCAGCAAACAAAAACCCCCTGGCCAAACCCAGTGTAATAATGGGATTTCATGTGGATGAGACTCCTAATTTCCCCATTTGTGGTAAGTGGTTGTATTTTGGAGATGCAAAGCCCCATGATGGGACATTGCCATGTGCCAGCTAGAACTTTTCTATTCCTCAGCTTTTGGTGAAGAAATAGTGAATATTCATCACTTTGGAGGGGTGAGGTGGTGGTGTGTCAGTCCTGCCAGCCTGGTGAGGAGCCTGGGCTTTGGCTAGGAGAAATTTTGGGATGGGATGGAGCCTGAGGATCCTGTTCCAGGGGATTAGGGAGCTGCATTAGCAGGGAATAATGTCAGTCATGCTCAGTGCCTGCTGTGTTTCTCCATCTGCCCCTCAGAACCATGAGGTGGTGTTTCCCTGGTGGCACAGCATTAGGTGAGTCATGAGCAGCACAGACTGCCAGAGATTTGGTTTTGGAGCTCTGAGGGAAGTGTAAACTTCATATTTGTTGTTTATTGGTTAATATTTAATTGGAGGTGAAATTAAAAATTAAGCAGGCAAATGAGTCATGCTGAAAAGCAGCAGCACTGTCTTGTCAGCACTGTGGCTGACAAATGACAATGAATTTCTAAGAATGGAAGGAAATAAATTAATTTATAGCACAGGGAGCCTAAAGAGATGCTTTGATTGAGAGGAGTGGATGCATCCCACAGAAAGATCATGGAGAAAATATCTTTGATGCTGTGTTAGTAGCCTTTGCATCAGAAATGAAATTGGTAGATGGTTCTCTTCAGAAAACACTCAAAATTGTCTTTTCTCTATGGTGTTATGGAACAGTTTAAGAACAATTTTATTTTGGAGCAATGTTTAAAAGATTTTTTTTTTTTTAATTAGAGCAATGTTTTTTTTCCATCTTCTTTTCTCAAATCATGCCTGTTTGAGATGCCCAGCTCTCAAAACCCTGAACTGCACTTAGGAACAGACTATTTATTTATTTTTTTTAACCACTGGAAGTAAAGAGCAGCCTGTTATTTCAGCTGTTTGTTATCATCACTGTAGCCTTTCTGACAATCAGATCTCAATCTGCATTTTGCTGTGGCTGGCAGCAGGCAGAGCCTGGGATGCTGCTGGTAGGGAGGAGGAGCTCTGTGCTGCCTCCTGGGATGAAGCCTGTTTCACTGGGCATCTGTGACATTTCTGGCCTGCAATTTTTTCCCCAAATAATGCTGCAGGCTGATGCTATTTCTGTTCAGAATTCTGATCCATCCTGTTTACAAAAAGACAAGGCAGTAGTGTGAGTAAGGCCTTTTCTTCCTGCTGGATAGAGAGGGGAGTACCTGGGGATGGGTTGAGGCTGAGCAGTTGAGCCATGGAGAGCAGAGTCTGGTTCATCATCTCCTACTTGGCAAATCAAAACCCTTTTTAATTGCTACTTCGAGTTTCTCTTTGTTGTTTCCTGTAAAAAATATTTTGTGCTGCAATTCTCGTCTCGTGAACGTGGAAAGCAATATGTGAAATTGAGGGTGGCAGAAGTTCTTAGCACTAGAAGATGCATCAGTAAACAGGATGGGTGGAAGAAATGTGTAGCAGTTGGCTGGTATTTGAACTTTGGGCTGTAATATCATAGTGAAACTTGAACTTCCTTTTTTTTTTTGGTTTTGTTTTGTTTTTGTTTAACTTTTTCCTCAACAGCAATCAAAGGAATTGTTGAGGTTTGAAGCTGTCAAGAAGAGGGCTGGTAGAGGTTCAGTTTTGTTAATTGAGCAAGGTAACTCCAAATTAGTGCTCACACAGGCCTGATCTTTGTCACTGCAGAGCAATGGCAACGCCCTCAGAGAGTGGAAATAGCAAATCCTGCATGTTACATCAGTTGTAGCTGGGTGGGAGATTAAAATTATTGCACAAATATAAACCCAGGACTTGAAAGGCACTGGGCTCCTCTTGATGTGCTTTATCTGGGCATTTATATATAATTTGCACTGGGGATTGCTGTGCCTAGAAAGTTCAATGTGTGACCTTTGCCTGTGACAGGTTGGTCAGTTATTAGGCTGCTGGGGTGCCCTTTGAAAGATCTTTTTTATTATGAAAACGATTCTGAGACCTCTAGATTAGACAGTGCACTCACACTAACCCGCTTGAGGCAAAAAAGAAACCTTTAATCTCTGTTAAAACTCTGCGTGCCAAATATAATAGCTGGTTTCAGCAGTATTTAAACCAACTTCATTAGAATATGGGAAGGGGAAACAGGTTTTAAAGGCTGGCTTTAGCAAGTAATCAACTGTCTCCCAGATGGTCCAAATGGGACTCGTTCAACACTGCACATAAAAAAGAAAATCAAAAAAAGGGAAAAAGAAGGAAAAAGAGAGCCCAGCAGCATTCTCTGTGTGTGTGTGGTGACTGGTGGTGATTGGGCTCAGGGGAAAGGGCTCAACCCAGACATCCCAGTGCATCCATGCTGTGCTCGCTTGCACAGAAGGCAAGGCTGCACGGTGTAACGTATTTAAATATATTCTGCATTTCTGACAGTGGCTTTATAGTTTTTTCCCCCATGTTTCACAGCTTTTGTGCTAAAACCCAGTTTTGCTTTAACCCATTATGAAAACTGCTAGGGTTTAACCCATTGTTAACCTCGGAGCCTTTGCAGGGAGCCTTTGCCTTATTTGAGCCTGTGCTCAGAAGACAGCCTGGGGTGGCTGTATGGAGCAGAGCACGTACTGGGGGTGCATCCTGCACGCCGGGCTAATCGCTCGCTAATTAATATTCATGACTCATCTCATTTAGCGGCTGCTCTTTGGACTCGAGCAGCGCTGCTATTGGTGCTCGAGCCGTGGGGAGCTTTATCTAAGGCAGAGCCAGTGCTGTCCTGGGTGGATGCTGCCCACCTGCAGCACCTCCAGGACACCCGACCGTGGTGCTGTGCAGCTCCTCTGGGATGCCACCACCCGTGTGACACCATCCCCCTTGTAATGAGTCCTTTCTGCTTCTTCCCAAAGGTCCAGAGGAAGAAATGACCATGTAGATTCTACAGCTTGGGTGCAGCATAATGGGAAATGGTGAATGGAGTGGAGCTGGTCTGCAGCCTTGAGAGCAGCCGTTCTGTGACCTCCAGCCTGTCAGGGACACCCTCCACGCCAGGGGCATCCTCCACGTCGCTCGCCGGACACACGCGGGATTCTTTTTAATTTCTCCGATTTGGAATTCGAGGTTCCTCTCCTCCAGTTTTTAAAACAGTTTTAAGATTGTATCCAACTACAACGAGTGGAGCAATATAACCAGCCACAATGGGTGACATGACAAATAGCGATTTTTATTCCAAGAACCAAAGAAATGAGGCCAATCATGCAGGAGAGTTTGGGTGCACACTGCAGGAACTGCGCTCCCTCATGGAACTCCGAGGGACAGAAGCAGTAGTAAAAATAAAAGAGACTTATGGGGAAACAGAGGGGCTCTGCAGACATCTGAAGACATCACCAACAGAAGGTAAGCACTTCTCACTTCACTTGAATTAGGGGAATTTGTGTAAATGCTCTCCAGACAGTGAAAAAAGAGGTTTTGATTCCTACCTGAACAGAATTCTCATGGTGCTGCCATTATTCCCAACAATAAATAAACAAGAGTCTTCTAAGAAAGAAGGGAAACCAGTCCAGCTATAGCTAAAGCTGGCATGAGGGTGAAAGGAGTGCTTCTTGTTTTAACAGCTAAATGCATTAATTCTTCCTTAGAATGACACAAAAAAAAAAATAAGCACGCATTTTAGGCATTGCAAAGAGACTTGAATCTCTCTGCTCCTGGGGGTAACAAGGTGCAAAATCGTTGCTTCAAAGCAGCTTCTAGGTATTTGGACATCTTGAGAGTATGAAATGACCTTCTGAGATGCACATTATGTTACTGTGTAGATCAATATATTTTTTTATATTTATATATAGGTTACTAATCTTCACTTATCATATTACCATAGATAATTTTGCTTAAATCATCAATCTGTGATTGTATCGATGTTTTTAGTAGTTGCACTTCTGTTGTGTGTAAAACTAAGCTCCATACTTTCTTATGTTTAATACTACCAATCTTAACTTTCCAGAATCTGTTTTCCTAACTCTTTTTGGAGACTTGATAATTTATTAGTCTGGTTTTCAATGCTCAAACCAAAGAGCTCTCCATAAGGCATTGACAATGGTGCAATGTTTCCCTCTCCTCATACAATTTTCTTTCTCTTTAAGTGCAAGTGAAATTCTGTTTTATTCTAAGAATTCTATTTTTGTCACTGTATTTTCATCTCCAAGGAGTATTAACACTTTTGGAAATTACACAGTCTTTCAGTCTATAATGTTTCTGCAGTCTTGTAAAGTAGCCAAGATGTTCATTTCAAGTTCTTTTCTTTTTTACGAAGATAGAAGTCTTGGCTTTGTTCCATTCTCTTCTTTCTAAAATTAATCATTTAGTTACCTCCAGTGTTTAAATGCCTCAAAGTCTGGAATTATTGGTGTGATCATAAACATGTCAATTGCAGTGTGATACCATAAATTAGCCCAGCTGAGGGGTCCCAAAGGAGCAGCTATCAATGTCTCAGCCTCCAGGATTCCACATTTGCAGAAAGTCAGAGCTGAAGTCTCCGTCTGAGCCGAGCTCGTGGCGGTGACTTCAGTCAAGTTTTGCCAACTCATTCTAGTGGTTACCTGGTCAATGTGAACTTCAAAGGAGATGTTAATTGCATTATGTGTTCAATTTATGACATCAGGGAAACTCAATTCCTCATGTTGGAACAGGGTGTATGGATCCAGCAGCGTGGCACACTGACTCCAGCAGTAATCTATATCTGATACTGCAGATAAGGTAACTTTCCTCCAAGCATTACGTGCACTTCATCACTTGTGCATTAGGGAAAAACCTTTCCAGCTTCAAATGGCAATCAGCATAGCCTTGGAATCGTCAAGGCTCCGCTGGGTTTTAATTCTCAAGTAGATCACATAATAGGAATTCCCAGTCACACAAAGCTTACATCTTCTTTTTAATTGTTTTGCTTGGAAAAATTCTCTGAGATATGTCTTGTCAAACTCTGGAAACTTTCACTGGAGAGAAAGTATCCATCACAGAGAGACTTTAAAGGCTTATGGCAAATATAAGCTTATATTTAGTTCTAAGTCCCAAGCCATTGTTTTTCTTGATTCCAAGCTCAGTGAAGAGGATATTCTTGCAGACATGACTATTCTTAGAGAAAAAAAAGTAATAATTTCTTAGATGGAAATGGAATCCTAACATCAAGCAGACATGATTTGAAAATTAATTATTCACATAGCTTTATCCTTTGGTATCTGCAACAGACTGTGGATTCCTCATTGAATACCTTTGTGAAAAACCACAATTTGCTACAGTGCCCGAAAATCACTTTTCCAACCAGGCATCATTTTTAGTGAAGCACAGTTTACTGAACTTACTTTGTTTTTCATACTTTGGTGCGTTGCACATCTCACAGGCTTTTATGGGAAATACAAAATAAAAATTACTGCAGGGCACTTCTCTGAAGGAACCAAATGTCTGAGCAGGAGTCCTGAGTGACTGTGAAACAGTAAAAAGGACCTGACTGTAGAACTTGGTTCTTCCTTGCTTTGTAAGATCTTCCAGAATTTAGCTGCATAAAGTCCTTGTAATTTTGTGGGATAAGGGCTGAAACAGACACCAGAGCAGAGGAAAAAACTGTTTCCTGGCAGCAGGGACATGATAATTTGGTAAAATGTGGCTTAAACGGAATTTACTGTTTTATTTAGAAAGAAGAAGTAGTAATGAGCACAGAGCTGACTCAATTCCTTTCCCATGTTAATATTTGATGTCCCACCTATGGATTGGCAGGATCAATCTCACTTAGAAGTGCTTTCTGAGACTCTTTTAAAGGCCCTGAAATTCTCAAGTTAGGACATATTTGTAACTCAGATGTCATTGACTCTGCTGTGAGGCTCACTTCCCAGTGAACCCTGTCTCAATTCAGCATGGAGCTGGGGAAGTCTGCTGGATGTTGAGTAGAATAATATTTGCATGCTGAATGAATTAATAATATTATTATGGGTTACAAGACTTCAGTCTCTCCTTTAAATTTTCTTTGTTTGATCCTTTAGCTATAGATGCAGTGGAGATCCCAGCTCTCAGTTATGCCTGAGGGATTTCTTGCCCTAAAGTGATTATATTATAATGAAAAGCTCCCATTTAAGTGCTCATGAAAAGAACCTCCCAAAAATCTATGGAAATAATTTATATGAAAAAATACACATACGTGTCAACTTGAATTTGCTTTAAAAATATTTATGTTCAGATTAGTTTCACTTTCATTATCCCAGGAATACCACATATAGGCAGGATCTAGCCCTGTCACTTTGCAAAATGCTGAATCCCCCCTTGGGCAGAGCTGTGCTGACAGTTGTAGAATTTTCCATGCAATTGGAGTCTCTGAGGCCCACTGGAGCATCAGTGATACCTTATAAAGGACAGCTGGTAAAATGGGATGAGTTAGTTGGATGAATACCAAATGAGACTGGAATCCACTCTTTCCAATACTTAACTATATTTACCCACAATTTTATGTAGCACCCACCAATTTACAGCAACTTTTTCATCTACTTTCCCTTATAAAATGTTTACTTCTTTTAGGAGTATGTCAGTGAATTAAATTCCCTGATTTCTTGCTAAAAGTACTCTGATGCTGCAATTTCCAGTGCATGTAAAAAGTGAGGAATTCACTGTGTGAAGGATGATGAACACCCTGAGTGGGAAGGGATCCACAAGGATCA
The DNA here is from genome assembly GCF_012460135.2 of Molothrus ater. NCBI lineage: Eukaryota > Metazoa > Chordata > Aves > Passeriformes > Icteridae > Molothrus > Molothrus ater. Next base: position 3,412,189 of record NC_050488.2, on the reverse strand, counting down.
TTGATCCAACCCCTGGCCCTGCACAGACACCCCAACAATCCCACCCTGTGCATCCCTGAGAGCGTTGTCCAAATGCTCCTGGAGCTCTGGCACCTTGGGGCCATGCCCCAGCACAGTCGAGTGAAGCTTTTTTAATTTTTAAATTAAGGGAAGAACCTTTTCATGGTGGTATCTGCGCAACCACCCCCCAAACAGGCACTCCAGGAGGTGTTACATGTGGTGATGATGTTACAGCATGACAGAAGAAGTCTTTCTGTTGGTACTTCCTTCTAGAAATGGGCTGGTGGAGTGCACTAGGGGAGAACATTTCAGCTTTATTTAGTGGGGTTTTTTTCTGGCTGTGGGTTTCAGGATACCATGAAAAGGTTTTATGGAAAGGCACAATATCAGTTCACGGTTAACTGATAATATTTCTACTGTAGAAGTTCACTTTTTAGTCATCACAACTGCCCTTAGATGTGCTACCAGAGAAGTTCTCTCTTTTCAAATGTGTGTGGGGATACAGGCTGAGAATCAATTGGGCCAGCTGGGGAGGTTGTTTATTTTTCATTATTGCAATCTAAAAAGCCTTTCACAATTTTAACGATGAGGTAGAAGATGAAGAAAGATTGAATGCAACAAAATTAACCAGCTGCTTTTAATACTCGTTAGTTTTGGTTCCTCACTCTTGCTTCCATAAAAATGCACCTTTAATAACTTAATAGTCTGTTTGGAAGCTGCTCTTGCTGGTTCACTCTGAATTGCAGTCAGGTGCACCACTGTGTTCAATCAGCTACAGAGATGCAAAGAATTTGGAAAGGAAATTGGGAAAGGAATGAAAAATACTTGATTCAGACAAATAGAAGTTTAAAATAGAAATATAAAATAATTGATTCAATGACTGTCAGAGACTGAGCTTTATTTTAATACGCTGTCACAACAGACCATGAATGTAAAGAAATTGGTGATAGCATAATTCTCATTGTTAAAAGAATACACTTGGTCATGTATAAACCATTAAATATTATCCATAAATTCAAGATCTTCTTACATTATTTTACATTTAAGGTGAGGATGGATAATATTTTATTGATTTTATAATCTCTTTAAAACGAATATTGCCAGCTGTCTAAAGTACATTTGAGGTGCTTTTTGTGATGTTGAGTTGAAATACTTTGGAAACCTTCAAAGCAGCGCCTTAAGAGCCCTGTAGGAGCAGACCTGCTCATCCTCTCTCCGGATCACCACACTGCCTAATTCCTCATCCTTATTTGTGCTATCAAAACATCTCTTGTAGTTCAGGCCCATTTGCCAACCCCCTAGGCGGCAGCCAAGCTCCAAGTCCCCATCCAGCCCTTATCTGTACACGTTCTCCCCACACGGAAGGTTTGGTTTGAACAATGAAATCAGCCCTGGCCATGAAAAATCCCCTCAGCACCGGCAGGGCCGAGGCCTCACCAGGCCTTTTCCTACCTCGCATGGAAAAGCCCCATGGAGGAACTTAAAACTCATATTTCACCTGGCTGCTCATGCAGTGCCAGGTGTGGTTGAGCTGGAGAGAGCTTGGATAGCTTGGCATTTTCCTGTGGTTCCATCAGTGGGCACTGGCTGCCCCTGAGTGCCCCAACAGGCTCCCAGGGACCTGTGCTCGGCCATGGGGCTGGCTCCATCCATGAGGGGCTGGCTAGGAAGGAAGGAAGGGGGTCCTGGCTGCTCCTTCATTTGGAAGTTGCAGTTGCAGAACCACTCGTGTGTATCCCAGCTGGGTTTGTTCTCCCTTGGGAAGAGAAGACCCCAGGGAGAGGCCATTGCAGTCTCACAGTATTTGCAGGAGGCCTGTAAGAAAGTTAGGGAAAAATGTTTTACAGGACCTGTTGAGATAGGAGAAGGGGTAATGGATTTAAACTGAAGGAGGGCTGATACAGATTAGGTGTAAGGAGAGAATTTCATACAATGAGGGTGATGAAACACTGGATCAGGCTGCCCACAGAGGTGGGGAATGCCCACTCCAGGAAATGTTTAACTCCAGCTTGGATGGTGCTCTGAGCAACCTGACCTAGCTGAAGATATCCCTGCTTTCTTCAGGGGTTGGACTGGACAAGGTTTAAAGGTCCTTTCCCACCCAAATAATTCTGTGATTCTCTGCCTTTATCTCTGTGGGAGCCGGAGGAGTCCCTGACTGTGGGAAGAGTGGGCAGCATGGAGTGTGCACAGGGGCTTCCCTTCTGCAGCTTCCCCAGTGGCACCCAGGGACTCCTGCTGCCCTTTCTCTGCACAGGAATGAGCTCTGGGTCCCTGTTGGTGGCCCTTTGCAGCTCTGCTCTGTGGAAAGCTCTGCGCCTGTCCCCAGTCCCAGGAGTGCCATTGCCACGGGGCGCCTGGCGGGCTGGGAGAGGCTGGAGCAGGGATGGCTGTGTGTGAATAACTCGTGGCAGCTTTGCTTTGGCACACTTTGGGGCTGTCTCAGTCCTGCTCAGCAGGCCTGGCCCAGCTGCAAGGCTTGGCTTCAGGGAGGTTGAATTTGGCTCCTGGGTCCCCATGTGTCTGTGGGGCAGTGCCAGGCAGATGTGCTGCCCCAGGGGTTCCTGAACTGCACTCCTGAACTGCACAACCACTGGGGTTGGCAGGAATGGCTCTGTACCTTTGACACTCTTGCTGTAGGCAGCATGTTATATTTCCATAAAATCACATCTCCATGTTTCGTGATTTGGAAGGGGTGCGTGGAGCTTTCTTGGCACTGGGGCTTCTTTTCCTTATCTAATATTTCCATTGTTTGTATAATGGAACAGCAAACATTCTTCCAAAGGTTACCCAAACATAAGAATCTCAAATGAATGGCTCAGATTTTTCTCTGTGATAAGTCCAATTTCATTGCTCATTTTGTTTCTGGGTTCTTGCATGTCGTGCCACTTGCTGATTTACTTTGGCTTTGTTCAGTTACTTGTGGAGAACTAGAGACATATTGCATGATACATTTTCCCCATAAAGCTTAAAAAAAAAAAGAAAGAGATACCTGGCCCTTTGTGAATCCTAAATGGCTTGCAAAAAGATTTTCTCTGGGTTACAGGCAGTGCTCTAAAGTAAGGCCAGGAAGGGCAGAAAGTGAGTGAGTGTCTTCTGCTTTTTCTATAAGGCAGCATCAGAGATTTTCTGGGGTCAGTGCTGATTTATTTATGCGATTACTTAGGACATCATCTTCCTCTCAACGATTATCTTACCTCAGCAGGTGCAGTGCTTAGAAAGGAGGCTTTTTTCATGCAAGCTGAAATCCTTTTTCCCCTGTAAGACATTAAATACATGCAGGCAGGGTGTACTGACCACAGACATACATTCTGCTCTTGTACCTCAGATTTAAATAACAGGGTAATAAATGAATGTGAATTTTTTTTGTACCTATTCTGCACAGGACTAATGTTTGTTCAGTGTAGTTACCTCAATTACAACTACAGTGTGTCGTAAGTCAAAGGAAAACCTGGCCCAGCAACTTTCCGTTGTTCTTTCCCGCTTTGCAAAGAGCTTATCACAGGTCAACGTTCTCCATAACGTGTTGTGCCCCAAGTTTCTCCTTGATCTGAATGCAGTGATGTAATAAAATGAGTCAACCCCTTTTTGCTGAATTAAAAAGAGATGGAAAGTGTTGCTATTTTATGGGGCACTTGATAAACCTGTAATCTCATTCGTAGGAGTAGTGGCTTGAGTTTGTTGGCATAATCAGCTCATTCATTGTGTGAGAAAAAGATGAGGCCAGGCCTGCAACATAATGGGCAGAATGTAACGAGGGGGGATGTGATCTTTGTGATCCATGGAGGCCACGTCAGCTGGCCCAGTGGCAAACTGGGATTACGTCGGTGCTGCTCCCTTGGAAAATGGCAATTAGGCCTTTGCTTGGAGGATCAAACAGGGATTGTTCTGGGCTGTGGTGTCAAAGTGGCTCCTGTGCAGGGCAAGGCAAAGCTGGGTCAGTGACAGACCTGAAGGGGAGGGGTGGCTGCAGCCTTTCCTTGGTGTGTCCCTGTGCTGGGCAGCTGCTGGGAGGGTGACAGGACTGCAGAGGAAAACATCCTTGGGGAATGCCTCCCTCCTGTTGTACTGCAGGGCTCAGAAATCCATAAATATCTATAGACTGCCAGCCTTGAGTGAGAGCTGATTTATCTTCATTTTGTTCTCGTTTTGAGAAGGCTGCAGGAAGAAAGCAAAGTCCATTACACCAAATGAATAATCCAATCGATGGAGCCAGTGTGCCCTTGATGGAATTAAGCTTTGCCTTTGCAGTGTATCAGAGACAGAGAAGGGTTTTTGCCTGATTTTGTCGGTGCCCTGTGAAAGCAAAGATTTGCCATGCAGTGGTTTTGTCCTGGTGGCACTGGCCCTGCTGCAAGAGCACAGCTCTTAATTCATTGTCTCAGCTGGCACTTACAGGGGTGCAAAAACCTGCTTCCTTTAAAGTGTCACCTTAAAATGTAGAGGTAAAACAATTGAATCTCTGTTAGGTGTTCTCAGGTATTTTGCCAAGTGTCACTGCTAGCAGTGATGCTGCTTCCAGCTGAACCATGGAAATTGGGAAATTCTGCTGCTAAAGTCTTTGTGAGGATTGTCTGTAGATTGGACAGGTGATGAAAACGCCATTCCTCACAATAATGAAATGCTGAATTTTGGTTTTCTTTTATTCAGCATTGCATTTCTGTGTTTTCATGAAAGTGGATTGTGCTATATTTTTTTTTTTGATAAAATGAGGCAGTGGCTTCAATGAATGTAAACTCAGCAGCCCTGCAAGAAGAATTAGCATGATTAAATGGTCATTTTTCTTTTGAAGAAACTTATATTAACAGACCTGGGATAAGAACAGTGTTAGGTGCAGTAATGATTTCCTGCCTCCTGTCCCTTTTGCGATTACTACTCACCCTTCAAATCTAGACTGTTCAAATTTACTGTTTCCATTTGTTTTCCAAGAAGTCAGAGGTTGGTGTTTGACATGCCTGTTATTTATAAAGGTGAATGGAAAATAAAGCCAAATATGTATTTTTGGCAGTCAGCTCAATGTGCTTCCAAGACAAACATATCTGCATTCCCTCAGTGCTGACTTCCTTTAATGTGGTGCACTCATAGTTTCTGACTTGCCTTCGAAGTATCTCTAGAAATTATTTCTCCTCTAGCTCCAGGAGGTTTCTTTTTTCACATCTGTGTAGGTGTTCTGGAAACTGTGCTTGAGATCCTGCAAGGTGTAAGGAGAAAGCAGCCTCCCCAACATCCTGAAAAGCTGATGATTACCTCAGACATAAAGAACCTGTTTTCACAGATAATAGATGACATTCTCTGGCACAGCTTTCAGCAGGGTATAGTAACTTCCTTTTTAACTTTTAAAGAAGGAAGAAACCCTTTCTGAATGCTCATTATAAATCCCATTCCTTGTCCTTGCCTTGGAGCTGGTAAAACAATGCATTTCAATGTCCCATCCTAATTGCCAGTCCAGAACTTGGCAAAGCAGCCACGGATTCTATTAAATGCAGAGCATTTCAGTTGTGTAATAGAAATAGCTGGGTGTATGGAGCTGCTATTTCTGTAACAATAGCATTTACTAGCCCTTGTTTCCTCTTTGCTTTCAAATGAAATTCTTCAGGGACTGCAGATACTCTTTTCCTGTGTGGATTGTGAGCTGAGTCAGTTCTGCTAAGACTCACAAACCTGAGCTTCCACAGGCTATGCTGCTCCTTTGATTATTCCTTTTGCATTTTGTGTCAATCTCTCCTCCCCAGCACTTTCCACAGTCTCTTTGACTGTGAGGGCAGCTTAAGTAGGTACAGTCCTCTGAGGTACAAAAAGTCTGAAAAAATGAGTATTGGGAAGGAAAACTGATTAAATTTATGGAGTGGTTCAGAAGCTGTCATGATGCTTTTCCTCTGATTAGCACTGGAGATGAGTTAAGAAGGAATAGCCCACTCATTTACAGGTGTGCTTCAAAAGGTGAGCTTGGACTTGAAGAAGGTACAGAATAAAAGAGGAGAGTTTTCCAGGAGCATCCAGTGAATACCTGGATACTCCATGAGTGAGGGCACAGCTCCTTGGATGGTACAAGCTTGAGTGCTGCTTGTTCAGGACTGTGGCAGCATTAATGTGGAAAAAAAATAAATAAATGGGAATGCTGGGCAGCTGTGTAGTTATAATCTTAGCATTAGTCTGGGCACCAAAGTTAATTATTTCCCTAAACAATACAGCAAATCCACTTGGATTTTTTGCATTTTTCCTGGCAGTCTCAAGTGTTTGCCTCAGTTTGGAAGCTTGGGTGGCACCAGGGGTTTCCTTGGGTTTGCTTCACTCCAGTCATGTGCTGGCCCCCTCCCTTTCCCTGGCACAGGAGCTCAGTTTTAGAGGAATAGTCATTCTTTTCTGAGCCATTCTGTTTTATCTTTTATAGTTTGCTTTTGCTTGCTTTTTAATTACACCCTGAAGTTGTTTTACTTTCATTAAAAAATCCTACAGTAATAGGAATTGCTGCATTACATCAGCATTCTGCTTTGCCAGTGGGGCCGTGGCTGTTGCATGGTTTTCTGTGAGGTCATCCAGCTTGACATCTGCAGCCAAAATCTCTGTCTGTCCTTGAACTGTAGTGTTACAGGTGGCTTTTAGCCCTCAGAAACCCTGGAGAAAATCCCTCCTTGTCTGTGATAATGAGAAATAAGAGTGAAGACGCTGGCCAGATCAGAACCTGTGATTTTCACTCCTCAAATTGTTGAGTTTTTGCTGAGAGAAAAACCTCAAGATACTTTAAAGCCCCCTGCTGTTTGCTGCAGAAATGTGGTGTAAACTTGGAACATTCTGGAAGCATCCAGGTGTGCTCCCTGCTGGCTTTGTGCGAGCTCTCCCTGGGCTGCTCCTTTGTTCCATTGTTTTCTCAAGCCAGTGAGTTTTTGGGTGTGTGTGGCACTGCAGGGACAGCGTGACAGAGCTCACCCTGCTCCCCTGGCTCTGGAACTGGTGCCCAATGAAGTGTTCAGAACAATTTGCTTTCCAGACTTCAGACACAATCACCTGAGGGGGGATCATGGTGCTAAATTGGAGGTGGCTATCAGTGGCACAGGTGCATCCAACAGGAGCCATGATGGTACCAAAATCCTCCCAAAATGGGCAAAAATAGCCCTCTGTAACACTGTCCTTTTAGTGTTAGCAAGGCATTACTTCAATCTTGGCCCAGAGGTGAGTGGCTGATGAAGTTCCAGCCTCCACAGCAATGCTGATACAAAACCTTTTCACTTATTTATTTTAGCAAAGAAATTGATATTCATGGGTTCTAAGTGACATGGTTCTCTCAATTAATATTCTGTCCACTATTGGTTATTGATATTTTCCTCTTCATGCTAATTTGGTGCCTATTTTTAAGTCCTTTTATCACCTTTTTCTCTAGCTTTCCAGGCCTGATCTCCCCTGTACCTTTGGTATCCAACAAGAGTCTGTGAAGAAACTCTACTAATGCTGGCTAAAAGTGGGCACTACTTGCAATTAATTAAAACAACTAATTAGTTAGAGTCGTATAATTTCCAACAACTCAGTGCTACATGAGAGTTGTAGTTGGTCCTAGGATGATAAATCTGCTTATTTTTGCTGCCTTGTCCATTGGATGATTCCAAGCTCCGGGCGTTGAAGGACTTTAGAAATGAATTTTTAAAATTTACAGATAGTTAGGGAAAATGTGGTGCTGGGTTTTTTTCCCAAGGAAGTCTCAGTGGTTGTGTTACACCTCCTGCTGCTTTACTTGTGAATGTGAAACCTCATGTGCTGCAACCCCTGAGGTAAATCCCAGAACCCTCAGAAGTGAGTTTTAAAGGAATGATCATTCTTTTCTCTCTTTTCCACCCAAGCCCACGGCGCACACTGAGGGATGTGCACAACTGGTTGTGTTAGCAGAGAAATGGAGCAGTTTTAGCTGAGGAGGTGCCACAGGTCAGTGGTGTTTCCCTCCATGAGCTGGTTTGGTTGTGTTCAGTGCCACAGCACAGCTGAGCTCACTTGCTTCAATAAGAAATATCAGACGGCAGAAGCCATGAAGCTCAAATTGTCTTATTCACTGTTTTGGAGTGACCCCTCAGCAGAGGATAAATACACCCAGCTTGTTAAAGTGTGTGTGCACCACTGCTCCAAAATAGCATGGGCAAGCTGAGAGTGAGCTGGGTTCACCTTTGGGTTGGATAATAAATGGTTGGGTTGGTTAAATGGATGGCTTTGAAGAAACAGAATTTGTGCCTTCAGCCCTGAAGAGTGGGCATGGCAAGAGATCTACAGAGTTTGAAAAGATTTGAAAATAACTTTGTTTTAGCATTTGCAATAGATGGGGACTCTTAAAGTAAAATCAGTATTTTTTTTCTTCACCAAACCTAGATGTTATTTTTAATTCCTGATGTTAATCCTATTTAACAAGGCTATCAGTGTGGCATGTTTTGCCATGAAATGCTGGCAGTTCTTTTTGCTGCCCCACTTTTCCCAAAGTATTGATGCTGACACAAATGTCTCTGCGGCTCACAGCTTCAAATTGCAGAGAAAAATTGGGTGGGACTGGCTGTGGGGTGGCAATCCACAGCATTCCCTGGGTTGGAGAGCTCTGTGTCTGCTCTTCTGCTCTCTCCTGCCAATGTCCCCACGCTCAGCAGCTGCTGAGGGACACCTCACCTCCTGTGTGGGTGGGAGATGTCCCTTGGGGACAACCAGCCCTGCTCTGGATTCCCTTCCAGCTGCTGCCCTGGGTGCAGGGAGCACTGCTGGCATCCTTCCCTGCAGAACCCTCTGCTGCTCCTGCAAGCCTCTGGCATCTCTTCAGTCCAGCCACGCTCCTGTTGGAACAGCAAACTCCATTTTATGTGAGGGATTTGGAATCCATGCCCCAAACCTGGGACCCAGTTTGGATTCCCCTGGATTTCTCATTATTTATCACCATTTCATGGTGGTTTAGGGAGATTTTGCTCCTCTCTTCCCTTTATTTTCAGCCTTGTAACTTGCATTGTTGCTTGAAAGTCCTGAATTTTATTTGGAGGGTTTCTTCAGTCTTGCTTAAATCTTCCTTAAAGATTCAGTTGTAGGAGGCTGCCATGGGATCTTTCTGAGAAATTTTTGCCAGCTTCATTTAAATTTGGGAGGTGGAGGGAAGGGAATAGGCTTAAACCTGTTTTAATTTTGAAATATTTTGCAGAATTTCATTCTATTATTAAAAATTGATAATGTGGCTGCCTGGGACTGCTCAGGAATGTTGTAACTTTGGTGGATTGCAAGGACTCGTGGTGGCTGACAGGAACAACAAAAAATATTAAGCTATGTAATGCCTAGGAGGTATTTATTCATCTTGCAAATTATCCATGTTTTCTTGTGTTATTGAACAAATGCAGATGCTGGTGTGAGTGGTCAGCAATAATAGAAATGTTTCCCTGATAAATTTAAGTAATCTAGCTGCCCTGTTATGAATATCTGTGTTTTCTACATTTAAAATTCAGTATAATGTTCCCTCTTGTGGACTCTTCCATGTCTGAATTTATGCTTATAGACAACCTGAAAAAAGAAATAGCGAAATTCTGTTCTGTTGTGATTTCACACCAAACCATTCTTGCTTCAATTTTCTTTACTTTGTTCCATTGTCCATTGATTACAATTTCTTTGCAGATACACTTTTCCTTTATTCCTCATTTGCTTTTTGGTCTATATTTGTTTGGTGATTTGGTGTTTTATTTTTTTTTTTTTTTTAATTTTTCTGCTTCCTGATGGTTGTAAATATCTCTGATTTTGAAATGGTAGTGAAATCACCCTTGTGGTCTCAGGTAGCTGCACTTTCTCTAACCATCCCAAGCCTCTGTAGGTGACCCTGTGCTTTCAAGTATTGATCAGGTCATGCTGAGCATCTCTCCTGTTTGAACTTGGCCCTTTTGGCAGAATTCATCTCCTTTATTTGCTCTGGCCTATTTTTCCTGTTTGAACTTGGCCCTTTTGGGAGGGCTGTGTCTCCCTTATCTCTGAGGTTGTTCTGCAGGATGATGGCATCAGTCAAATGTCCCTTGTACAACTGGGAGATTGTGGCTACATTAATTCTTGGCAGCAGATTCAGTGTTGACTGTTAAAGACAAATAGTTCAGGATAACTTTAAATAAATCTACTTGAGATATTAAATACAGGTGATAATTACAAGCTAGGTGCATTCAATGAGGAACTAGATGGTCTTCTGTAAATGGATGGACCAGTTTCCAGTTGAAACTATTTTAAGGCCAGCAGTGATCTTCAAACTGGTCTTGTGGCTTTAAAAAGAAAAAAAACCCTGACCAAATCTACCCCAAACCTACCCCAAACCCAAATTACACAGTGATTTTCATACCGTTTAAAATGAGATCAGATTTTGTTTCTGAATCTTTGAAAAAAATTTAGGTTGCTCTTTGCTGGAAAGGCTGTCAAGAGAAGTATTTATACAAGAAATTAATTTTGAAAACTTCTGCCTGTTTTCACTGGGTGAGATAATTAAATGTAAAAGTTACTGGCTGAAAATCAGTATTTTAAATGACAGGGAAGATTGGCTACTTGTGTTTGTGTTTCCAGACATGCAAGAACTGGGTTTTGTTTCATTCTCTCCCCTGACTTAACCCTTATTTTATTCACATCCAAAATGAAATTTCTATTTCTTCCTTAAGCAAGATAATTTAAGTTTTTTCCTTTTGGGCATATCACAAGAGTTTTCAATACTTTTTAGAAAAGATATTATTAATTTAACATTTAGGGTTTATGACAAAGCCTTTTTAAGTGATAAACTTATTATAATATTGTTTAAATTAATGGATTTTGGTGCTTTGACTCTTTGGTCAACTGCAATAATCTATCCAGTCTAAGAAATCAAGATGTAATTATTAAAATAAAATAAATTAGTTGTTAAAATATTTTCATATCTTGATAATTGGTTTTCACAGGAAAAGATTGGATGTGATAAGGTATAATATTAGCAGATACTCTTCTGTTTAAATTATCTTTATTTAAATTCAACTGTTCCTTACTTAAGACTTGTTGAAAAGCGCTCAAGGTTATTTTGGTTTGAGAACTGGGAGGAACTCTGGCCTGGCAATTTATAGAACCTTAATTAATTGTGCTGAGTTGAGTGTGTAAAGCCAAGGAAGCCAGGGACATTCTGCTGTTCTCTCTTTACAAATCCAAGTTTACAGCAATGCTCCTGCTTTCCCCACACCACAAAAGACTGATTGCACCTAATCCTCAAAACCAGATAAAGGAAAAACCAGCAATTTAAAAATAGCCAAAAGTGTTTAAAAACCCCACAGCCTGGCAGTGTTCTAAGGGCTGGGGAAGCAGCAAAGGAAGTGTTGGGAAGTGAAAGTGAAATGTGAGGATAATCCCTGGGTTCAGGCACGTTTCTAATCAGCAGGAGCTGTGGGAGCCTTCCTTCCTAGAGGTGTTGGCAGAGCCAGGAGCAGATAAGGGCATGGCAGTGGAGTGGGAGGCTCAGGACGGAGTTTCCTCATGGAGAGCCAAGCCCTGGTTTACTCAGTAACCAACAGCTCGTTAAGAGAAGCTGGCAAGTGGCGCTAATTAACGAGCAAGGCTGCGTCTCTTCAGAGGTGAGCACCTGACGTTGTGCTCAATATTGTGTAAGAGTAAGGTGAGTTGGCAGGAAAAATTATTTAATGCACCCATCCCTGTTAGCAAAGGTGCTGTTGTACAGCTCGTGCTGGCTGTGTGGTGGTGCTCACAGGGGTCCTAGAACAGGGGAAGAGATGGGAATTTTGACTCCATGTTTCAGAGGGCTGATTTATTATTTTTTGATATATATTATATTAAAAGAGAATTATATATTCAAACTATACTAAAAGAATAGAAGAAAGGATTTCATCAGAAGGCTTGAAAGGAAAGGAATGGAATGATAATAAAATCTTGTGGCTGCTCACAGCCTTGACACAGGTGGCTGTCACTGGTCATCAGGTAAAAACAATTTCACATGCTGGGTAAACAATTCTCCAGATCACATTCCAAAGCAGCAAAACATGGAGAAGCTGAAGCTTCTCAGCTTCTCAGGAGAAAAGATCCTGGCAGAAGGATTTTTCATAAAATATGTCTGTGACAGTGCTGAACTGGGAGATTGTAGGAAATGGAATGGCCAAATTCACCTGGTGCCACTTTAGGCTCCTGTTGGCTGTGGTTTATGGGGTAGAAGCAGCCCAGGTTGTGCAGATAAACCCCACCACTTGCATGGTCACATCTGCTGCAGGTGGAATCCATAGAGGAAAGGTTGTTGGGGCTTGGGTTGGTTTGGGGTTTTTGTGTTTATTTTGGGGTTTTTCAGTGTCATGTTTAAGGCACAATTGCATTCCCAGGTACAGCCAGGTAAAGATTCAGGTCTGCCTGCGGGTTTGTAAGCATGGGCAGCTTTGGGCCAGCAGGGTTCTGAAGAGTGAGCAGACCTCAACCCAATTATCACTGCTCTAAACTGGCAGCATATTGCCCAGTTTTATTAAAATTAACTCCTTTGTACAACAGGGCTGGACCCAAGGTGCCGGTGGCTCCCTAGGGATGAGTTTCCTTTTCAGGAGGGTTAATTGTTAAATAAAAGAACCAAGGAGGCCTGGTCCTATATAAACAACTCTGTTTATATTGCTTGAAGTTACCAAAGAATTCATGAACTTGGATCTGCTTTTGAGCTGGAAGTCTGTTGGATTTCCAGCTGGAGTCTGCTGCTCATACTCCTCCTTTTGGGAGGTGTTCTTGGAGTTTCCCCCCAATCCTTTTGAAGTATAGAAGTTTCAGTCTGCAGAAATACTCAAAGATTTGACCCTTCCCTGAATCTGAAGCAGCAACTGATAAACAACACCTTGCCATCACCTGAAGAGCTGACAACTTTATTTCACTTCTTGTAATAAAACAATTCTAAACAAATATTTATTTGCTTAAATCAAGCCTAAATGGGAGCGGTAAGGCAGCAGGCTTAGAGGAAAATTGGCAGGTGTGGGTTAATTGTATCAGAAATTATGTCTGGCAGGGGTAAAAAGCCCTTCCTCAGTGTCACATTGACTTAATTTTGCATGTTCTACTCCCTGCAATTGAATGTGCTGCCAAACAGCCTTGAAAATTCTCTCTTGCTTCCAGTCTGACTTCTGATGTCCCAAAATAGAAGCATATTTTTTTTTCTTCAATCCAGGTGTTTATGTTTAGATGGAGTGAAAATTTAATCTTTCCCTCAGAATATCTTCTGTAAACACTTACAGTGCTGTTAATGTTGTAGATATGATGTTTTTTATAGTATCTAACTCTGAGAAGGAACACTTTAAAGTGAATTTGATTGCAGTTACTCATCTCTTTGCACCCATTTTCTGGCAAAAATCCACCCAGAATCTGCAGTAGCAATAATACTTTTGAAAAAGGAAATTATCGAAGTACTTTAGAACTTCTGGGATCCAAAATTTAAAAGAGATTTTATTAAAATATATGTAAAAATATGGGGTGATCAATCAATCAATGAACCATGTTATCATTTCCAACTGACTAAGAACCTGTAAGATATTTTTATTTTTTTCCAAGCTTGCAGAAGGAGAAGGAAGGCAGGACATAGTTCATAGGACACAGTGGATTCCCAAACTATTTTCTTTAATGGAAAAACAAGAACCACAGCTTTTCTAAAGAACTTGGGCTATTTAGAAGACTGTGTTAACAAAATTAACCTCATTTGGGGAATACCATGTTTGAAGGAATTGCCTACAAAAATTCAGGTGTGCAGAGAGAGGCAGAGATGGATTTCATTTTCAGTCTTATCTGGTTCAGTTCTAATAATGAATGTAGTTTTGAACAGTGCAGAGATTGTCTCTGCCAAAACAGAGACACCAATGTGCATTTCAAATGCTGGAAATATTGCCCTGATTTTATAAAGTAGCACTTGCTCCTAATTTAAGTGCTTGTACTTCAGAAGCTTGAGCTGCTCTACACAGGAGGGAACATATTTCACTGCTGTGTTTTTCACTCTGACACACAGCAGCTTCCTTGAGCATGGCTCTGAATGAGCTTTTCTGTCATGGAAATATTGGAGGTGATCCTGCAATTGAAAAAAAAAAAAAGAAAAAAAAAAGCTGAAGGGAATTAGAGCAAGAATTAGAGATTTTATAACAGACCACAGAACAAATCCTGGCCCAGCTGTAAAGTGTAAGAGAGTTAAACTGACATCTGGGGTTTAAAATATGGAAACCTGCATCAAGCACCAGGTGCAAACATGGATTTCCATGGTAAGGAGCAGTTCTGGATGTGGGCTGGGAATCAGATCACATCTGAGGGGCCTTGAGGCTTCTGAGCCATGCAGTGAGTTTCAAAGCTGGTGTAGTGCATGGCAATAACTCAGCAATCTCCTGCTCTGAGCAGGACCCAGCACAGGGAGGGTTTGAATACCTGAGGGGGTGTTCAGTACCCTGCATCTCTGAATAACCAAATTCTGGCTGTCTGGGGCTGTTTCTGTTTCCATGTGCACTTGATTGCCCTGTAAATGGAGGCCAGACTCACTCACAAAATCCACAGCAGCCCACATGTGAGTGATGTGCTTTCGGCTGCGGAGCAGCACAGATCTTTGGGGATCCCAGTTCCCAAACTGGGGTGAGCCCAGCTCAGGCACCTCTGGCCTGGCTGGGAGGAGCAGACATGGATCAGTGCATGGCTGTTCCTGCTTGTCCCGCACACAAAAGGGACTTTTCTGCCATTTACAGATGAGATTTTCCTCACATGGGGTCAACAGGGATGAGGCAGTTGTGGTGCTGAGGGTCTGGAAAAATCCATTACATGTCCAGGAATAAGTTTTTAGAGTCACACCAGCTGTGTAGGACTGGTCTTTGATGCTTTCGATCTGAAAAGACTTCAAAGGAAAAATGGTCAAATTACACATCTGCATGACCAGGAGATGTGTATGGCATTGCTTTCCAAGATGTTGTCATTTTTACTTTGTGGTTTTGTAGGGAATAAGGAAAGTGCTGGAAAATGTTGAAGTTTTCCAGCTTTCATAGATGCTTGCTGTTACAACAGACAAACTCAGCAGTGTGGTGATTGGAAATTACTCCCAAGAGACTTGCCTGGAAGAAGAATCTTTTATTTTGACTGTTTTGTTCAGATCATATTGGAAATGATGTTTTTCATCTGTTGTTTCAAAACTCCAAGCAGCTTTGCTTCCTTCTTTATTCCAAGTAACTGATTAGTTGCTGGAATTGTAAATTACATTTTTATGAAGACAGTTTCAGATCTTCATGTTTAAATGTCCCGCTTTTCTCTGTACCAGCTGCCTCTACTCAGCCAAAATTGCCCCTGATGTGGTGCCCTCAGCTTCTGCCAGTTTTTTTGCACAGACAGAGACTGTGCCCAGTTGTGGTTTGCCCTGTAAATGTTCTGTGAGCTGGAACCTGGGATGGTGAATTATAGATAAGAGCACCTGCGAGGGCTGAGGTGTCTGTTCCCAGAATTTTCTGTTAAAAAGTTGCTTGAAGAAAATGGTGCCTTTAATAATTTAGGAGGCTGGGATGGGCGTGAGGTGTCCTTGGTGTGCAGAACATCAATGTTATTGCTGGATGGCAGAGCAGGTCCTGGACATCTTCCCCCTGAACCCACCTGAGGAAGCTGCAAGACTCTCCTGGAAGGCAAAACTGGTTTTTAGTGAAGTTTTTTCAGAATATCCACTGATTGCAGCTGGTTACCTCTTGAAACTGGGAATCCAGTGTGTGGTGCCACAGGGATTGCTCTGGAATCAGGGATCTCGTGTGGGAACAGCAGAGAGTTTTTAGTGCCTCTCGAGGTTGTCTACAGCTGCTTTGTTTGAGCTTTTTGCTGGTTTTCAGTCAGGTTATTTTCCTCCATTAATATTCGATTTGGGGAGATCAGCATTTGCCGTAATTTATGTGAAAAAGTTTATGTTTGTGTCTTAAACTCAGATCGTGGGTGGTTTTGGAGGGAAAGTAGAAATGCCACATTTTCCCTTGAACTAATGAAGTTAGTTATCTGTTAGGACATGAGACATAAATGCTGCCTTTCTTCACACAAACATTTCTTTTGCTCAGTAAAAAAGAGAACCATAGGTTTGCATTTTACTACAAGATATGGAATTACTTTCAAGAACCCCCTTGGCAGCATTGAAAATGAGTGAGGAATAGAATCCTTGTGTATTATTATTAATTATTATTATTATTAGCCATGATATATACAGAAAAAGTGAATTTTTTCTATCACACATTCAGCATCATCACAGTTACCAACAAATTAAGACAGGATCAGATGGCAGTTCCTGTTCTGGCACTTGATTTTGCTTTACAGTTTTAATTCTGTACACATGTGTAAGATGCAATCTGATGAACCCTGTAATAATATTCTGCTTTTATTCTGTGATGTATTCCCCAAATCCTCATTGTTTATAGGCAAGAGGCCAAGCAAATGCCAACAATGTGGTAAAAAGGTGAAGAAAGTTAAAGACTCTGTGTCAGTACATGGCATGGGTATTTATCTTTTGTAGGCTTCATAATAAAAAAGATTTGTTCAATTAATTTCCAAGAACAACTTACTATTATTCTAGTAATTCTTAGCTTCACACTGTGTGCAAAATTCTTGCTGAGAGCTTTTTATGTGGAAAAACAATTGCTCTTTGTGTATTAGAATCCATGTTGCATTTGACATAACAATGTTATCTTTATTAAATTTCCTTGTTATACCTTTTGATTTATAGCCCTCCTTAAATCCTCATTTTAAAGCAACCTCTGATGTGGTACTTTTAGTGCCCCCATGCTGATACTAAAATGTGGGCTAAAATAATAGAGAATTCCACTTGTAATCCTGGATCATGGAACTGGAAATTCTGAGAGATCAGTACAGAGCAGGCAGCACAACATTTCCTGAGGGGATTATTTTTGTGGAATTGTAATATTCTAGGACATGGTAATTTTGATTCCTTTCAGTGTTTTTGCTCAGGTGTGAAAGGACACTTTTTAGGACACATAGTGAGGGTCTGGGGCCAGGCTCTGTTGGGGTCAGGTCCTGCTCTTCACAGTGCAGGGTATTTGGGGCACTGTGAGGAGGGATCTGTGCCTGATCCAGCACAAACCTGGGGCTCCTTCCCAGGCTGGGAGAATCCTCAAGGAAGCTGAAATAGCTGCACATTCACCTTGGAGTCCCTCGCCCAGCCATGCTATAAATACCTGAACTAGGCCAGGGAAGGCAGCTCAGGTGTCCTGTGCTGGAGCACTCCTGGATAAATATTGATAAATAAATAAATACTGCTCCAAGGCATTTGACAGGGGAAGGGAAGGCTCCAGCTAAGCCTCTGCATGAAGGAAACAGGGAATTCTCTGTTGCTTCTGAAGTTTTCATCCAAACCAACTTTATATCCAGGCCTAAGTGTAACAGGAGTGTTTAACTTTGAATGCTGAATGAGCAAAAGAAAAGCAGAGTTCCCAAAAGGAAGCTGAAGTGCAGGTGAGCATGGAAAAGTCCTGCCCATGGCAGAAAACAGCAGTGGCAGAGGCTCCAGCAGGTTGGGCATGGCTTGAGGAGGTGTTTCCTAATGGAGTTTTTATGGATACTCATGAGGGAAGATGTGGTAGAACTGGGCCTCAAAGAAGAGCTCTTTGTTGAGGACAATTGAATGTTGCAAAATGGTGAAGGAGATGGATTTTCTCTGCACAGAATTCATAGTTTACACAGGGAATGAGCAGTTATGTCCAAGGCTAGCCACTATTTTGAGCTGGACTCCTCCAGTGTTCACAGCATTCCAGGAGTGTTCTGCAACAGCTGAGGGGTGAAGAGAAGAATTTTATTTCAATGTCTCTCAACCTTTCCAACAGAGGAGGAAATATTAGAAATTTCTTAAAGCAGAGCTGAGATTCTTCTAAATGTACAGAGAGGCTGAGGGAGAGGGAAATGATTGTGTTTGTCTCCTTGGGTAAGTACTGTGCTGAAATGTGGGATTGAATATGGGCAAAGCTCTCCTGGATGCTTCTCTGCAGGGCTCTGCTAAGCAGAGTTCCTCAGCTCTTCCCTGTCCCTCCTTCCACCTCTCTCCATTACAATTTTTTGGGCAGGAGATCCAATCTATTCTGCAGGTCTCTCCACAGAAACATCCATACATTTGAGTTCAAATATCCCAATGCCACCTCTGTGGTGAGTTACAAAACCAAAGCACAGTGCCAGGGAGTGATAAATAAGATCTGACTCACAAAATCCAAGCTGTTGGTGCATCTCTTGTCCTGGGTGCATTTTGCCTTTCCCCCCTGAAGCCATCAAGCAGCTGCCTGGAGAAACAACCTGAATGTCATCTTGACTCTTTACCAGTTTTAGTCTAACCTGGAACAAGAGGACAACAAAGGAAAAACGCGTGCCTGGGGACAAAACTTGCCTGTTGTCATGAGTTAACAGTTAACTGGTGAGAGAACATTGGAATACTTAGAAATCAGGCTATATTTAGAGTTTATTCAGTGCAGGGGCAAGGTCAGTGCCTCGTTCCCTGCTGTGAGTGCAGGATGCAGAAGGATGAGGGTGTTCCAGCCATAATTCACAGCTGAACACATCCAGGAGGCTCCAGAGCAGAGGTGCCTGCCTGCCAGGGAGGGAAGGTTGGCCTTGGAAATCCAGCTGCTTTTAGGAATAGAAAGGAGGTGCTGTGTGATGGAGTCTGGAGTTATCTCCAAGGGCTCTAGGGACACACTTGTGTGGTGGTTCTAAACAATCTAACTCCACAGATCCTGCTTGAAACACAAAAGGAACCCCCAGCAAACCAACCAAGCCAAACCCAGGAAAGTGCTGCTAGGAAGCAGTGCCAGAAGGACACTTGTGCCTGGAAGGGCTGGGGCTGATCACAGGCGTGCTTTGCTCTGAGTTTCTAATTAATTTTAGCTTAGGATGTGATTCTTGCAGGGCACAAAGAGAGACAATGTGTTGGGGGTTAATCAGAGTAAGTGGCAATTGCTGGAAAATCAACCATTTTATAGGTGTGTGTGTCTGTTATGGATGGACTGGTCTGAAAAGCAGTGCAGGACATTGTGTATGCATATGGAAATTGCTCTGGAGAGTTTGGGGTGATGTCTGCAGCTTAACCTCAAGCCTGGTGCTTTTATTCTGCTTTTTAGAACAGCAGCTCCACAATTTGAAGTGCAATTAAAAAATTCATGCTAGAGTGAAATGTGGTCATTCACACTTGCATTTGGATATTCTTTAGCACTTATTGTATTTGTGTGGGTGAATAATCAATGTGGAACAGAATGCTCTGGCTCTTAACTGATTCCCAACCTTCTGTCGGGGAATAAAGTGCTGATTGCACCACAGAGCAGGTTTTCTGGGATAACCTGTAGGTATGAGGGGGTTGCTGTGCAAATGAACCCTCTGAATAGTTCCTATTTCACAGTTCCAAAGATTTTTCTGTAACTTCTACACATTTCCTAGTGATAAAAAGAAGTGAATAACTCTTGTGCCCTGTCGGGTGACACTTTGCTCTATTTCCTTAACTTTTCCATCCTGTTGTTCCTTGATTCACTTGCTCCTTTGGCCGTATCAAATGAGAGCAAAAGATTTTAAAATTTATTTATCTTTATATCATTCCTAACAGTTGGGCTGCTAAAAGTGATGTAACGAATAAAAGACTTTCTTTAATAAAATTCCATCTTTGTAGCAGGTTAGTGAATACAGATATAAAACTCTGAGCTGACCCACTATTTCCTAAAATATAATGCTGCTACTAAGAATATTCTTACACATCTCAGATGTAATTTGTGCATTTGTGATAAATAACTTTCTAGTTGGTTAGATGAGAGAATTTTTAAGGTAACAAGTTAAAAAAGGAAATAACCTAGTTATGACTTAGCCCAGCAGCTGCTTTAACAAAATAATGATTATTATAGACTTGGGGAGCTGTGCCTGGGGAATGGCACTGCTTTGTCAAAACAGAATACCTTGAGGGGAAAAGACACATCCATTTTCTCCAGACTGGTCTTTTAATGGAAGGAAAGAATAGGCAGCTGCTGTGGGCAGGGATGGACTGAGAATGTCTTTTCCAGGGACCGTACACAGAGGTACTGCTGGGATATTGAAAGGCATCTGATTATATAATCATCAAGTTGAATGAAAAAGAACGTTGCATAATTTTTAGCCTGCTTTGACTTCTGCTTTGGTAAAATATGCTGAAGTTCTGGCACCAGTGTTGAGGCAGGAGCCCATGTACCTGTCTGGCTTTGGAAATGTCAGTATGGTCTGGTAGGCATTTGTAGTGCTGAGTTTATAAAAGTCGGCTTCATCTCATAGTGCATGACAGGACAATCTTTACATGGAAAATATTTTCTCCTGAGATTTCATAAGTTTGATACTCTGGAGGTTACACAGTTTTGATGAAAATGGATTTAAAATCTCCTTTTTAAAGAGCTGACACAAGTAAAACACAGTTGAGAGCACCATTTTCACCTGGTGAAAGGCAGGGGGACACTGGCTTTTGTCAAACACTCCCACATGTCTTTGTGCTGAGGGCAGCATGGCCTCTGTGGGACAGAACCCTGACAGATTTTCTAAACCATGAGGTTGTCCTTGAGAATGTTTCCCAGACCTGTGGAATCTCTCAGGTACAGCCCATCCCTCTGCAGTGCCATGGACACACTGGGTGTGCCTCACCTTGGGAGACCCTCAGAAAGGTTTTGAGCATTTTTGTCATTTAGAGCATTTCCAGCATCTGTGTGTGTGCTCAAATAGCTCAACTGGAGTTGGATCATCCACAGGGAGAGTTAAACAGGCTGTTAAGTAAAAAGAAGGTTGTGTGTTAACTGGCTCTGTTCTGGAAAAGAATTAATTAGTGCCTGAGCAATGGTTCATCTGTGGAGGTTTTGTTTGAGCCTCCTGTCCTCTGTGATATGAGCAGGGACACAAAATCAAGTCTCTATTCATCCTCCTTTGTTCTGTGCTGATGTGCTCAGTGCACAGGGAGTTGGGCTTTTATGCTGTGACTCCAACAAATGAAGACTCCAAAGCCTTCCTGTCAGGTTGTTGCAAGTGTGTGCACATGTAAAGCTGGGAATGGCAGTAGTTAAGAAAAAAAAAATCTGCATTTCTTGCCTGAGAGCTGAAACAATGGAAATGAAGCTGCACATTCCAGTTCTTCAAAGGTGGTGGAAGGGATTCAGAATTTGACAGGTCCCAGTAGTCTTTGATGAACATTCTGTTCTTAATCCACTGGGATTATTCTCCTTCCATCTTCTACAAAGCTGTACACAAAATGTGCTGCCCAAAAACATCCTTAAGAAAATTTGAATTTGTAATCACTTGGTAAATAGTTTGTTCTTTGGTAATATGCAGTTTGTCAGAAATTTGACATTGCGTTGAAAGCTCCTGATTTAATTCTGTCAGCCTGACTTAATTTTCTGTTCTATATTTGCAATTAGTGGTAAAGGTTACACCTTAGGAGATGCTCTGGATTCCTGAAATCACATTAGTGACGAGTTATTTAATCAGCAGCACTATTTAAAGGTGCTTGAAAATAACATTGTGCCACTATGGCTGTGAGAGAGTTTGTATGAGGTGTTGAAGACACGTGCAATGACATGGGGATAAAGAAAAGCTGTAAGGCTAAAACAGGCAGTGAGCAGTGAGATGCTAAAAATGTAGGGTGGAAATCAAAGAAAATCACTTGGTGGTTTCTGCCTTTTCCTGAGGCAGAAGCAGAGGACTTTTGGTCAGCAAAAGGAAAATTGAGACGTTTCTTGTTGGAAGCTCGGAGCTCCATCATCTTTCCTAGCAGTCTGTGGCCATGAGACAATAGAAATATCTTTATTTTTCACTAGTGCTGTTCTCTGCCTGCAAAGCAGAGGAAGATAAGGAATTCTGATAGTGTTTATAAAGCTGCCTGGTGCTTGTGAGGAATCCTAATGGCTTCTCTGCAAGGTCAAACAAGGAGGCAGCCTTCTCATCCACCTTCCAGGAGCAATCAAAACCCTGGCCCACATGCTTTAAAGAGCAGTTGATAACTTATTATGTATTCAACTTCCATGTGGTTCTTCCCATATTTGTTGTTTGTCTGTCTCCTGACCTTATTTGTGGGATAAAGGTGGCAGTGAACATGGAAATTATCGTAAATACTGTGTGTGCTTGAATGGGGAGAGCAAATGAATGGCACTAGATAGCAATGTTTATTGTATCAAGTCTTTGGGATGTCATTTATGTGTAACTACTCCTAATTAGTGCCATTCAAACCAACTCAAACGACTCCAGAGCAGATGCCAGTTGTTGCAAGGGATGAGCCTGGATAGCTGTCATTTTGTACAGTCAACTGGCTCTTAGAGCTCTGACACATCACAGAGGGGGAAAGGTTTCTGTCCTGGTGCTCACATTAGAAATGTTCTAATCGGGAGCATTTCCCTTAATAAACTCTGATTGGGATGCTGCTGCTTCTTGGGTGAGAGCTGCCCTTGCCTTAGGCCTCAGTTCCTCCTCGTGAGCAGCAGGAGTTTCCAGTTCCTCCTGAAAGTCATCCCTGTAAAATGGGCACTGTCATTCAGTTCTTCCTTCATGGCATGCCTGGAAAATGGGCACCGTCTTCCAGCTCCTCCTCCGTGTTATTCCTGGAAAATGGGCACCATCTTCCAGCTCCTCCTCTGTGTCATCTTTGGAAAATGGGCACCATGGTCCAGTTCCTCTTTAGTGTTATCCCTGGAAAATGGGCACCATCTTCCAATTCCTCTTTAGTGTATCCCTGGAAAACAGGCACCATCTTCCAGTTCCTCCTATGTGTCAACACTGGAAAATGGGCACCATCTTCCAATTCCTCTTTAGTGTTGTCCCTGAAAAATGGGTGCTGTGCTTCATCCTGGTTGGGAACAGCACTAGGGATACATCCAATGCATCAGATACTCATCCATGAAAAAAGGATCCCATGCTTGAAGTTTGGAGATTTACTCTTTCCTGGAGGAAAAGTCCTGGAAAATAACCTAAATTAGTGACCACCTCAGCCTAAACTCTGGTGACAAATAATTTAAGTGGAATCATTCAGGGATAATTTTGCTTTTGATTCGAATGCCATTTATAAACATAATCAAAGAGCAAATGTAGCTTTGTGTCAATTGACATCCAAATAGCAGTGATGCTCCCCCCCACCCCCTAAAATTGCCTTTTATTTAATTAAGGCTCTCCAGGAGGCTGCCACTCTTCAGTGGCTGAAGCAGCAGCTGTAGTGCAGAGATGAACCTCAGGAAAGCTGAACATCTCTGGCACTGCTGTGAGTCTTGGCAGAACAATGGGAAAGATCCTCTTGGTATTGCTAAGAAAACAACCTCCTGGCTTTTATAGCAATTTTCTTAGTCATTACCATAATACTCTGCACTGGGGGTTTTGATTTTAAAACCAGTAATTTTGGATGTTTCCCTAATGTAATTTAACGTGTTTTTTTTTCCGAGGTATTTAAAGCCGCGCTCAGGCTGCCTTTGCCAAGATAACGGTGAGAAAGCCTAAATAAGAGTGAAACTTGATGTTTGCACTGCTGTTGAGTGGAGCTCACAAAGTGTGGGGCCAGAGGAGGTGCAGGTGCCAGGCCGTGATCCCAAGGCCAGAGGGATGAACCTCCCTGCCCGAGCTCTCCTCTCTGCCGCTTGCTCTGGGAGGTGCAGGGTGGTAATTGCTCTGTGCCCTCAGTGACCCAGGTCAGGCTGAGTTCTGATCAGTTTTTCTGTCTCACGTTGTGGGATGGACTCTTGAAAACCAAGTCGAGGTGACAGCACTAATAGCACTTAGTACAGATGTCTCCAGGAGAGGAGGTGAACTGTTATCACTTCAGAAAATATTCAGAGTACTTTGAGGCCTCTGCCTCGTGTCGAGGGAGTTCCCTCGGTTCTGTGGAGCTGTGCCAGTTCTCACAAATGTTTCCCAATAGTTCCAGCCTGATCCAAAGCCTGCTTCACTCCACCCTCGGGCACTTCTTGAGTTTCTCTTGGCCATGCTGAAAATAGATTTCTCTTTGGGACGCTCGTGTGAACCAGAGGTTGGTGGAAAGAGAAAAGGATAAATTAAACAAGAATCATGCTTTACCTTTAGTATGCAGTGCTGAGTCGTATCCCTGAATTGTGGAGATGGAAAGCTCCAAGAAAACCATTAATTAGAGAAGAGGTCTGGAAGGAAGGGTGATGCTAAGGGGCACCAAGGATTTTAGAGTCCCCCAGGATGCTGGGAATGCTGTCCTGCCACTTGTGATGGGATTTGTCCCATTAGCACAGGGAAGGACTCTGGGGTCACCTTGGGTGAACTTGTAGAGCTGGAGCAGGTGGGGTTTGCACTGCTCATCTCAAGACATGATTTTGGTGCCAGTTTGGGTCCTTCCTATATCTATTTCTTAATTAGTGTTAGCAATTACTTCCTTGAGTTCTGCTCCGCTGCACAAAATAATTTAAATATTAATATGTGCCCCTGTGTAGAGCACAGTAATTATAAAATTTAGGTGAATGATTGTTTTTTTAATAGGAAAAAATTGCAGTGGTGAAAATTTCTCTGAGTGGTTCATTCAAAAATATCTCACTTAGGTTAAGTGTAGACAACAAAGACATTTTGTAGTAACTAAAAGAACTTTGTGTTAAATTTAGATATGAGGGTTGTGTCTCCTGCTTGTACAAGCATTTTGAATGCTGCTGGGAAGCTTCAGGAATAATTGTTTCCACAGTTTAGCAGAACACTTTGCATCCTCAGTGCTCGGGTCAGGGCTCACATGAGAGGGGTCCCATGTGACAGCCCAGCTCTGAGGTGGTTAAACAGAATTCTGTGCATTTTGAAGCACAACTCTGGGCAAGAGTTCATCACTTATAAAACTCAAGTGCCATATGATTTTCCCAAGAGGCTCTAAATCCTCACACTTCAGACAATAGGCCTATTTCTCCTTAATGAGGAAAAATTCACTCTTGGCTTAACTCCCCTGAAGTTAATTTCTCTGACAATAAATTTGGCCCAATATGTCAATACAAACTTAACTCACTTGTGTTCATAGAGATTAACTCAACAGCATCTTATGTATGCCCAGAATAATTAGTTTACTGTCTCTTGAGGTTTGTTTAATTAATTTAGAATGCTTTCCATTTAGAAGATACTTGCTGCAGAAACAGGTCTGTTATAGATAAGAGAAACTGTAACTACTCCCTCAGTCTTGTGCTTTACTTGTTGGACAGAAAGTACTTGGGAGCAGGGAAATAATTCCTTTTGTTCAAGCTGCTCTCCCTGAGCCTTTTTTGCAGAATTCCAGCAACCTGGAAGGGCTTTCTGCCTTAAAATAATATTCAAATACATGGGTATTTACATTTTAATAGTCCTGTGCTTCCTCTGATCAACTAAGAACCATTGCAATACTTTTTAAAATTTGTTACAGCTTCAGAGAAGATAACTTATTTATAGGAAAGTCTTTCAGATCTGCAGTCAGACACTGAATTTTTAAAGGCAGGGTATGTGTCAGAAACTAAATAATTAAGATACATGCCTCCTCAGCATTTTATTTCAAATATTAAATATTACATAAGAGATTTTTTTTCCCTGTGGAAATCAAGCCTTTAAAGAGGTGCAGTCTCAGCCAGAAAATCACTGTATTGTACAGTTAAATTGACACATCCTGAATCCTACAAGTAATTCTAAAAAAGTTCTTAAAATAATTCAGCGTTCTGAGTACTGGTTCCAGTTGTCCCTGTTTAGGACTGTGATGTTAAGTTGTGGTTTTGACACCAGGTCCCTCTTGTAGGGATCGTTTGGAAGCTCCAGGGGAATTTTGAAGCAAACTTTGGTGTTGGGAGCAACACGGGTAGAGGCCAGGCTGGGGCTTTCCATCCTCAGCTCACGTAAGACCTGGGCAAGGTGATTTCCCTGCACTGCCACCATGGGAAACGCAGCTCCAGATGAAACGCAGCCAGCCAATTCCTTCTGTTGTAAACCACTGTCCTCCGCTGGAAGGAATTGAAACTGCACGAATTCTCCTCAAGATCTCTTCTGCAAACTGTGAATCCTTCGCTGGGAGTGTTGCTGGCAGAGCAGTCCTCTCCATCCTTGCGTGTTCCATAAATTCCTCAACGTGGAATCACGTTTGAAAACCACCTGAACCTTTGAATACTCATGCATAGTTTCCTCAGATTTTGCTGGAATTCGAATGGATGCACCAAACACTTATGAAATGGTGGCCCAGGAAATGGCTGTGCTGAAGTTTTCTTCTCCAGCAAAGCCTGGGCAATTCAAGGCAGCAGCAGAAATTTCCAGAGCTCAGGTTCCAGCCGTGTCTCCGTTTACCATCCCTGCCGTGCAGGGTAACGTTATCCGGCCCCGCGGGCTCATGGAGACACTGGCAGCGCTCACTGCCCATGTCTGCTGCCTCCCACCACCACAACTCAGAGTTTGTTACCCTGCTTGCCTCTTTCCCTGCAGGAAAAGTCTTGGAAACCTCTGGTTTCCATGAGATAAATCTTGAGGATGTTGGTTATTGAGGTTGGAGCTGGTGACGTTCTCCTCCAGCAGTGACCTGCTTTAACTTCCACAGGCTTTGCTATCTCCAGAGGGTGGAAAACCAAGGCATCAGGTTCAGCTGAGGAATTACTTTCACCCTAAGTTGTTCCTATCCTTTTGCATCCTTTCCAAACGGGTGTGGGGGTGTTTGAAGGGGGGTTGGTGTTTGGCTCCCAGTTGGAGCCACTTCCCTGCTTCCCCATCTCAGCTCAAGGTGTGGAATCAAACAGAATGGAGCTCTCAGACTTGCCCACATTTTGGCATTCTTCACATTTCCCATCAGCTGTACCTCTAACATGGAAACCCAGTCTGGCTTTCAGTATAAAAGCATTTTATGCAGATATATAAATGTATGTTATTTCCAGCTGAGCAAACACTGCCCTGTCAGGGCTGTGTGTGATACCCCCCAATGGTTTGGGGTTTTCTCTCCAATTTATGTTTGTAGGAATATAAACAGATGTGTGCAGAAAGGTCATGTTTGCAACATTGGAGAACTTCTGTCTGGTTCTGGGAGGGTTTTGGCTTTGGAAGTTTGTGTTTATGTGCATATGAGCTGTGTGATTTACCTCTCCTGGCAGTCCTGAGAGCAGGGAGTGCTGGTGATGAGCTCTCTCTCATCATTTGTGAGTTATTTGTCACTAATTATAATCAGTGCAGTTGAAATGGTTGGTTGGGAGAGTACCAAGATCAGTGCTGAGCATCCCAGAGGGGTGACCACAGTGACCCAGAGCATGGACACACTGCTGTCCTTGGCTCTGGCTGTTCCTCCTGCCACCCTTTTAAAGCCATCCATCATTCCCTTCTCTTGGGGATCAATTTTCTGTGCAGAGGAGGTGCCTGGAGGATGAGACAGATCTGTAGGAGGAGGAATGTGTTTTTCACTGAGTTTTCAGCACCCTTGGGATTATGAAACATCAAAGGGAGCTTGCATGAGCCAAGACAATGTGTCAATAACAGCCTCTGCCTGCTCTGCTGGGGCTGCAGCAGCTCTGGAGAGTATTCCTGTCACTCTGGGAAGCAGGTGTAACTTACCTGCTTCTGTATGCAGGGATCATCTTCCACCCTTCCATCAGCTCTGGGGGTTGGATGAAGGGGATGAATATACAGGAATATCCTTAATAACGATAAAAGCCTTTCAAGTGCAAGTTCTGGAAATGAGGAGGGAGCACAGGCACCTCCAGGGATGCTGCTTCCACCCCAGGAGATCTGCCAGGGTTTCCCTCCCCTTTTTTGGGTGTTGTGAAGGGCACCTGCCTCTGCTCCAACACAGTCCCCTCTTCCCTGTGTGCCCTGAGCATCTTTGGGGCAAATCTCTGGCTTTGCACCTCCACTGGCTCCTCTTCACATGCACCTCTTCCTCCCACGATCAGGTGCTCATCCTTAGCTTGGAAATCCAAGTGTGTGAATTAGCTGCTCATGTCTTGTGTTTTTAATGGAAAAGTTGAAGTCAAATTGGCTGATAAAACACCTAGTAAAAATAACATCTATATGGAACTTAAACCTGTTAGAGGGTATTTCTTTTCCTTTATAAATAAGGTGGCTTTATTCCTTCATTTGCATTTCCTTTCTTTTTCCTTTCACCACACCTGTCTGCCCCAAGGAACCCAATTGATTCTGTGCTGGAGTCTTTCGTTTTTGCTGTTTTGATATATCCTGGATGTCTGGGAGATTCTGTGGCAGTGACACCTGGTGCAACATATTCTGAGAAATCTGACCCCAGTTTCCAGAGTTTTCTGACATTTATCAGAGTTCAGGCACTGGAGACTTTGGCCTTCCCTTCTTCCAGGTTTGATTGCCACAGTTAGTGCTGGGAAGGCAAAGAAAAGTCAGTATCAGTCGGAGTTCTGACAAAAATATCTCAAATCCTTTTTGTTGGCTGGAAAAAGTGAGCTAGAACAAATGAAGCTCCCCAAACATTAGGTGATTCTCATTGCAATTTTTGATTTGTTGTGGTTTTAAGGCCCCTTGTGCATGGATTTAAGTGGCAGGAGTGAGTGAGTTGTTCTCTGTGCTCCAGCGTTGCTGTGTTGGTTGTGCCTCTGTGCAGACTCACAGCTGCAGAACTCAGCACCCTCCTTTCTGGGCCCTACAAGATTTTACTGTTATATTCAGCTTGTAACATCTTAGGAAATGACATTTTTTCCCTGGCACTACAACTTTTACAAGCCCATGTGAGAGAAGTTACAACATCTTACAGAAATCTTCCCAGGCACTGGGACCAACACTGAGCAGTAAGAAAGATCAGAAGTGAACTTAACACCACAACTCTTTTAACTTTTAAGTACTTCTCAGGGTTTTTTGTTAGAAACCGTTTTATTATTTTAATTTTTTGAGCCAGTTTTTGCAGGCAGTGCAATTAGAATAGATGAATAATTTACTTGTCAGTTGCAGCTTTTTGCCTTGCCTATATAAACATTTTTATCCAACCCTGTAATTACCTTTATTTAAAAAAGAGTGAATGGTCATTATTTAGAAATCAGCTTAGTCATGCAGGACAGTTTGGTGACTTGTAAGCGCAACTTGTGTTTTCCAAAGTTGTTTTTATTGGAATCTGTAAGGCTGTAATTGAAGTAGCACTGAAAATTCCTGGCTACAGAGCAGACCATACTTGAAGCTCAATTGAAGTTAACTTCAAGATCATATTTGGAGTTAAATTGCTCTGCTAGAAACTGGGAATTAAAACACCAGCATATAACAGTTAACTGGAAATAAAGATAATTATGGAATCCCAGAATGGATGGGTTGGGAGGGACCTCAGGGCCCATCCAATCCCACCCTCATCCATGGGCAGGGACATCTTCCACTTATCCCAGGCTGCTCCCAGCCCTGTCCAGCCTGGCCTTGGGCACTGCCAGGGATCCAGGGGCAGCCACAGCTGCTCTGGGCACCTGTGCCAGGCCCTGCCCACCCTCCCAGGGAAGAATTCCTTCCCAATTTCCCATCTAAACCCCCTCTCAGTGTGAAGCCATTTCTCCCTGTCCTGTCACTCCAGGCTCTTGTGAAAAGTCCCTCTCCATCTTTCCTGTGTCCCTTCAGGCAGGAGCAGGACATTTGAAATTAGCTAAGGGGGTAAAAACCAAACAACTGGGGAGCATCGATGAGAGGAGCCCATTTGCTTTCCTGTGCCTGAGATCAGGTTCTGACTTCTGTGTGTGAGAGTATGGAATCTAAATCTAAAGCGTCCCCATGGTATTTTCTGGTGGTTTTTTCTATATTGCAAACTGCTAAGAATGCTTGAGATTCCTGCATTTTGTTAGTTTGCTGGTGATAAAAGAAAATTATTGTCAGACCAGGTTACTTGTGGTTTTTTCAAGGAAAAAATAATGTTGCTTTTTCAACATTTTGTTTCTTGCCATAAAAGTGAGCGTGAGCTGTGCCCAAGAGCAATCAGTGAAAAATTGGAGTCATTAGAAATCTTCATTATCACTGCAATAAGATTTACAACAAGACTGAAATGAATACAAGCCCCCTAAAACATTTTAAATCCTCTCATAATTGCTTAAATCCCTGTCTCCATGCCTGTTGTTTTCTCAGCTTCAGATCCACAAGTCTGTGGTTATTTATTTTCTGACACTATTTAGAGATAATGCTTTTGCACTTATTCCTGGAGGTCTGATGTTTTTTTTCCAGATCTGGAGATTTATGGCACGAGGAGATCTAAAATAAAGGACCTTTAATGTGATCTTTCAAGTGTGTGTAAATTTAGAAGTGACTGGAAGTTAGAACACATTTAATTTTCTGAAATCCTTCCCATCCACAGCAGAAGTGACAAACTGGATCCAGCATGGCCATGAAAACAGTGCTTTTACTCATCCCTAGTTTTGTGTTGCATGTTGGAAAGGAGAATTTTCAAACCCTCACTGCTGTGCCCTCCTTGTGTGTGCCTGTTCATTTGGAATAGCCTACTTTGGATTTCTCCAGGAAATTCCTGTGCTGACAGGGAGCCAGGGAATCTCAGGGCTTGGGAAAAGCTGATTTAAACCAGTGTGAGCCCCAGAGGGGAGCTCCACTCTCTGCAGATGGGTTTCCATCAGCCTGGTCCTTTGTTGCAAAGGTATCATATTGTTTTGTGCAAGTATAATTGAAACAAAAAAAAGGGAAAAAAAGAAGTTAAATGCGCTCATGTGGGTTTCACCTTTTGAGCCTGCACCAGAGCTTTGTGTTTCATGTTTCTCATCAGTGCTCACATTCCCAGCCTGCCCCTTCCCTTGCATCATCCCTGTGGTATTCCTGACATGGCTCCTACATCTGTGGATGTTATTTGTGTACATTCTCTCTGTCTCTGTTTACATAAAGGCACAATTATGCGACAGATATGTGTGAACTGAGCAAGAGCAAACGCTCTTGATCTGTGGTGTGACATTTATTGCACAAGCCGTGTGTGATCCATGCTGGATCAGCTTCTCCTCTTTTCTCCAGGAATAAAACTTCCTGGGATTCATGAGAAGCCAAACACTGGCAATACCTGGGCATGTAAGGGTCAAGAAGGATTCTGCTGTTAATGGCTTGAGCATTATGTTATGCAAACATTGGAGCTGTAAAAGCCCAGGGTGTGCTGTGAGGATAAACAATCCTTGCTACGAGGATAAACACAACCTTTTGACCATCACTGGCTTTTGTACAGGCCATTAACATGTGAACCTCTGCCTGCCACTGCACTGCTGGGGAAAAATCCTTTGGATTTTGGGGATTTTTACAGCCCTGCCCCTCCGCTGGGTGGGTGCTTGTGCACTGTTTGGGACAGCACTGGTGATTTATTTTTTTTTTTAATTTTTAATTTTTTTTTTTTTTTTTAACACTTTGGATGCTCCAAGTTGGAGCTGCTGTCACCCTCTCCAGTTCCCAGTGTCAGGACAGCTGGTTGTGTGACTCTGCTGGGAAATACATCTGGAATCCTGCCTGCCTGGCTTGGGACTGGCCACGGGGTGTTTCACACTTGGCTCCGCTGCCACCACTGCATGGGAATTCCAGGGAAAATTAATGAGCCCAGAGATCCAGAATTACTTGTATAGAGCATGGGATATGCCAAACTGAGATGTAAATGGCTTTATTTTTCCATATGTTTGTGTTTTGCTGGTCTTCAATCAGAATTCAAATCCCCACTGTGCCAGAGAGTGCAGTAATGCCTCATCACAATTTGTAAGCACTGAGTGGGCACAGGAGAGGGGGAGAATATGGAAAGCTCAGCTGATATCCCACAGATCACAGATTATTCCTATTTATTGGGAAACAAGCAGCCTAATGACCACACATGGTTTTCAGGTAAATAAATATGTTCCAGAAAGCATCCTGTGTTATCCTTCCTGGAATTGCAGCTTTTTGGGCAGCTTCTTTCACCCATCCAAAGGCAATTTCCAGACAGAATTCTGCTGTTAACAAAAATCCTCACGGTCTGTTGCAGCACCAGAACACTTGGGGCTCTATTTTATGCCATTAGGAAAATTATACCTGGAAGTTTCCAGAAATACATGTAGTATGAAAGGAGTTTTGTTCTGAAGGGCAAACATCCAGTGATGTGGGCTTTGAAAATCAAAGCTGGCTGCAAACAGCTTCATTACCTGCCTGTTTGTCATTTCTTGTTTTCTTCCAGTACTTCTATGATTCAAATCCTTCCTGCTGGGCACTTTTCCCCCCTTTAAGTGGTTGCTTGCAAGGCCCAAGCTTGGCTGTGCCATTTTATTTCCTGCAGCTGAAGGAAGCTGTGAATCCAGAAAGCGCCTTCGGAGCCAGGAAAATCGAACAGTAGATGCCTCTTTTCTTGTGTTTAACATCAAGAGCACTGATCTGGGTGCTGTGTCCCCTCTCCTGCCCCAGGAAGGTCCCTGCTGTCCCTCTCTCATGGAAATGTCCCTCCTGATGAGCTCCCTGGCGCTGGGCTGGGTTTTGTGCTGTAGCAGTGAGTCATGGCTGCAGAAAGCCTTTTCAAGGGCAAGCCAAGGGTGTTGGAGGCAGCAGCTTGATAAAGCCAGGATCCAGCGCTTTCCAGCCTCGAGGAATGTGGCTTGGAGGAGCTGAGGCCTTGGGAGGGGGGCTACTCACTCAAAATCAACAGGAGGCAAATCTTTGGATGTGGTTCTGTGTGGAAATGTCGTGTTTGGGTGCTGTGATGTTGCAGCAAGCAGGGTTACATAAAGCACAGCAGTCTGCACTCAGGGGCAGGGGACAGCGTGTGGCCCAGCCAGAGCAGAGTGCCAGAGCCCAGAGAGGTGTTTTAAAGGGATTTTATGGGGAATTCCCAAGGGGGGAGCTGACATGGAGCTTAATGGCTGGCATTGCTTCTTTTGAACGTGTAAGGAGATTTTCAATAGGATTTACAACCGGGCAATTGCATCTGGGGGCTGTGGTGTGAGCCCTGGGGAGGGCAGAGTGTGGCTCTTTGGGGAGGAAGGGCAGCTCTGCTGGGAAAGGGTCACCTCTGGAGCCACAGCTGCTGCTGGGCAGCATCCCTGGGCTCTGAACCCTCTGCAGCAAAGCTGCTGCTGCCCGCAGAGGTGGGTCAGGCTCTAAATTAGGTGTTGATAAAGTAATCTAGTCCTGGAGGCATCTGCATCCTCACTGAGCTGGAAATCCCTGCTGGCAGCAGGTGTTGTTGCTTTCCTGGAGGGTGGAGCTGGGTGCCAGCTCTGGGTCCCAGCCAGTGGGGCATGGACAGGGCCCTGCTGGGGCTGCACCCCAGGGTCCTGTGGCTTTGCCATCCTCCCTCCCATGGCTGGGCTGGGGAGCTTTGGTGAGCTCTGTGCACGGGGAAGTCAGAGGCATCAAGTGCCCAGTGCTGTTAGAGGCAGAGCAAAGCCCTTCCTGCTGAGGGGACCAAGGCATCCAACAACTTTCCAAGCATCATTTGTGCAGGAGTTTGCTCTCTGTTGGTTCTGGTTTGATGCTGACTGCATTTGTGGCTGTCTTTGGTTATAGAACATTGTTATTAATTAATTAATTAATTTTGTGCTCAGGAGAGAACACTGTTTTAGGTGGCCTGGACTGATGGTTTGGCATCAGTTAATGAATCACCTGTTGCCTTCAAGCAGAGGATGCCATGTTTTGCAGATTCAATGTTCTGGCACAGCAGAGCACCACTGAAGCATTCCCTGTTTTTGTTTTTCCCATCATTTTGCACGTGATGGTCTCGTGTGCATCATCCCCACTGCATGTAAATAAATAAGAGTGTGGAGGATATTTATCTCCAGGCAGAGAACCTCTGCTTTCATAGCATCCCTCTATAACAGCTGAACAAACTGGATGAATCTGAGATCATTTTCAAGATCCAGCACTTTTCATCTCAGGTCGCTGGGATCAAATTCCCCCTGACTCAGGATTACCTTCTCCTGGCAAATCAGTCCAGTGCAGAAGCAGGGGGAAAGGTGAGGGGATCAGACATAATTGGTCCCCTTGTTGAATGAATTGCTCAGATATCACCATCTGAATGAAACTGTAATCCCTTCTCACTTTTACCAGCCAGGTCCAACAGGTCAGAGTTTGGTAGGTCAGTGAGAAGGAGCTTGAATTACCCACCAAGGCTGATCAGGCATTGAGGGCTGGCAGGCAGTGAACTTCATCTGCACTAAGCTTAATTGCAAATAAAGGCTGTGGTACAGACAAAGCTCAGGAAGCTGAAAGATTAATGTTGTTACAGTCTTTTTATGTTCTGCAAGCCTGTTTCCACAATTCCAGAAATTGTTCATTTTTCTAATGAGGGGCACAGAAATGGGAACTTATTGGCATGTGCTATTTATAGGTTCACATAATTACTTCTGAATTTTCCTGTTGTCTGCTGATTTTTGTAATCTTAAATGAATAGAAGATTTTTTTTAAGCTTCTCAGAGTCTTGCAATGTGAGAAATATTTTGTTTCCTTGAGAGGGCTTTTCTTCATTGAAGAAATGAGCCTGCAGAGTGTGTGATGCTCATGGCTGTCTTTGCAGACACTCCTGACGAGGTATGGATATTGCTCCATGCTGATCTCCCAAAATGTTGCTTATTTTGTGCTCCTGCTTCCTGATTAAAGGGACAAAGAAGCAAAAAAACCCTCCCAAAGAGGTGTGTGAGGTTGAATCAGAGCTGTGCCTCAGAGGACAGAGTGCAGGGATTAAGAAGGAGAAGGTGAGCAGTGGGAGCTCAGAGGGGAGGAGGAAGAACTGTCTGGTATTTATCAGTTTCTCTGAGGTGAAATGAAGGGGAAATTGAGGAACATGGAAAAGGAAGGGAGGGCACATCCCTTCAGGTGGTCTTTGGGAAGAGCAGTAGGCACTGAAGGTGCGTGGGGAGGAAGAGAAAAAAACCCATAAATTTGTTTAACAAAAGGGGTATTGGAATTAGGCAAGACACACACAGACACACCAAGTCTGCCTTGGAGCACCCTGAGTATTTCAGTATTCAGCTCCTCTCTGCTCATCATTTACATAACCTGGAGAAAACAGATGCATGCTCAAAATGTCTGCTGGAAGCAATGACTTCATCCACAGCCCTGTGGGTTCTCTGCACTTCCTGCATTCTCCAGGATGATTTCAGAGCAGAGCAGCATTTTCAGTGCCATTTCAGCTCCTAACAGCCTCTGCATGCTGCTGAAGCAGCCACTGAAATCCTGGCTGATTTTCTTGCCTCCTGGTTGGTGTTGGTTTGGTGTGTGGTGCTCAGGGGATGTGTTAATGAGGTTCCTCCTCTCCTGCAATGCCAATCTCTAGGCCCAGGCCCTTCATTAATGAGTAATGATGGAACAGAGGAGGCACTTGGGTCATTTTATCCTCCAAGAGCAGCGAGCAGGCCTGAAGAGAATGCTGCAATGCAGCTATAAGCAAAACTGTACAGATGACAAAGTGCCTTTGAATCACAGGCTGTGTTTCTGGAACATTTTGGGTTTTAGGATGATTGCCAGTTTCCCAAAGCATTTTTTCTTAGGCACAGAATCTTTTTTTGTTTTTGCTATTTCAGAAAGACTTATTCCAATGCCTTTTATTCTACCAACTTGGAAACCTGAGCTTCAATAAAAATAGAAAGTGTCTGATCCTGCTGTGTTCAGCAGCCATTGAAAAGGACTTGGGGAGACTTCTGTTTCATAATATTTGTACAGCAGTTGGCTCGTAGTGATTTGCATAAGATTTTGGACTGTGAATTTGGACTGACTTTCCCCAAAACATTTTGTGAGAGGCAGGAGCTGCACAAGAAAAAATAACCTGACAAGTCAAGGAACAGAGCAGAGCAAAACCTACTCTCCTACTGAAAATCAAAAATAGAATTTCCAATTAAGTTACTAATGAGACAAGTGAACAATTCTATGCTAAGTTCAGAAAATGTTTTAAGTGTTCCTTTCCTTGGGGTGAGCATAACTGGGATAACTTCATTTTTCCATCTCTTTTGGTGTAAAGAATGTAATTAATTCCTTAAGTGGTTGTTATCTAAATCTATGCCTCTGTGCTACATGATAAAAGTACTTAAGTGCTTAAAATTCTGCTCCCTTTTGGTATAATAAGAGTGTTGGGTTTAGTTGCTTTTTCTTTTTTTAAATCACTTTTTGCTTCTTGGTCTTTTTTATTTCTTTTTGCTCGCAAGAATTTATTTCTAATTTAACAACAAAAATCATCGTGCTATTTCAACACATAAAATTATATTGGTTAAAACATCAATTATTGGGTGGATCTGCTCCCAAATTCCATCCTGTGGGATGAGGAGGGGCCTGGCTCCAGCAGCACCTTGGAGATGCTCAGGTCAAAGTGGGCTCAGCAAACTCAGGCTGAGGGATTCACCTGTTCTCAGGTGAATTTATTCATTTATTTGTTTGTTTGTTGTTTGTTCTGGGATAGCTGTTACTTATTCTGGGATAGCTGTTCCCCAGTGCCCACCATGGATTCACTCCTTCTGGGCAGTTCCTACTCTGCATCCAGAGGCCCCTTCCCAGGATGAAGCACAGCAATGAGTGAATGGGCTGGAAATCAAATGAAATGGGTGGCACAATATAAACAGAGGGAATTGCTGGGCAAGGAAAAGCTTTCAGGCCATGAATGAATTAAAAAAGTTTTCAGAGCCATGAATGGTTCTCATTGGAGACCTCCTTTCCACTAAAAACCTAAACTTCCCAATGTACAATGAAGGTTAGTAATTAATAAATAACTTTTGGGGTTATTTGGTGGGAATTAAGAAAATGCAATATTTGTTTACTCAGTGAAGCTGTCCAAGGATGGTTGTTGATGAGAACTTGGTGCTTCTACTACTACAACACAAAATAATACTTTGTTTTCTGCTGGTGTGTCTCACACAGATTTGTAAATATTTGCACACCCTTCAGATCACCCTCTGCCTTTCCTGCAGATTTAAATACAGACTTAGAGGAAGAAGGGAAGTGAAAGAAGTATAATGAAGGTTAATAATTAATTAATAACTGTTGGGGTTATTTAGCCTGCATTAAGAAAATGCAACATTTGTTTATCCAGTGAAGCTGTCCAAGGATGTCTCTCAAGAGGTATTTGGTGCTTCTACTATGATAAAATACAATATTTTGATTTCTGTTGATGTGTCTCACACAAATTCATAAACATTTGCAATGTGAGCACACTTCTGCCAGAGCTTAGATCAGAACTGCATCCTCAAATCCTCAATGTGCACTGGCCAAAGGACACACAGAATGTTCAACTTCTCAAGCCACAGAGCAGGAAATTAATTAATTAATTAATTAAAATGGACAAAAAAGTCATTCATAATGGAAAGAACACAAACACACAGATATTGTGACCAAAAAAGTCAAGAGATTGGAACAGAGACACTTCCCCCCTTTTGTCACCCTGAATGGAATTCCATGGTAGCTGAGTGATTCCCAGGGGCTTTTTGGGTTGCTGGAACTCCATCTTTTCTACCCCAAAAGTGTTTTCCATTTTTTTTTTTGTCATGGCTGTGAACTGGGAGGACTTGAAGTAGGCCCAGTTTGGCGGCCATAAAAAACCCATGGAGCCCTTGGCTGACTTTGTAATTTAATTTAATCTTTGATTTGCCCTGGAACACAACCTGGAGAAGTTCAGTAGTGATTAGAGCATTCAGATTGTGTTAATTGTGTGGAGGGCTAATCAAGGTGATTGACAATTTGTGCTTCATGGAAGAGACAATCTATTCTTCTGGGCTTTTTTGTGCTAAATTGGGAGATGTCTGTGGGTGTTGTGCTCCTGGTGGAGCTCTGCTGCATGGGGGTATAGGAATAAAATAATGCTCTATCCCTCAGTACATCTTGGGATTGCTTTGGTCACAGCTTCTATTTTCTCATCACTCAGAATTAAAGCAGGAGTGGAGAAAACATTGTCACTTTTCCTGGTATTTGTATTAGCTTGAAATTAGGCTGAGAGCTCTTTGGAATAATAAAATTCTATTGTTTCCAGTGGGGCCATCTTCCCA
Organism: Molothrus ater; assembly: GCF_012460135.2. Classification (NCBI taxonomy): domain Eukaryota; kingdom Metazoa; phylum Chordata; class Aves; order Passeriformes; family Icteridae; genus Molothrus; species Molothrus ater. The sequence continues at coordinate 3,374,384 of NC_050488.2, read as the reverse complement.
ACTAAAACACTGCTGCTGCTGGTGAATCCCCTGCTCTGGGACACCTGAACACCTTTTGTGTCTGAATGAACTCATTACCACAGGACATCCAAGTCCTGAGGCTCTGCTTGCATCTTTTCTCCATTTAATCTGGAAAATGGGGCAAGAGGGAGCTTGTTTGCCTTGCTGAAATATCAGTGCCCAGTGACTCCCAGCTTGGAGTGTACATCTGTGCTCAGCTTTGGGCTGGTTGCTGGAGCAGAGCTCATGTTGGCCTCCTTGGATGGAATTCTACAGCCTCTTCCACTTCTTTACTTCCTCTAAGTCTGTATTTAAGTCTGCAGGAAAGGCAGAGGGTGATCTGAAGGGTGTGCAAATATTTCCAAATTTGTGTGAGACACACCAGCAGAAAACAAAGTATTATTTTGTGTCATAGTAGAAGCACCAAGTTCTCATCAACAAACATCCTTTGGCAGCTTCACTGAGTAAACAAATATTCTTAATGCCCACCAAATAACCCCAACAGTTGTTAATTAACCTTCATTGTACATTGGGAAGTTTAGGTTTTTAGTGGAAAGGAGGTCTCCAATGAGAAGTCATTTAATTCATTCATGGCCTGAAAGCTTTTCCTTGCCCAGCAATTCCCTCTGTTTATGTTGTGCCACCCATTTCATTTGATTTCCAGCTCATTCACTTATTGCTGTGCTTCATCCTGGGAAGGGGCCTCTGGATGCAGAGTAGGAACTGCCCAGAAGGAGTGAATCCATGGTGGGCACTGGGGAACATCTATCCCAGAATAAGTGAAAAAATAAAAATAAATTCACCTGAGAACAGGTGAATCCCTCAGCCTGAGCTTGCTGAGCCCACTGTGACCTGAGCATCTCCAAGGTGCTGCTGGAGCCAGGCTCCTCCTGGGGCCATAAAAACCCATGGAGCCCTTGGCTGACTTTGTAATTTAATTTGATCTTTGGTTTGCCCTGGAACACAACCTGGAGAAGTTCAGTAGTGATGAGTGCCAGCACGCCACAGGATGGAATTTGGGAGCAGATCCACACATGGTGCTGGGAGAGGATGGGCTGGGTGGGAAATGATGGGTGCAGAGTCACAGAGGGAGCAGTGGCAGCGCTGTCGGGGCTGCCAGGTGCTCTTGGGTTCAGGGATTTCTCCCTTTGGATGCTCCCAAATCACCTCCCAGTCTGGGCAGCGTGGTCAGAGGGAAGGCACTGTCACTGCAGGAGTCAGAGCAGTGCTGAGTGCTGCTTGCAGGTGACATCATGATCACAGCACTGTGCTTCCTTCAGCCTTCCCACTCTTTTTCAGCTACCCTGGATGCACAGCAGGGATGCTCAGCCCTGCAGAGCTGGAGAGGCCAGCACTGTGTGGGTGACACGGTGACATTGCTCACAGGAGCACTGGGTGGCACTGATGGGGACATTAGGAGCTGCCAAGTAGCAGCACGTGCAGATAACACCTCAGCAAAGTGCAGTTTGGTTTATTTGCTGTTTTATCTAAGCCAGCTGGGAAAGAGCCATGCCAAGGAAGCAGCCTGGGCAAAGTGGATTCTGAGATTTCATTTCAACTTCCTTACAGACCTCACAAAGAGGTGTCCCATCAGAATATAAATTTATTTTTCTGTTTTGTGTTTTTGTGCTAAAGATGAAAGCACCCTGTGAGGAATTAACTACCTACCCTACACATGCCTGGCCTCATCAGAAGCCCCCTCTTTTCCACACTGTTGTTGTTGTTGTCACAGCATCTGTTATGCTGTGTCACTTTTAACCTTTTCAACTTCATCAAATAAATTGAGCTCCAGACCCTCAGAACTGCTGATGCCACAGAAACTGTGGTGATTGCAGTGACAAATAATAATAGGAAAGATTCTTAATGGAAGAGGAGAGATTCTTTCCCCTTCCTGGAGAAGAGATTCTCAGAATACTGCATAAGAGCCTCGTGCTGGATTTAAAAGTCTGTCTGCTGTGTCTTGCAGGATGTTTCCCTCACTCAGGCCATGCTTTCCCAGCTGCATGTCTTTCATTCTTTTGTTCCTTTCTGGCTGCCAAGAGCATCACCCTGAGTGGGCACACAAAATCCTGAGAAGCCTTTAGCAATTTGGGCCACATCACCCTGAAAGCACCTTCTGGTGTCAGAGGGCAGCCTCAGAGGCTCTCCAAGGAACCCCTGTATTGAATTGCTCACCTGGCCACAGATCCTGGGACATTTCAGTGGCACCAACACCCTTTGAACACAGTGCAAAACTCTGAGTGACACGAAGTCCCTCCAAAAGCTGTGATGAGACAGGACAAAAACCAGAGGTGATGGTTGGTGTCACCTGGGAAGGGCTGCCAGTGCAGCAGCAGTGGGATGTGGGTTTGTGGGGTCCCCAGCAGCTGCAGATCCCATGCTCAGTGTCCTGCTCACACAGGGCATGTGTGGCTCCTCCTTTTCCTCTCTCTCTCTCCTGCAAGGATCCCTCTACAGCCCCGTGGTGCTCCCTGCTCTGCCCCCAGGTGCTGTGGGGGGGTTGGTGGAGCTGGAAGCCATTGCTGAGCCTCTGCAGGGCTTAGAGACAGGGAACTGCTCCTGCCAAGGGGAGTTAGGACCTTCATGGGACATGGCATGTGTAGATTCTTGTCTGTGCAGGATGCCAGCCTCAAAGAGGTGTTCTAAATAAAGTTTAACTGTATGTTGATGACATGTTTCATTCCCTGGGTATTTGTTTTTAATCCAGGTTTCTTTTATAAAGTAGGAAATGCTCTTGGGCCAAAATTTGGCCAGAGTCAAATAGTTCCAATTTCTAGAGGGAATTAGAAATTAGGGAATTAGAAGCTAAATTAAGAGAGAAATTTATTTCTGTAATGTTAGGTACTTTCCACTCAGGATTAAATGTACACCCTGATATTTTACAAAGGCCTTGTAATTTGCCCAGGGAATGGAGGTCCTTTTGATGTCCTCCTAGGTGAGGAGGTGTGGTATTTTTGGGGTCCTCAGTGGTAGGAAGGAAATGAATCTGACTCCATGTTCTTAGAAGTTAATTTATTATTTTATGATATATGTATTATATAGAATGCTATACTAAAACTATACTAAAGAATATAGAAAGGATACTTACAGAAGGCTTAACAAGACAGCAGTGAAAAACCTGTGACTCTCCAGAGTCCAACACAGCTGATGGTGATTGGTCAGTGTAAAAATGACCAATGATTGGGCATTAAGTAAAAACATTGGTTTCACTCTCATGAAACCAATCAAACAATGACCTGTTGGATAAACAATCTCCAACCACATTCCAAAGCAGCAAAATACAGGAGAAGAAAATCAGGTAATTATTGTTTTCGTTTTTCTCTGAGGCTTCTCAGCTTCCCAGGAGAAGAAATCCTGGCAAAGGGATTTTTCCAGAAAATGTGATGGTGACAGGAGGATCTGCCTCCAGATCCTGAAGGAGGTGGGATGGGGGACAGGCAGAGACCTGGCCCTTTCTCTGGGCTCAGACCTTGCCCTCCCATGCACCTCTCTGGGTTAATGCCACATCCTTGGGGCTGTCATCCCCACCTGTGAGCCTCAGGGAGCTCCCAGCTGGGCCTGGTGCCAACACCCTGATGGAATGGTGCCCTGGAGCCCTGCACTGGCCCAGGCTGGCACAGGCTGCCTCTGCCAGCAGCACTGCTCACCTGTGGGCTGGGAACAGCCACTCACTGATGGACATGAGGGTCTTTTTTTCCTGAAATTGCCACTGGCAGTTTTTGTGAATGGGTGGTTTTGTTTTTGATGGTGTCCAGTGAGAACAGTAATAAGAGGTTATGAAGGTGTGTTAATTAAGGAAGGCTTTCCATGTTGACATCATGATGTCATTAATTCTGTGATTGTTTTCTTGACAATCACCTTGGATCTTCTCTGTTAAACTTCCATGGGTGCTCTTTGCCATGACCTGATTTATGTGTTAATGCTCTCCAAGCCTAATCTACAGAACAACAAAAACAACAATTTAAATTAAATCAACCCAGGGATGTTGAGTTAACTTAAATATCAAGAGCAAGGAAAAGATTTCACATTATCTGGAATAATTATACGATTATAATTCAGTACTGTGAATGATACTGTGAAATAGTATCAAAAATGCTCCACATTTTTGATCCTATTTCCTGCATACTCTCAGTCAACATCATTTTACTGGTGCCACATCTGTGTTTCAGTAGGAAGCCAGGGCTTTGTGGGTGGTACAAAATGTACAGAGGGCATTTGTATGGTCCACTTTAAATCCTAACGTTACCTTCTGTGGGGGGGAAATGCTGGCTTGGTTTTAATAACCAAGATATCTACTTGAAGAATCATTCTCAAGGCTTTGAGTACCTGGAAAGTGGGACTGGGGAAAGAAAACCTTACACTCCCTCATTTTCTCTCTATCCCTTCCTAAAAGCCCCAACACCGTGCAGAAGCTGAGGCTCTGTGATGCTGAACAAACCTGGAGGATCCAGTGCCTGTGGGGTATCCCACTGCCTTGGATTGTTTGGCTTGGCTGCCAAACCCTTCCATAACCTTCAGTTTCATTGTCTCTTATTGCTGGGTGAAGATCTCTGCTGTTACTGCTCTGGTATTTAAATATGTAATGCAAAAATGGATTTTTATTGGCATTTTATTATTTAGTTGGTGATTGTTGGGATGCTGGGTATTAATCCTGGGTTATTAGTATTTCTTACAATCCTTGCCCTGAATCTAATGGCTTTATTGTACTTGATGTTATATCATGATAGAGCAAAAGAAAAATGTTTCCAGCAGCCTGGGGTACCGAGGTGAGACATGTGTGGATGGTTTCATGGTGACCAGGTGGGGTAAGAGCTGAGGGAATGATTTCTGCTGGGACAATTCTCTTCCCTCTCAGCAGCCACACTCCTACTGACAGCAGAGCATTTGGAAAAAAGGAAATCCTGATTCCTCTTTCTTCATCCTGGACCTTGAGCTCTCACTGAATGCTTTATCAGCCTTTGCAGAGAGCTTCTTGCTCTCTGTTTGGGCCAGAAGACCATGAGTCGTCTGCTACAGTGCATGTCTTGCCTTTAGTATTTGATGTCTCATCTGTTGCCCCAGTCCTGGCTCATGTTCCTGTGCTGCACATAAGTCCAGTCATTAGATTATTATGAAATCATGGCATGTCTTTCACATGAGTGGCTTTTTTGGGGCTGCTTTCAGCCACTCTCAAGAACCATTTCTGGTGCTGCTGTTATTACTCATCTTATGTAAACTGTTTGTTCCTGCTCAATGGCTTCATTTCAGGGCAATTCGACTTTAAAAAGGAATTAAAAGATGATGGAAGAAATAAAACCCCAAATGGCTGATGGGGAATTAGAGATGTCATGGAGCATTCAGTGCTTCTGGGCAGTAACAAGCCCTGCCTGGTGTAAATGTAAATCAGCAATCCCAGATGAGGATTCACTGCCCTGAACTGCCCCCAACCTGTCTGGGGCAGGAACCTCATCCTTTTCCTGCCTCATCAAATTGAGAGAAAGTTTTTTGGAATTTCTACAGCTTGAGGGATGGGAATTCATGGCAGAAGTGCAGGTTGTTCTGTGCCTGTTCCTAACAGCTGTACCTGTCCCTAACATTTGCGTTAGACAATCAGTCTGTAAGAACAATTGTTAAGCTCTTCAGTTCCTTTATTTTTTGAAAGGTCGGGGAATTAGAGAGGAATTTGCATACTTTGTGTGGCTCAGGTGATAGCTGGGGTTGCACCCTGTCAGAAGGAAGGTTTCTAGGAGGTTTTTGTGGCCAGATTGTTGGATTTGGGGTGCTGGGGGGTGGCAGAGCTCAGAGGGTAGCACAGGGTGGCTGGGCCACTGGTTTTGTCAGATGTGAAGAGGGAGGATGATTAATGGGGAAGTGGAGAGGGAGGTGATTAATCTCCTGTTTCTCTGCCCTCTTTTCTCTATGCTGGCTCTCTGGATGAGGCTGTAAAGTGTTTGAGTCCATGGAGTCTGGGTCCTGCAAGGTTCTGCCCACAGGAATAGTCCCAGCAGCAGCATAACGCTTACAGGACACGTGCTTAGATAACTGTAATGCCAAAGGCTTTTAATTTTTGGATGTATTTCTTCACCTTTTAAAAAAGAAAGTATTCAAGTGATATTAATGAAAAAGTGTAATGAGATTCATTACACTTAGAGACAGCTTTGTAGTCCTGAGATTAGAAGGAAATTATTATTTGTTGAGGTTCATTCAGAAGTGAAATTCCAATTCACCTTGCTGGAATTAGATGATGCTCTCATTAAACTCTCTCCTACTGATGGACAGCATTCTCTCAACTGACTTTATTTGAATATCACCTGAACAGATTTTCAATGTACTGCATGGAAAATCTTGGTAAAACTGGGAGGTATCCATTCCAGGGGTGAATATTTCCACTTTGTGTTTCCTATCTTTGGGGTAGTTTTCACTTGGAAACCAATCCTCTTGTGTCAGTTTAATGCAAGCTGTGGTTTTGTGGTATTCAGGGTGTTTGTTTTCCTTGGATAAACAAGGGTCACAAAGAATTCCTGACCTGTTTTCCTTGGATAAACAAGGCTCATGAAGAATTCCTGAATGGTGTTGGGGCTTTTAGGAAGGGATAGACAGAAAATGAGGGAATGTAAGGGTTTTTTTTTCCGCCAGTCCCACTTTCCAGTGGGAAATAAGGGAGGCTGATGCTGGATTGCATCACAGTGATGACATCTGTACACCTTAGGGACAAACCAGACCTTCTTGAGCATTTGATCCAAACCAGAACAGTTTACTGGGAGTGCCCCCCTGCCTTCCCCAGTTAGGCTGGGGCAGTTTCCTAAGGAGACCTCAGGAACTGAATCTGTTGGTTCCAAGCTCTTCATTTGAATTGAAAATGTGACATTTCCAGCTCCTTCAGTCACTGTTCCAGAGATGAAGCTGCTTAGATTGCTGCTGAGGAGATGGAAGGAAAAAAGCCAAGCTATTTCTTGCTTGTTGGAGAGGGAAAAGCAGAGCAAAACTCTGCTTGCAAAGGCAGAGAGTCAAATCCCACTAAAAATATTCAGTGTGGGACTTGAATTGTCCTTATTACCCCAGCTGATATTTGTAACTAATGTTCATCAGGAAGATGTGAGAGGCTGCAAGAGCTCTGTGGGGCTGGGGCAGGGTTTCCTAAATTGTTGTAGGGCAGCAGGAATGGCAGGGAGCTCCATGGGAAACACCTGCAAATGGTGAAACCAGGCAAGGAAAATGAAATAACTGCCCAGGTGACTCTTGGGGTGTTCTATTCTTCAGTTTCTGTGATGGTGGGAGTGCTCATTGTGGGAGAAGGGAGTTTGAGGCCAAGGGGATTTTGGCTTCAGAGATGAAAGCATGGGTTCTCACAGGAAGAACTCAGGAGGGTCATACTTAATTTTTAATTATCTCTAATCAAAATAGTTGTCTTTCCTCTCTCCCTTCATTTCCACAATGTCCCTGGAAGCCTTTCCCTTCCATGCTGAACAAATCTCACATTTCATTTTTACAACACCATTATTTACAGGTTTTGCTATTTGAAACTTTTATTTTATTTTCTGGCTGCATCAGAAAAAGCACAGAAGGAATTTAATAAGTGATGACTGCTTTATTTGTTCAATTAATGCAAATGTAAATTCTTCTTTCTTCAGCTCCTAATTTGAGCCAATTTCAAACATTCTCTTAAAAGTTTTATGGTGGGTTTTTTTTCATTGTTGTGTTAGATGTGCTGTGCTTTTGCTATTTTTGCAGCATCAGAATCATTCTGTGTTTGTCATGCTCCATTTGGTTGCAGTGGAGATGACTGTCAGAGAAATACAATTTTCCAGGCATTAATTGAAAAAATGGCTTTATATTCAACGTGCAGGAACTGGCAGATGTAGATAAGGAACAGAGAAAATTCATTAAGTGGCATTTCTCCAGTTCTGCGTTCTTTTTCTCCCTCCAAAAAGGCAGCAATGCCAGATTAAATCATAAATGAATTTAATATACTGCACGAGATTGTAGGAAAAGTTTTCTATGCAATCACTTTCGTTCTCCCACAAATTTTAGTGAAAACTTTTGGAAAATGAAACCTTAAGAAATTACTAAAGTGCTGGAAACATCAGTAAATTTTCACAGCATCTCCTGAACCTGTGTGCAATATTTGTATGTAAATTTAACCCGAATCTGCACATCTGTTCTAAACACCCAGGTCAAGCAAAGTTGTGCTGCACAGCTTTGACCTAGAAAAGCACTTAAATAAAATAATCATGCTTGTGTGGAGAAATGAACCTAAACCCAGGCAGTCTGTGCCTTTTATTGCCACGCTGAACACAAGATGGGAGGCTGCTGCTTGTGCTGGGAATCTGTGAAATCTGAACTCCTGCTGAGCTCCTATTTCCATTCATGTTTTTTAGTCCCCATTGGTTCCTCCCTACGTCCTTGGATGTTTTCTATCCTCAGACAGAAATGATGTTTTAAATTGCCTTCATCTGCAGTGCTCTTTCATTGTTGTCACAGGCCTCCAGGGAGAAATAAAACAATGATATTCAGGAGATGGAGTGGGTGTGCTTAACATGATAGAAACCCATCGTGGCTGGGGCAGCAGGAGGGGCATCCCCAGGCTCAGGTGCTGCTGGGGGCAGATGCCCTCAGGTGCTGCCCTGGCTGGGCCATCTGGGCACCACGAGCCACCTCCAGCCTGGCCATGCCCAGAACCCCCCTAGGAATAACCAAAATGACCTTTCTGAGCAGAGCAGCTGACTTGGAATAGATAAAGAGGACCCCTCTTGTACCTTCCTATGCATTCTGAGGATTGATGGGAGTTTTGCAGAGCAAACCTCTTGCCTTGCCCCTTTCCCCACATCTTTATCATTTCCATGCACTTTGCTGGCCCTTTTCTCTACACAACTCTTAAAATCCAATTTCATCACTTTCCCCGTTGTTTCCTTTCTCTTTCTCTCTTTCCTCCTTCTCCTTCTCCTTCTCCTTCTCCTTCTCCTTCTCCTTCTCCTTCTCCTTCTCCTTCTCCTTCTCCTTCTCCTTCTCCTCCTTTCTCTCCCTCATTAGAAGAGTTTGTTCATTTCTGGCATTCAGTGGGAGTTAAAAAGAAAACAACAGCCCCAAAATTTTGCTGGCCAGGATTCTGAGT